>NW_011888843.1:67118-77323 GCF_000151845.1 Pteropus vampyrus | reverse complement strand
ATGCGTAAAGTTGAACTAAAAATTTTATAATTCACCATCGCATTTTCTTTAAATGGGAAGTACGGTGAAATTATTACTTCATGTATATGATTGAATTATTGTAACTTTTCAGTGAATGAAAGTACACAGATTTATCTCGAGACATGAATTTTAAAATTGTATGGCTTCTCAGTTCTTAACCTATGTGATTATCTTTCAGTCTTTTATACTATTAAACATTATCATTATTGAAACTCCCATTGGCCTACATAAAAATATATTATCTAATCATTTCTTCAATGCCTTCTTCCAGCCTCTGTTTCCAGTAGAATCTAATATTTTTCCTGCTCCTTCTTGAATTACATTCAGTGAATAAGCTTATCAACTGTTCCAATAACCTCACTCTGGGTTACCATGGCTGCCCCTGCCACACACACACTTACATTCACAGGTCCAGTTGTTCCTCTTTATCTCTATTTGTCAAAACCTTAGGTCAAACCCCAGGAAATACTGCTGTTTACATGGAGCTTTAATACCAGGAAGAATTAGTCTTTCCTTTTGCTCTGACAGATGTGTGTAACCTATATCCCAAGACCAGCAGTGTTACCTTCTTTCTTTATAAGTATACCACCCAAACCTCCTGCACAAGATGTTACACTATTAAGAGAGGTCCAGTCCTGGCTCCTGGTGCATCTCCCAGCATCGTCTTCCTCATTCAGTTGCTGGCTTCTGTGTCTCTTGCTCAAACATCTAGGATGGTTAATCTCCAGCAGATATGCAAACTATTCCCACTGTCCAGGTCTGGTTCCGAACAAACTAACCTTTAGGCTTACCCTATTTGAGGCACTAAACTCATCCATACTGGCCGCCGATAAATTCCGTTTTATCCTAGAATGCCCTGAAACTCTACCGGTTTCTCTGCCATGGCATTCATCGAGCCTTCCTCTAACCCTTTACCCTCGACCACCCTGTTAGTCACCACGGTCAGGAGCGTGGTTAAGTCCTTTAGTCATTACTCGGGGAGTTAATTGTTCAAGTTAGTAGGTAGTAAATATTCAATAAGCGTCTGTTGAGCGAATGAGTGAATGAAGTACGTGCAGGCGTCAGTGAATGACAAAGTCGTAGTGGAGAGGCATCGGTTGCTGGCATCCTGAGAAGGACACTTAAAGTATAGGTATGACATTTTCCCACCCTGCAGCTTCCCTTCTCATGGGAGGATGTGTACTAGATGAAGAAGGGATCTGCCAGAGTAAATCCTGCCCTCGCTCTCTGACTGGAGGGAGGGGACTCCCATTAGAAATAAAATACCCAGGACTTAATAGTGTGGCTGATTACAGATGTAAGCATGGAAGTGCAAACCTTTTAAAGCAGTAAGGGCGCCTCAAGATTAACCACTTACTCTTTATACAGAAGAGGCTCCTGAGAATAAAAAAGGTCAAGTTACTTGCCTAAATTGTAAAGTAAATTGCAGTAGAATTGAGACAAAAGCCATGGTTTCCTAATTCGCTCTCCAGTGCTCTTTCCGTTATGAGTACATTTACTCTACAGCCTTAGTGATGAAGTAAGCTGATATCGCTTAGTTTTTATACCTCCTGAACAGTGACTAAATGTTTCGTTGGTTATTACTGTACCGCAAAATTACCAAGACTCTTCACAAGGATGTATTACTTAAACTGTGATTTCTATGACATGCCACTCTCTTCTTGATACCGACTGGGCTTGATATAACATTTTTTTGCAACCAATTTTCTGATCTGCCCGACAGCTTTTAGAAAGCAGTCAGTGTAGAGTAAATACTCCCCGAATTCCCAAGGCGACAGCTTGAAAAGAGAACGGCAGCCGGGAGCAGGCGCGGAGAGGCCAGCGCTTTGCGTGGGGACCTGGCTCTCTCCGGGTTCCCTGGAGGCAGGAAGCCATTTGTGTCAGTGTCGCCGGGTGAAACGGTCCCCGAGAGGCGCTTAGAGTGCTGCTTTGGATGTTTCTCCTCGCTCGTTCCAGCCCCGAGGAGACGTCTGAGCGCATCTAAAGCAATAACGGAAGGTATCAATTCAACCTTCGTGCTTGTGGAACAGATTCAGAGATAGGGACGGGCGTAAAAACATTTCGGTTTCACATCGCTGGCATGCGTCACTGTCCCCAGCGCTGTCTTGTTCCTTTGCTAGGGCCGTCCTAAGGAAGTGCCACAGACTGAGTGGCTTAAGCAATAAAAGCCTGTTTCTTCAGCCAGGGCTGCCTGGACTGGCTCTGCTGACAGCGGATCAGGGGAATGGGGACCGGAGCGTTCTCAGCCTCAACTGTGTCTACCCACAGCTCTCCAATCCAAGGCGCAGCCACCCCACTCCACTCCAGGGCCTTAATCTCAGAGCGAGGGCACCAGGCTCACGACCACCACGCAGGCGGGCTGCTGGGTAATTAACACGTTTTAGGCTGAATTTGATGATCTGTGTTCTTGGCCAGATACTAGGCCTGAACCCCTCCTAATTCTTCCTCATCTCTGCATCCCCACAGTCCCAGAACCAGAAGAATTACCTTCTCCTCTCCTCCACATCCATCCATTTGCCTGCTTCGGGACAAGTGGCAGTTCTTTTCAGGAAAGAACTTGTTATACTGTGTTACACTTTCCACCCAGGAAAATCCATTTGCCTTTAGAAAGTTGACACAATCCTATGAGAAACTTTTATTGAGGAAAACGAGTCTGGGTCGGCTGGCAAAGCTGGGTAACCTGTGTGTTCCTGGGTGAACTCACACCGGAAGATGCCACCTTCCTGTGAAAGGATGCCTGGATGGAGGGGGACCGTCTACTTCAGGCACCTCAAGACCTGGGTGAGAAAGTGTGTGTATGGCAAAATCCATCTTGTCGTTGAATAATTTTGGAGAAGAAAAATATAATAATACATGCAATGTTCATGCAGTGGGACAAAAATCATTCTGATTTGCAGTCAGCACTACCCAAATCTGAACCTGTTTAAAAACAGGCAAGATGAGTCAGCCTGCCAGTGACTTCAGGGAGCACGAGGCGTTGACAGAAGTTGTGCCTGGACTGTTCTTTCGGTAGATTTGATCAAATGGCATTAATGTGATCTGAACTCCGAAGTTCCAGCCGTAGCCTCAAGTCTTTTGCTCAATTCCCCTGCTACCTGAAATCACTGAGTTCAAACTGCCTCCAGTTCTAATCCATTAAAACTAACAACTTTCAGAGCCATTAGCGATAACAGCCTCCTCAGTCACAGTTTCTCAGAGTAACCCCCTGTGAGGAATTTATGCAAAAAGTGGACCCAAGGAAAATAAACAAATTCACATCTTCTAACGCGCTGACACAGAGAAGAGGGCAAAACGCATCGCCAAGGCTCGTGCGCCGAGACAGGCCCAGCGACGTGTCCGTGAAAGGCTTTCTGACCCCGTCTTCCTTATTTCAAGATGGAAATCCTTGTCTTCAAATGGCAAGGCTGACTTCAGAACGGGAAACTTCTTTCCCTCTGGTGTCTGCAGACAACTGGAAGATGGACAAAGAACCAAGTGTCGGGGAGGCTGCCGCCCTTAGCTATAAAATCGATTCCTGCAAAGGGGTGACCTCACCAGACTCCCGCCTGTCATAGCCTCCAGGGACCAGCTCTGCTCTTGGTGGCTCTTCAGGGTGGAACGGGGTTGGGGGTTCGGAAGGTGGGGCTGACTCCACCCGGAATTTGTCTGTTCCGGGCTTAATTTTATTATTTTTATTTCTTTCCATCTTTCAGTGGGCCTCTTTCAGAGGTCCACAGCTCCTGCCCTTAGAAAACATACCTGCTCTCGTCTCCTGCCATAGCCACTGCTTTTCTACGCTTGACCGAATTTTATATCTTTCGACAAGAAACCAAATTTCATTGCATTGTGAAATGTACGGTTTTCCTTAGGTGCTCCTCCAAACCTGTAATATTCAGGGCGTTTTTCTTTACTTTGTTTTAGAATGTCCTTGCAATCCAATAGGAATGCGATAATCATTTTTTAGAGTAAACGAGCATGTATTTCAATTCTACTTCAGAAGCACTATACGACACTGGACTATGGAAATAGAATAGCTTGTGGACGCTGAAGTCAGACTGCCAGGGTTCACATCCTGGAAGATCGATGACTGAATAGCTGTGTGACTTCGCACAGATTGCTGACATCCCTGTGCCCCAGCGTCCCCGTCTCTAGAATGAGAATGGAACTACTAGCCACCTCATAGGTAGCAAGTGGAAAGTGCCTAGCCTGACACAAAGTAAAAACTTGGCTATTTTTATTCTGATCCTTTAGATTTTAATTCATAGCCTCTAAGCCCAACTGTATTCATGCTGATGAAACAAAAGAAATGAAAGAATCCTTGCATTTCTCAATTGGCTCCTAGAGTGGCTATAGGTTTGTTAATCACAGAAGCAGGTCACCTAGTAATTATACCGACGGCCTGTCTGAGATAGTCTTAGAATTACTTGGGAACGGCAGAATCCAGAGGAAAGGGAATAGTGGCCAATGGAAGAGAGGTAAACGCTTGAGATTTAGGAGGGTCGGTCAGAAAGAAGGAACACGGTATTTTTGAGTCAACAGGAACTGGAGCAGAAGCAAATAACCGAAACAGATCTGGTACAATCTTACTAAACACGAAGCAGGGTATAAATAAGAGATGAGAAAAATGTTTCTCTGACAAAAATTCAGATTAGGTTGCCTGCTAAAGCTGTGCTTCCCTGAGTTCTAACATGGTAGTTTTGGGGTGCCGGCTCATAGGACGGCACCTATTAATTAACATGATACTCTCGCTTTTTTCCCTACAGACAAACACATGTGCTATGATGTTTTCTAGAATATAAGTAATTGCCCAAGTAATTTTGTGAGTGTGTGCAACTTCATTTTAACATTTTATTTTGAAATAGGTTAGGCTTACTGGAGAGTTGCAATTTTTATAAATTATTCATCCAGCTTCCCATGATGCTAGTACCTTACATGCACACGCTGCAATTATTAAAACCAGCAAATTAATAATAATACGATACTATTAACTTATCAACAGGACTAATTTGAATCTTGCCAGTTTCCCTACAATTAGTATAGCAAAATTCAGAAAATTTAGCATTTACAGCAAAAAAGAAAAGTTTGCTTTTTTTCTGGTTGTGGGGAAGGGGGTAGTCAGTCCTCCGATTCTGCGGTTTTGTTTAGTTTTCCAGGACCCTGACTTCCTGTTTTCCTGCCTGCTTGTCTCCCATGGAACCAAGTGTTTTGGAGACAGCCCTTTCAAACCATACTCACCTTTCAATACCCGCCTTTTGTCTACATTTCATTGCACCTCAGTCACTTGGTTTTGTATTTCGAGACGGGGTGGAGTTAGTATTTCTGGCAGTGGTTTCAGATCGCCTCTTGGCCAGTCATTATCTTTCTTCTCCTCTTGTCCAGACAACGTTTCTCCATTTGCCTTTGTTCACAGCAAAGCCTGGCAGTGAGGTGAGGATGGAGGGCGAGCGAGAGAGAGAGCACATGCTTGGATTAAGGGATTTTTATTATTATTTTTTTAATGTATAAAGTCTGGGTATTCTCTTTTTTAAATTAGGCTGAGGGCTTAGATTTATGTAGATAAATTTTTCCCTCCTCGTCCTGAATTGTTTTCCAGTTACCGGGAAGTTCAGTACTTTTTGTCGGGAGAGGGGGCATCCTAATGATACATACAGGGGGTAACTGGAGAGCATCCTGAGGCATTCTGGGGTGCAGTGTCCTAGAACTAGGCAGCGTTGGCTCCTTCGAGTGCTAGAATGTGTGGACTTAGGAAAGAAGAGTCCTGTTAGAAATAAGACTTAACTTAGAATTCTACCACATTCTCAAAAATTCCACACCACGTGGAACCTTATTAAATTGTTTTCATCATGTCGATTTCAGTAATTTCAGGACTATGTTAAAAAAAAATAAGTAAACGTAAAGAGTAGCATGTCATGAGTAAAAGTTAATTGCTAATGAAAATGCGAAGATTAGCATCGTTTTTTGTTAAGTTAGAGGGAAAGAAAAAGAATCTTATTTATTTTCAAAACTGCAAAGATGTAATAATTTCAACAAATAAAATTTTGAATTCTTTATAACTTACTTGCCAAGCATTTTCTCATTTGAGTATTCCTTGACATAGAGGCTATATGTTGAGACCCTAACCCACGATGCAATGGTGTAAGGAAGTGGAGCTTTGCGGAGCTGGTTAGGTCACGAAGATGCAGCCTTGTCTTGGTCAAAGACTGCAGAAAGCGCTCCTTCCCCTTCGTCCCCAAGAGGCTAGGAGGAGTAGCTGGCAGTCTGCCACCCAGACGAAGGCCCCAGCGGAGCCCCATCCTGCTGGCTCCCTGCCCTTGGACTTCCAGCCTCTAGGAACATGAGAAATACATTGCTGTTGTTTATGAGCCGCCCAGTCCGTGGCAATTTGTTATAGCAACTCAAACTGTCTAAGACGCCCAGCTTGTTGCAAATAGTAATTGGAGTTCAAAGTGAAAGTTCCAAGTCTTTTGTTCGTGTGTATGACATATCTACAATTTTTTGTCAGATTATTTTTAATGTTAGCCATAGTGACCAACGAGAGTTATGACCTCATCTTGTCTGCTAGTAGTTCAGGTAGTGTGATGGAGGGGCAGGGGCGGGGGGAGGCTCTTTTATAAGTGGATTGCATTCATCTCTTAGCCGCGGGTGATTTTGATCATCGGCTCATTTGGTGGTATGGCTGATCTGCACTTTGGCACCATTAATTTTCAAATTGTATCTACTGCACCATGAGGATGGTGAGAGCCTAAAGAACAGGGTACTGTATATACCGCACATGATTTCAGGATCATAAACATGTCATGCTGATGACTCCACAGTCTGTCAAGCATTCAGATGCTAGAGAAGATGTTACCGGCCTCACTGCCAACCATTAACATGAAAAGGATCACAAGATCTTACATTAAGTCCATTATTAAACATCTGATCTTAACCCCTTTATAGATTTCTTTCTTGTTCCTAGTGTTACCAATTTTGCCTTTTCAAATAAAAGCTTGTCCCATTTATGTTCTCCATATGACTTTTCCTCTAACTTTCTCCTTTTAAACTGTTAGAAAGAGGTCCTCGATAAATCCCTATACGTCTTTTAACTTATATCAATATTTAAGGAAGCAAATTTCTTTTAGCTCTTTAGGCTGAAAATGGAATTATATCAATTGTTGGCCTATGAACCATTCCCTCACATATTTAGGGAGTTTTGATGTAAGAAGGACATGAAGGCTCAGAATTTCAAAAGTCCTCCTTGTGATTTAGCTTCTATCGTCCAGATCCTTGACTTTTAGTGTTTTATATGTAACTTTTTTGGTGGTTTGCTTTAGTTTTTACTCATCACCGTGGCCCCCTTCTTATTCTCTTAGTTTTGGATTCACATTTCCTGTTTTATATTTCTGATGCCCTATTGCTTCTTTAGCTTCTTTCTTATTATCGCTCTGCAGAATCCATTCCTTGTTTTGTGATGAATTTGTGGGAAGAGTTCTGTTTGATCTAGAAAACCATATCAACTCTGCATTGGTTTATCATTGATTAAGATAGCTTTATTAATTACATGTGATGTGACCTTCAGTCTGTTAGAAACTGAGGATGCATTCATAACCTCTGCTTTAAAGAAACTCAATAGAGTGGAGTAGATAAACATATTAGAATATAACATGGAGAGTGATGATGGAGGTGTGTACTAGGTGACGTGTGACCCCAGAGAAGAAATAGCAAAAAGACAAGAAGCTAAAGTTGGCCAGGGGTGCGGTCAGGGGGGCAATCATAAAGTACACTAAACAGGTGCTTTTCATCTGAGTCATAAAAAATGAATAGTTCCACAATAAGGTCCTTTTTCTCTGTCTAGTCTCTACTTTCAACAAGTATCTCTGATTTTAAAACATCGTTTTTTATCTTTGATGTCTTTCTCCTGTTACCACCGTATTTCACTTTTTCTCATCAGGACTCACCTTCTTGGAAAAATAGTTTATATCTGCTCTTTCTATTTTCTTAACAACAAGTCACTCATCCATCACAGCTATCCAGATTGTGCGCTAGCCATTGAACCAAAACTATCTGTCACTTCTCATAGGTGACATCCTAATTGCCAAATTCAATAGCAACATTTCTTTCCTATCTTGTCTGACTTTTCTGTATCATTTAGCAGGCTACCACTTCTTTCTTGAAACTCCATCATCTATTCACTTTCTTGCTATCATTTTCTCTATCTTTTTCTATTTTTGGATAGTCACATGGAAGTTTTCCTTAGGTAATTAAAAAATACTACTTAAAGAAGGCTACAGAATATAGAGCTCTAGGGTTCCCTTGATTGATTAATTTGATACTTTGATAACAGGTGTTATTATAAGATCTATGGAGCTGAGGTCTGAATCTGGATTTCTCAAGTCTGAATGGCCAGTGTGCAGAGGCATCATCATTCTGACGTCACATGACATGTGCATAGTGTCTATAAGGGTACACTCTGTGTAAGATTCTAAGGACAAAGGAAATGTGTACATAACTAGTTAATAAGTTATATGCCAATATCAATTCGGCGTTATGTTTGCTTTTCTTCTTCTTCTTCTATTAATATTCTTGGCTTCCTTATCAGTTTGAAAAAGATAATTTTATTCTGGCTTATATTTTTACCTGCTTTTTATTAAATCCATTGACTTTATGGTTCTTTTCTATTTGCAATACTTCCAGTAGCAACTGTAAACTCAATTCATGTACAATAGTCAATCATGATGTTAATTGGAACAGGACAATGATCCACCCGGCAGTAGACACTACCCTCCAACTGTAACATAAGCTATTCATTCAGTTCTCATGATCAGCTTTCTCTCACCTGTGTTTCATCAATAACAACTTTAACCAGGCTGTCATTATCTCCTATTTTCCAAATTTCTTTCCTTCACTTTTTTTCTATTTAAAGCATAGAGCCATATATGACTCATTATCAATGGCTCGTTGATTTCTATGTCCCTCGCTGTTGATTAACAGGCTTTTATTTTCTCTGTTCTCTTTTTATTTTTTTTCTTCCAACATTGAAAACTGTACTCACTCAGTCTTGTGTTTCTCTTTCCCTCTGCCAGTATTCCTCACTGAGCATGTCTCAGATTCTATTTTTCCTTTTGTAGCAGACTTTTGTATGTCTATATATCTTACATGTTCCACAGTAAACATGACACTGCTGGAAGGTAAGGAAAGTGTGTCTTGTATGCTTTTGAAATGAGAGCTTTCTAAATTATGCCATTTTGAGATGATCATGGGTGACAGTCACAAATATCTTATGAAATTATCCCACCACTGGTGTTCAGCCTTTGGAAGCTCTTATTTTCAGAAATATTAGAAAACCGCTGTTGGGAAGGGGTTAGAAGAACTCAGAATCTTCCGCTATAAGATCCACCTTTTAAGAACTTCGCTTCTGTTTTTCCTCTTGCTGTTGCAACTGTAGCCATTGGAAATCACATAATTAAACTCTACAGAGAACCAGCTCCCCACAAAGCCAGCCCCATCTGCTGAGTTTTAATCTTATACAGTTTTCATTTTGTGTCTTTAAATATTTTAATTACTGATATCTTTTATTTTCCATGTGCTTAGGATTATTTAAGGGAAGGGCCCTACTACACGCATTTAATGAAACAGTAGGGAATTCCATTGAAGGATGTTGCAAAACTATCTGGATTCTCTAATAAATGATTTCATGTTTCTAACTTTGTATAGAAAAAAAAATAAGCCTTTCTTACAATAGAGAGATATAAAGAAAGGAACCAAATCTTATAGCTCTATAAAAATTATGCTCATTTTGACTTTTAATTAAAGACAGTGTCCTTACATTTGATTTGTATCTACTAAATCACAGATACTTTTCAAAATCTTTTTTCCTATCTTCCTAAACATTACATAGACCTTATTTTTAATAAATACTATCCTTGCTTTGTTCTGTATTACAAAGCTGAAAATAATTGTGGGTTAATGTTATTAACAACATTTTTTTTCCTTTGAGCATTCTTTTTATAGTTCTTAGTATTTGCTGATTTCATTTACTTTATTACTCTTCAATGGCATTTTAGAAGAACTTGCTATCTTACAGATGGCTTCATTAAGGAAGGTTTTAGTAAGAAGAACATGTGAGTCTATATTTGGAAATTTGGAAAACTAAGTCAAGCCCAGCCTTAATAAAATTGCTGTCACATACTTCATCTCTGCTATCTCCAATTTTTACTATATATATA
>NW_011888843.1:59418-66788 GCF_000151845.1 Pteropus vampyrus | reverse complement strand
GGAAGCTTAAGTCTATTACAGAAATATTGCTGCCTTGAAGAGATAGAGATCAGACGTTGGCTAAAAACTGTGGAGCAGAGTGACATAGAGAATGGAGCTCTGTATGTAGAGAAATATATCAACAAATATTATTGAGATCATCTGGAATCTCTGATGACTAAGCTGTGTAAACATTGGTTCTAGACTAACCTGTTCAACTTGGCTCCATTCTAGAAGCAAGCCAGTTCTAGGAGAACTAGCATAGAGCAATTATCAGGAATCCATAAGGTAAATCATTCCCAGATCTCAAAAGTGTTTCTAGACATTTAAATGCCAACAAAGTTATAATGGAGAGACCTTGTTAAATACTGGCATTAAGAGAACATACTTTAGGGAGAGAGAAACTAGCCCTGGAATAAAGCCTACCATAGAAAGCTCTGGCAAATTCTAAAATGAATAAACTTATCAACAAATAAATTTTACTGCCTGATAAAAGACAATTCTATTCTACATTTTATAAAGTAAGAATATAAAACTCAGACTCTTAATAAAGTAATTATCACAATGCCAAACATCCTACAAGAATTACTAGATATGTAAAGGAACAATTAAATCTTGGCATAATTCAAGGAAAAATTATAAATAAAAATAGGTTCCAAAATGACAAAGTGATGGAATTAGCAAAAGTGAAACTTAAAAACAATATAAAAGATCAGTGAACAGGAAGACATTGAAATAGAAACGATCCAAACTGAACTATCCAGGAGAGAGAAAAAATGGTGGAAGTACATAAACAGAAGCTCTGAGACATGTGTGGGAATAGCAAGGGAGGTAGATTTGGAGTCCCAGAAAGCAGGAAGTTCAGAAACAAAATTGAGTAGATAAGGGTCAGAGTTTTCAAAATTTAATGAAACCCTTTAACTTGTAGATCTATGATATTCAATAAATCACATGGACAATGTCAATGTTACATTGGAAAAAGAGCATGTAGGATGGTATGTTAATATATTTAACTTATATTTCTAGAAGCCTGCAGAAAGAATAATAATAAAAGTTTCTACATGCCTATAGATAATTTTAAATATTTGTTTTATTATTAGAGAACGTATTCTACATTCATAATTTCCTTTGTATGAATTTTTAAGTATAAATATTTTAAGTATCAAATGTTTTATATGCAGATATGTGATATGTAAGTGAGAATATAAACTCTTAATAGTCCCAGTTTTCCTATTTTAAGCATTACAGATGGTGCTATATATAAGGCTATTTACTTTATGCCTACAAATATAAAATTAATATTTTTATTGGTATAAAAATCAATTGTACCTAGGCAAATTATGCCCTCACTTTCTATATAAACTAAAATATCAGGACCAAATATTATTTACAAATAATGATAAGCTAAGCTCCCATCACTTTACATTTGGATATTGTTCTAGAAGTATCTTTTGCTGACTTACTTTTGATTGATATGAGACCTGCATTTGCAGGGTTAGATGCTTGAAATAGACAGAAGCTTAAATAAGCATCTACAAAAGTAACAAGATAATAACCAGAAAATTTTCTAAAATGTTTGTAGTTATTATAAATATATGATGATAATACATAGACATTATATCAAAGCCTCAGATAAGTCCTCTGATATCACTGTGCCTGCCTACCCTTGGCCACGTAAAATTACTTTATTTATATTTAAATTTATGAAGCCATTCTGAGTTTCTGTTGTTCTCTCCTCTATTTGACCTATATGATTTAACTTTTACCCAGTAGCAGTTATTTGCTTGAGAATGGAACAAAAAGAATTAATAATTTTGGATCCCCTGTTAGGAAAATCTATATTTCTGATGATAAGAAATGGAGAAATATCATAGCTGAAAGTCTATATTTCTTAGAACTGGTATCTAATAATTAGGTAGAGTCTCTGAATGATCGCAAAATATTTTTTTACCTGTTATGATAACTATATTGTTTTATGTGCTTAGACATATTTTAGAGTATACTAGCCTTCAAAATTGTGTGTATATTTTATTGCACATTCAAAACTGGCCTTGTTTCTTGCATATTATTTTTCAAATTTCCTAATTTGGTGAGATTAACATTAACTCTATTTTTCATAATTATACATATTCCTATTAAATTTATTAAAAGGTTTTGTTAAATGTTTATTTATAACTGAAGAAATGAAACATTTAAAAATTGTCTTATTTTAAGTTAGTGCTTTCAAAAACAATTCTATTAACATATTACAAATGACACCAGCAAATAGTGACTGCACTATAGGAATAATAATTTGCTTTTCCTTGAATATTTTATGTTGCAATGGAAAAGAATAAGAGCTCTACCAAATTTCATTGGAGAGGTCACAGAGTGTCTATGAGACATGACTTAATATTTTCTGAGATTATTTTGCTAATACTGTGAAATTTCCTAGCATTATGTTTTGAGAACTAAGAAAGAGCATAATAGCAAAGAAGGAAAGTGATAGGTTGACTTTCTGAAGAATGGATGTGTGGATGATAACGGGGTACTTTAGGACATTCATTGGGGGCGTTAAGCATCTTCAGGGTCAGTGGCTCTATAAAGAGTTTATACAGATAATCATCCTTCCCACGAACACCTTTTAAAGTAGATATTAGTTATTGCTCCTGGTTTTCAGAAGAAATAACTTTAAATAAAGAGAACTTAAATAATTTGTACACAGTCGCATCAACAGTAAATGTCAGGAACAGGCTGTGAGCCTAGACTTCTCTAACTTGTCAAACTGAGCTCAAGACCCTCAGCTGTATAAGGTTTTTGTGTTTATTTGTGTGAGGATATCAAATTGTATCCTAGCTTTTCCTTTACTCTACTAGTGCTCTATAAATTTTGCCAAATTCCGTTTGACTCAATAACCCTAAGAGGAGGCAGGCCAGGCAATCGCCAAATAATAACAACATTGAAAGATGGTATGCGTATTACAAATACTTGTATTTTTAAATTCATCTAATACATGTTTGCTGAATATCTACTTTGTATGAGTCATTTATGAAAGATAATATATTTTTAAAAAATTGATAATTAATATATGAATCATATTTTAATTACTTATAATTTTCAACAAAAATTAAATTATGTAAAATGTTATAGTAGCCTCTCTCTTCCCCGTCTCTTAAAGCAGCTGAAATACTGCATTCAAACATCAGCTGCATTCTTCCTAAACTGCTACCTAAGCTTCTCTGAACCTCAGTTTTCTCCTCTTGAAAATTAATATAACTGTCCTCACCTAATATAAATATTGTGTGGATTAAGTGAGATATAGCCTGAGTCATATGTTATGCACTACAGTCTCTGATAATTAGAGAGTGCAATATTAATACTAATAATGCTATTAATTAATAACAGTACATAAAGTAATGGATAATAGTAATGATCAGTAAAAATAATAACACTTTTTGAGCATTTACTATGTTCCAGGAACTGTTCTAAGTACTTTGCATATGTTAACTCATTCTATCTTTATTATGACACTTTAAGGTGGGCACTATTATGTGCCTATTGTATACGTGAGAGAACTAAGTCTCAGAGGAGTAAATAAATTGACTAAGATTATACAGTAAGTGGAGAAACCAGGCTTCAAATTCAGGAATGGGCTGCTAGTGGTACGAGAGATGAGACAGAAATAATGGTTGTTGTCTCTATGTAAGTACCTCCAACTATTGTCCTTCAAGTTTAAAGATTATTCAGTTAGAACGATGCCACTTACCTACTCCTCCTTTACGGGAAAAAAAAATAATCAAAGCTATTAAAGAAAGAGATTCTCTGAACTTTCTCTCAATGTACCTACAAACCTGAATGCATACATAATGATTCCCATATTCCCCTTCAAGGAAGGAAGTGATGCTTATGCAGCTGAGTGTGTTGCTACCAGAAAGGCTCCTGCCGAAAGTCCCTGCAGTCAGCCTCAACTGCGGAGAGCCTCCTCGCCAAGGTCACACCTTTGCTGGGGCAGCATAGATCCAAGAACTGATCGCAGTAGGATTGTATAGACCAGGGACGATCTGAAGGGCCATTGTAGCTTCAGAGCTCTGTATGGGATTGGCCAGGGCTGTCATTCAACTTGCATTATAGCTTTCCTTCTCTTCCTATCCAATAATGCTCCCTTTCTCTCTTCTCCAAAACTGTAGATCCTACAAGCACCCCTTAATATACATGCTGCATACTGGACACTTAACGTTGTCACCCATCACCTCTGAAACAGTCTGTTCCCTGGTTTTCGAAGTCCACACATCACTCTGATTTTTTTCACAGTCTCGTCTTCCTTCATCTAACTCTTAAATGTTGCTCTGACTTAGGTTTCTTCCTAGACCCTCATCTACCCATAATCTCCCTAGGCATGGATGAATGGATCTCGTTAATTTTCATGGTTTCAATTACCGTCCACATGCTATTAAGTCACAAAACTACATCTCCAAGCCAACATTTTTCTTCTGAAATCAACATCCACAAATGAGGCTCTTTATTGGCTTTCTAACTAAATGCTGCATAGAGGCCTGCAACTCTCATTTATGACCCCAAGATTCAGTGACTCACGAAGTCTTACTACTTCTAGTTCAAAAACAGTTTTATATTCTGACATCTTTGGTTTTTTTTGGTGGGGGAGGGGTGAGGATCTTCATCATTGTGGCTCTCGTTCAGGCTGTCCTTTTATTATACTTCTGGTATTCTCTCCATTTTCATTCATCTCTACTCCTTCCCATTTATTTAGACCAGAGTTAGCAAACTTTTCTTGTAAAGGGCCGGATAGTTAATACTTTAGGCTTTGTGAGTCATATAGTAACTGTTGCAGCTACTCAGTTCTGCCTTTGTAGCTTGAAAGCAGCCATAGACTAAATATTCATGAATATATCTCAATAAAACTTTATTTAAAAAAGCAGGGTTTGGGCCAGATTTTGTTTATTTGACTGTGCCTGAGGTGAATCACTATTCTTCCCAAACCACATTCCTAACTCTACTCTTTTTTTTTTTCAGATCTTGTCTTAGATATTTCCTCCCTCAAGCAAACTCTGACTCTATTCCTTCTTTGTATGTGCTCCCAATGCTTTATTTTCCTATACCATTTTATTATAGTTTTGGATTTAATTGCCTATTGCCCATTAGCTTATAAACTCCAGTAGAATAGCAATCAGACCTATCCTGATCATTTCTGAATCCCTAGGATTTGCAGTGTTTGGCCCAAGGTAGGCACTAACAAGTTTATTTGAATGAATGAAAGCATGCTCAAATGTATGGGTAAGCTGGATGTATTTAGTGGGGAACTGGAATGACTTAGTTAAGGGCAGAAAAAGCTGTGAGTAGCAATTTGACATGAGATATGATGGTACTTTCCTAGAACATATATAAAATCAGTAAATTATCCTGAAAACATTTTGTGTTTCTGAAAACTCAAAGGCTTCTAAAGTTTGAACAGCTGTAGAAGTTACATATTCCACTAGTGAACTGGACTCCGAATTTTATTCTGATTCTACATGACTCAGGTATATAACACCCTCCCATCAGTACGGCATAGCTAATGAGTTTTCCCTGCAGGTTGGAAGGGGTTTGGTGAGTGCAAAGAAATTGGTCCTGGGACCTGCCTGCTGCCCAATTTGGACTCAATACAATCATCTTTTCTCATGCATACTTTCTCACAGACAAATGCTCCATTTCAATTACTCTCACAGGTGATGTTTTTTTTCCTGCCTCTGAATCTTTTCATCTGAATCTTTTATTTCTGCTGCCCTCTGTTCTTCATTTGGCTTCTTCCTTCTCAGCCGTCAAGCCCAGAGTGGCTTCCTCTGGTTAACTAACTATACATATGCTGACCCTCCCACCCCCTGCACTGCGGCAGATTCATTTATTTTTTAGAACCGATATTAAGCTGTTCACTACACATGTATTTATTTACTCATTGAAAGGTAATGCGAGTTATGCTGGGTTTGAATCCCAGTTCGCCAGTTACTGGAAGTTGGCAGTGCTGTTGGAAATTCAAGTACCTTGGATTATCCGTGAGGGGAAGATAATGATGGTAACTTACTACACACAGGTTTATATGAGAATTGGATGAATTAAAGTCTTTTGAAATTTTCCTGGAAAATAACTCAGTACAAGTTACCTATGTAAAATAATAATAATATTAATGATTATCATATTTAAAGTTATTAATAATCAACTACTATTAACTTATTAATTTTCTCCTTTATTAGACTACATGATCTATTAAGCAGAGGCCAAATGTGATTTTTGCTTAAAACTATATACCTAGTGACTGGAACTCCAGTGATTGTTGAATGAATGAGACTGTCCTTCTCTCCCCAGTGCCTGTGGTGAAAATCCGTGAGCTAGACAGTGTCCCAGGCCAGACCAGGAAGCAGAGGGCTACAAGACGGATATATACGCTCAAGTCACCTAGTCAGCAGGTCTGAGTAGGGACTTGAACTTGAGACACTAATCTCATTCAGGCCTGCCCTGTTCCAGGTTTTAGTTCATCAATTGCTAGATATTCTCAAGGTTTTTACTACCATACAAGACTTCTCATTTCTTTACGTTTTCCATCGGCAAAGCACCTGTGTATAGAAAGTCTTCATTTCACATATTGGTTCCACTCCAAAGCTTGTTTCTGTGTTCATGTTTATAAGTACAGAGTGGCATTAGATAAGCCACTGCTAGTGACCTTTATCAGAGGTCAGTTGCCACTAGTTTACTCTGGTGCACACATGTGTATATCTACTAAACTTCATAAATAGAAACTTTTGTATTCAAAAGTGAGGAAGAAACCAGTGGCATCCAGTCTTGGAAAGTGGGAACTGTGTGGTTCATATAAAACTAATAAAACCATTTCTAGTACTAGAGGATGAATATTCCAAACTGCATAGCTTACATTTGAGTGATAAATATATTATGCTGAGTGAAATAAGTCAGACAGAAAAAGATAAATACCATATGATTTCACTTATACGCAGAATGTAAGGAACAAAAAAACCAAACTAATCAAAAACGGACTCACAAATATAGTGGACAATTTGGTGACGGACAGAGGGGAGGGGTGTTGGGGGGCTGGGAGAATGGTGTGAAGCTTTAAAGAAGTACAAATTAGTAGTTGATAGTTGGGCATGAGGATGGGGAGCACAGCAGAGGGAATGCAGTTAACGTTAATATGATGGCTAAGTGGAGGGCCAGAGGAGGGAGGGAGCAATTGGGGGGATCGTTTTATGAACTATGTAGATGTCTAACCAATAGACTGTACACTTGAAACTAATTTAAATAAATAAATTAAAAAATATTTTACAGATGCTAAAGCAGGTAGTTAATTCCTGAGAAAATTGTTTTGAAAATATTGCATAGATGCCAGATGAAAAGCGGCTTATCTATTT
>NW_011888843.1:50527-59368 GCF_000151845.1 Pteropus vampyrus | reverse complement strand
TTCAATTACTCTCACAGGTGATGTTTTTTTTCCTGCCTCTGAATCTTTTCATCTGAATCTTTTATTTCTGCTGCCCTCTGTTCTTCATTTGGCTTCTTCCTTCTCAGCCGTCAAGCCCAGAGTGGCTTCCTCTGGTTAACTAACTATACATATGCTGACCCTCCCACCCCCTGCACTGCGGCAGATTCATTTATTTTTTAGAACCGATATTAAGCTGTTCACTACACATGTATTTATTTACTCATTGAAAGGTAATGCGAGTTATGCTGGGTTTGAATCCCAGTTCGCCAGTTACTGGAAGTTGGCAGTGCTGTTGGAAATTCAAGTACCTTGGATTATCCGTGAGGGGAAGATAATGATGGTAACTTACTACACACAGGTTTATATGAGAATTGGATGAATTAAAGTCTTTTGAAATTTTCCTGGAAAATAACTCAGTACAAGTTACCTATGTAAAATAATAATAATATTAATGATTATCATATTTAAAGTTATTAATAATCAACTACTATTAACTTATTAATTTTCTCCTTTATTAGACTACATGATCTATTAAGCAGAGGCCAAATGTGATTTTTGCTTAAAACTATATACCTAGTGACTGGAACTCCAGTGATTGTTGAATGAATGAGACTGTCCTTCTCTCCCCAGTGCCTGTGGTGAAAATCCGTGAGCTAGACAGTGTCCCAGGCCAGACCAGGAAGCAGAGGGCTACAAGACGGATATATACGCTCAAGTCACCTAGTCAGCAGGTCTGAGTAGGGACTTGAACTTGAGACACTAATCTCATTCAGGCCTGCCCTGTTCCAGGTTTTAGTTCATCAATTGCTAGATATTCTCAAGGTTTTTACTACCATACAAGACTTCTCATTTCTTTACGTTTTCCATCGGCAAAGCACCTGTGTATAGAAAGTCTTCATTTCACATATTGGTTCCACTCCAAAGCTTGTTTCTGTGTTCATGTTTATAAGTACAGAGTGGCATTAGATAAGCCACTGCTAGTGACCTTTATCAGAGGTCAGTTGCCACTAGTTTACTCTGGTGCACACATGTGTATATCTACTAAACTTCATAAATAGAAACTTTTGTATTCAAAAGTGAGGAAGAAACCAGTGGCATCCAGTCTTGGAAAGTGGGAACTGTGTGGTTCATATAAAACTAATAAAACCATTTCTAGTACTAGAGGATGAATATTCCAAACTGCATAGCTTACATTTGAGTGATAAATATATTATGCTGAGTGAAATAAGTCAGACAGAAAAAGATAAATACCATATGATTTCACTTATACGCAGAATGTAAGGAACAAAAAAACCAAACTAATCAAAAACGGACTCACAAATATAGTGGACAATTTGGTGACGGACAGAGGGGAGGGGTGTTGGGGGGCTGGGAGAATGGTGTGAAGCTTTAAAGAAGTACAAATTAGTAGTTGATAGTTGGGCACGAGGATGAGGAGCACAGCAGAGGGAATGCAGTTAACGTTAATATGATGGCTAAGTGGAGGGCCAGGGGAGGGAGGGAGCAATTGGGGGGATCGTTTTATGAACTATGTAGATGTCTAACCAATAGACTGTACACTTGAAACTAATTTAAATAAATAAATTAAAAAATATTTTACAGATGCTAAAGCAGGTAGTTAATTCCTGAGAAAATTGTTTTGAAAATATTGCATAGATGCCAGATGAAAAGCGGCTTATCTATTTCGGAAAATAAGGCTGTTACCTTTACTTTCAAGTAGCCTGGTAAACAGACGTTCAAGGTTACACCTTACAATGTATTTTTACAGTAACAATATTTCCCATTAAGCACAACACAATAAATCTTTTAAAGGCTTTTTTGGATGTATTTTTCTCTGAGCTGTATTTAGCCTTGAACAAGGCATCCTGATGAAAAAATTTCCTAGAAACTGATGTTGAAAAACAAGAGCTTATGAAATCCCATTTTATCTACAAAGAGACAGCAATGAAAAGGGAAAAAAAGCCCCCAAACTTATTACAACCAATGAAAAATTGTAACTCCTTCGCTACTAAAAATTTCTTTTATTGTATTAGCACACTGTCAGAACACATAAGGCTATTTCATATAGCAATCAATTCTAAAACAATTACAAAGCTTGTAATCTAGCTCTGGAAAAGATCTCTGAGTTCTCTAAGATGAAAAATTCTCTGAAAATAATAAATCTATATTTTTGAAGGGAGGGGCCTAAAAGTTGTTTTTTCTATGGAAAAGTATTAAAAATAAATATTTGGGCTTTTTAAAAAGCAAACTAGAAAACACTGGCAATATAACAACAGAATTTATCTTTTAATATTTGGTATCCAGAGGTCGTTTCTATGTGCATTTGGGTCTATAACTATTTGTTCTTTCTGCTTATGGTTTTTTTGTTTGTTTGTTTGTTTGTTTGTTTTAATACAGTGAATGCTACTAACTCTAATGGGATAATATTTTGAACAAGTTTGAGAGTGTTTTCTTTCCCTTTGTCACCACAGAGCTAGGAGTATATTAACCTCATAAAGAAACTCCTTTGTCAATATCTCAAGCATTGAAGTGCCTGAGATGAAACTTACACTTCCGGTTACACTAGAGATTAGGAGTGGAGTGTGTTCCTTAGGACCAGAAGCCTGGTAAGAAGCCCAGGATACCACCTGAGAACAGAAGGAAGCAGAAGGAATGGGCTACCTTTCAGAAGAGGCCACTAGGACGGAGGACGACACAGCTCAGGCCAGAGGACCCTCGCAGAGGGGGACCATACACATAAGCCCTTTTGGGTATTTAGATGAAGCTTTGAGAGAAGAGAAGGTAAAGAGACTTCAAATAACTGAATACCAGTCCCAAAGAGACTGAGATTTCAGCCAGGTGGGAATCAGTTTCTATAAATTAGAAAGTTAAACTTTTTTTGGCAACAACGAATAGAGGGATCCTGCGGTAATTTTAGTGAACTTATGGATAAATGGACCTTACTGAATACCCAAGATGAAAGAGTTGTGTGACTGCGTATTTTAACCTGCTACGTAGGCATTCATTACTGTAATTTACTCTCCCCTCCAAATGTCAATGTATGCTAAATATCTTTCCATAGCAGTAAATATATCTTCACCAAGTAATTTAATACCTATTTAATTTTACATGAGTTTATTATAACATAATATATATTGACATAATATTAAAATAATATATTTCAGATTCCTTAATTTTATATATGACTTGTTTCTCACTTCTTTGTTTTATATAGGTGTACATAAATTATTTTCATCTTTTCTCTTAAATATCTAACTGTAATTGTTAGATCACATGGTAGACGCCTCTTGAGTTTTTGATATGAAATCTCAAATATTCCTCTAGAAATATTGTACCAAAACACATGGCTTAACAGTATTCGTAATGGATCTTTTCACTAAATCTGGAGAGCAATGATTAGAAAAATATTTGGAAATTTGATAAACATTTAATATTATCGAAAGTTTTTAAAGTAACTTTCATTGCTAGTGGATCTAAATGTTTTTTTCAGGTAATTGGCTGTTCATTTTTCATTTGCTTATTTTTTCAAATGTAATGTATTTATCTGATTGTTTTTATGTAAAACATTAATTCTGATTTTGCCTATATTAAAATATGTCCAGTTGTTCTGTTGTTTTATTTTTAATAAATTTTTGGGGATAATTTTAGTTCCCCATATTGTTAGTTAAGACAGTACATAATATACCTGTATACCCTCTACCTAGTTTTTCCTGATTTTAACGTTTTACATAATCATGCTATATTTGAAAAAAACAGTACATAATATACCTGTATACCCTCTACCTAGTTTTTCCTGATTTTAACGTTTTACGTAATCATGCTATATTTGAAAAAAACTGAGAATTTTACATTGGTATAATACTATTCACTAAACTATTGACTTCGTTCAGATTTCAGTTGTTTTCACACCAATGCCTCTATTCTGTTCCAGAATCTAATCCTGGATACCCCGTTTTATTTGTTATCATATATAAATATATATATATACATATATATATAAATATATATAAATATATAAATATATTTTTATATATTTATATATTTATATATACCCCGTTTTATTTGTTATCATATATAAATATATATATATATATATATACACATATATATATATTTTTTTTTTTAGTCTCTTTCGGTCTGTTGACAGTTTCCCTGTCTTTTCTTGTTTTTCATGACTGAAAGTTTTGAAGACTACTGGTCAGGTATATTGTAGAATGGTCTTCAGTTTGGGTTTGTCTGATGATTCCTCACGATTGCATTGGGCTTGTTATAGGTTTGAGGGAAGGATACCACAATGAGGGTTAGTCTTACATGTCAACTTTGCTGGGTTATATTACCCGGTGTTTAAACCAAACACTAATTTAGGTGCTCTTGTGAAGGAATTTAGTAGATATGATTAACATCTACAATCAATTGACATTAAGTAAAGGAGATTTTCCTGGAAAACAGGGGTGAGTGTCATCCAATCAATTGAAAGCTTAAGAGCAAAAACAGATTTGCTGAAGCAAAAAGAATTCTGCCTTAAAGCTTCAGAATAAAATCCTGTCTGAGTTACTAGCCTACCAACCTACCGTATAAGTTTCACATTCCCTGTCCCAACAATTACATGAGCCAATTCCTTTAACTGTCTCTATACACTTATATATCTCTATTTATTATCCCTCTCTCTGTCTGCCTACCTACCTACTTATTTATATACTATTGTTACGGTATCTCTGACTGATACATCTCATTGCATAATCTCAGGAGGCACATATGTGACCCATGATGTTAACCTCCATCACTTGGTTTAGGTAGGACCTGCCAGGCTCCTCTGTCATAGTTTGCTTTTTCTTTATGATGCTCTACATTTTGCAAGTGACTTGCTAATTCCAGTGTATATCCAAGCTGACTGGAATTAAGTTCTGTTTCCTGGAAGAAAAACTGTCTACATGCATCACTTGGAATATTTGGGTAAGAAAGACTTATTCCTCCTTCTGCATTTATTTATTTGTTTAATCGTTTATGTTAACATGTATGCATTATTTTATATTTTGGGTTAAAATGCAATATTATTTATTTCATTGTTCAAATTTTTCCAGGTAAGTCTATTAGGAATTCTTTTAATCAATTTCTGTGTCTTTTTCACATGCCCTCCTCCATCCCTGCAATAAAATCTCAGACACTTCACAAAAGATATGTAAATGGCCAATAACCACATGAAAAAAATGCATAGTATTATTACTTATGGGAAATTATAAATTCAAATCTCAATGAGATAGCACTATAAACCAATTAGAGTTACTAATATTAATTTTACAAACTTTACCACATTTTTTTATTGTGAAGGATGTGGACCGGCTTGAACTCTCATATACTACTGGAAGAAATGTAATTGTTTGCACCACGTTGGAAAATGCCTGGTAGTTGCTAACGAAGTTAAATATACACATCCTGTTACTCTTCAGAACTTACCCAAGAGAAAGAAAGAAAAAAAAGTGTACAAAGATGAGTATATGGATGGATCTCAAACAATCATGGTAAACAAAAGAAGTCAGATAGGAAGAGTTGAGAACCATATGAATTAACTCATGTGTGGGATATAAAACTGAAAGCAGCAAACAAACAAGACAAACAACAAAAAGTCATAGACACAGACAACAGTTTAATGGTTATGGGGTGGAAGGGGGAGGGGCGTGGTAGATAAGAGTAAAGGAGATCAAATACATAGAGATGGAGAGATGCGACTTTGGCTGGTGAACACACAATGCAGATGTATTATTGATGATGTACACTTGAAACCTATAGAACTTTATTAACCAGTGTTGTCCCAATAAATTTAAAAAATATATGCACATTAAAGTTCATATCACCTTTATTTCTAATAGTCTCCACATGGAAACAGTGTCCATTATCGGATGAATAGAGGGACAAATTATGATATACCTATACCAAATAAAAAAAAGGCTGGAGAGTTGTGGGGGGAGGCAAACTTGCTAAATAGGTATAAATCTCAAAATCGTTATTCTGATCGAAAGAAGCCAGAAAAGAAAAACAAAATAAAACAAACAAACAAAAAACGTGATTCCATTTGCAGAAAGTTCCTGAAAATGCAAACTATTTTGTAGTGACAGAAACTAATGTTAGTGGTTGCCTGGGGTTATCAGTGGAAGAAATGATACAAAGTTCAAAGAAATTTTTGAGAGTGATAGGCATGTTTGCTGACTTGACTGTGGCGATGATTTTATACATCGTACACACACATACTGTTACTATTGTATGTTTTTTTGTGCTTCAAATATATAGAAACTTTTAAAAAACTTACCAAGCAGGCTGGTACCAAGCGGGCACTTTGGGGGTGGCAGGGAGGGCCACTAAGCTCCCAGCATTCCTTTTGCGCCACTACCGAGGTGGCGGTGCCCACGTGGCAACCCTTTTCCCTGGCTGGTGGTTTGATACCCGCTGCAGGTCAGGAGTCTTGCTCCAGGGGCCGCGTTAGGCCCGCTGGGGCGCTCAAGGTTTTCCCGCCGTGCAGAAGGCTTGGGGACCGTTTAAGAGTTCTCCCTGAGAGGGGTACGAAGGTAGACCTCCCAGGGCCCATAGACTGTGGCCAGGCGGGCACCCTTCGTCAGCCATCGAATGCGTCTCCGAGCCCGCTGCAGACCGGCTCACGTGGGACGCCGGCTGGCGCAGCTGGGCCCGTTTCGCCTCGGGCGAGCGGACCACCACAGGATCGCGCCGGTGGGAGGCGCCGTCGCGCACCTGGAGACCCAGCTGCAAACCCGGGAGCGCCGCGCGCAAAGCACCGCGCGCAAAGCACCGCGCGCAAAGCACCGCGCGCAAAGCACCGCGCGCAAAGCACCGCGCGCAAAGCACCGCGCGCAAAGCACCGCGCGCTCATTAGCAGCCGCGCTTCACGGATGGGCTGACTCGGATGGCCGCGGGTGCTGGATCACTCGCCCACGTACCACGAGCATCGCCGGTGGGCGTCCTGGCGCGGTGGCCGCCGCGCTGCTGAGCCGGCTGAACGCCCTGACTCGGCTGCAGAGCCCCGAGGGCGCGACCTTGGCCGAGTTCTTGCACCAGGTACTTTTACCAGGCCCAGCGTTGTGGGCGTGGAGGCCAGCTTTGTGTCTAGACAGCACCATTCCCGGGTATGAGTTCGTCCACAAGTTTTCTGGAAAAGCCGACTTTGGAATCTCTGTTTCTCTAATGACAAATACAGCTGGAGAAAAACTCGGAAAGTCTGCTGGTAGTGCTGTTTGACTAAACAGAGATAAGACCTTTCTGTTTGAATTCTTTCAGCTCTGTGTTAGGCAGCAAAGAACTCAGTGACATAGGCCTGAAGCTCTTCACTTTTCTGCCTCTTCCAGAGATGGACCACGTAACGCTGCTGCACGTCAAGAAGCCGGAAACGCAGGGTCGTCAAAAGCGACTTGCTGCGGCGGTAATAAAGCTTGTTCATGGACAAGAAGGGCTGGATTCTCCTAAAAAGCGTACACACGCCCTTGGTCATAGTAGCATAGGTGAACTGGAGGCATGTCTGATCAAGAGTTAAAAGAGCTGTTTAAAAAGAGGCTTCCATTTCTGAATTAGTTCTTGACCCTACGACAAACATCCTACGGACACGCTGCAAAGCAAATGACATTCTAGATGGTCCCCGAGGGTATCGGATGAGAACAGAGGGCGGAGCCATTATAGATAAATCATCGAGTAGTAACAAATCCTGAGTGTTTTAGTTGTTGGACAACATACTCTTAAGAATGGACTTTCATTAATTAAAGTTGGAAAAAGGAATTTCTCCATTATAAAATGCTTTCAGCTATGATGAAAAAATCCTTCTGGTTGTTCAGACTTATCCATCATTCATTCTCGAGATACGTGAAAGGCTGCCTCCGGAACTTAGACCTGCCCTTATGCAAATCGGAACAAGGGGGAATGAAGTATAGACTCACGACGTAAGTAATTTCATTATTTATATAGGTTGGTTAATAAATAGGGTGTTTGTGTAACGATGGGATATTTTCTTAATCTACACACATTAAGGACTATCATAGAAAACTGACTTCCTGAGTTAATCTCTTTTAATAGTTAAACTTTATGAAAAAACGAAATGCTGTCTTCTCTATTCTACTCTTCTTGCTCTCCTTTCTGGAGATTAAAAAAGACGTAGTATAAGGAATGATAGCGACTTTTATATCAAGTATATGTCTCGCTGATCTCTCTAGTGTCACATCGTTTTCTAATCCAGCAGCGCCTCCAGTGTCTGCTTTAGAAACACAAAGTCTGGTATTGGAAACTGGTAAATTTTTGATTTTTTTGTTGTTGTTGGAAGCAAACATATTTGTCCTCGAAAAGAAGAAAAATATTAGATGAAGCCATTGTTAGCATTAGAAATTACAGTAGATATAGTTTCTTTTCAAAGAAAAGAACAAAACTCAATACTTTTCGTAAAGTTTTTAATTCAGTTTTCTAGCCCTTTACTATAATTAAATTTGTTCACAGCCTTACAAAAATGTAAGAAGTGGAAATTACTGATCTGTAAAATCCACCTGATGAAATTAGCAGCAACTTGGGTACCACAGGTAAGAGTATCCGAGAATTTGAAAGCAAATTGACATGTTAATTCAAACTGAAGCATACGAAGAAAACAAGGACTGGTCTCAGCTGTGGGACAGTATTAAGTTAGCTAAGTATAGGTATTTGGAGTTTCAAAAGGAGAGAGGGAAAAAGGAAACAATCCAGGGATCAGAAGAAAAAAGTAACTACGTGTTTCAGTCATTAAGTATTACAGAGGACTTTTCAGTGTAATTATTAGAACTTACTGTAGCCTTTCGCTAG
>NW_011888843.1:35022-50477 GCF_000151845.1 Pteropus vampyrus | reverse complement strand
AGCCCTTTACTATAATTAAATTTGTTCACAGCCTTACAAAAATGTAAGAAGTGGAAATTACTGATCTGTAAAATCCACCTGATGAAATTAGCAGCAACTTGGGTACCACAGGTAAGAGTATCCGAGAATTTGAAGGCAAATTGACATGTTAATTCAAACTGAAGCATACGAAGAAAACAAGGACTGGTCTCAGCTGTGGGACAGTATTAAGTTAGCTAAGTATAGGTATTTGGAGTTTCAAAAGGAGAGAGGGAAAAAGGAAACAATCCAGGGATCAGAAGAAAAAAGTAACTACGTGTTTCAGTCATTAAGTATTACAGAGGACTTTTCAGTGTAATTATTAGAACTTACTGTAGCCTTTCGCTAGCGCATCTAATTCATCTCCGATAGGCAGCCCCATTGTAACTACCCAGGGCTTTTCCGACCCCCACTCCACCCGTGGGCGCCAATGCCCAGTCATTTCCTTTGCATTCCTTGATTTTACAGTGTTATACTTTCATCATTGCACATTTAACAATCCGTTGAATGTTTCGTTTACATGTTTCTCTCTGCTGCTGTAAAACTAACTGGAACAGGGACTATGTCGTGTTGAAGTGTCTTTATCTAGCATTATGACCACACATGGTTATTCTGCTATGAATTTTCATCAAGTGAAAGAATGTAAGATTAAAAAAGATAAAACGCAAAGAAGGAAACTTCCTAGAACTCATACTAAAACCTAAATGGATATGAGAAACTACTCTGAAGGAGAAACAGGGCAAATTATTATCCACATTTTATAAATAATTCCTGTAGTTCCTTAAAATTGCGTTTTGGTGCCGTGGATGACAATCCACATTTTGAGCTCATGGAGAGCATGGCTCGTGAATCAAAACAAATGAGTTGCAAAACAAATGGGTTGCTTAGTCTAAAACGTGTCTTTCATTGGCGTTCATCTCCTTTTTCTTGTCTGATAAGAAGTTAAATTGGTTCGTATGGGTCTTTCATCTATTCTGTTAACTTTAATCTATTTTGGGGTTAAACCGTTCTTTTCATTTTAAAATAATTTAAAATCAGTTGGCTCTAGGATACATGGGGGTTCGCACTGGTTCCTTGCTGACCCGCAGAAGCTGTAGTAGTGCTCTTCAGAGGGGTCTCCCCTGAGACATGGAAGTCCTGTGAATATAAAATGATTTTCTGAGAACGTCCTTTTCGGGGAAAAGGACATGGTTTAGATGCCGTTTCTTGTCTTATAGGAAATTTCCTTGTCACATGCTTATGAAAGTTTCATTACAAATATGAGACTAGGATTTTTTGGTGAGATTCTATCAATTAATAATTTCGAACATTGCCTCCTGTGTCAAACCTCACGCTTTGAACATAGATGAGTATCATGTGTGACCTGCACGATTAACAAAAGAGGGGACATAGAATGGCCTGATGGAAGGGATGCTGAGTGTCAGGTGGAATGGACTACGTGCCATTTAATGTCCTTCCATTTCTAGGACTGTATGATGCTCAAGAATCAGCAGGATCTCAATGAAGCAGTGGATAGTGTTATCAAGTGATAATGCTAATGGAACAATCATTTTTAGAGTACTACTATCTAACATGTAGTGGCTCAAATCTTTAAAATTCCTTTAAATTCTAGCAAAGCATATGCTTATAACACTTTTTTTTTTTTCAGCATGATGTTTGTGGCATATATGCTTACTCTCCAGAGTTTCCATGGAGACTTGGCGCCATGGTTTATTTTTGCTTCATTTCTCTACTTAAAGTTTTCCTTTTAATAATTTTAGTGTTCCCAGTGAACAGATTTATTAATATGCCTCAAAAGTGTAATCTGTGGATTTGGAGAGATTGTCTCCTTTCTGGCCATCATCTATTTGTCCAAGTACATTGAATATATCGGTCATCTTATTTATTACATAGAGATTGCATGGAGGGATACAGCTTATTAAATATTAAAGATTTTCTGGTATTTATTCACAAATTTCTTAGAATCGTAAGATCTAAAAGCTGGAATGATTTATCTCATTCTCTAATCTTACATATGAGAGAACTGAGAGGTAAGCATTGAAATGACTTGTGCTAAATCTTACATGTTTGCAGCTGTCTCAGGGGTAGCTACTGTCAGGTCTCTCCTGCCATCTCAGATAAGTTTGGGTTTTCCCTGTTAGCCGTTAGGATGGGAGAAGACACTGTCTCTATTTCCCCATTCGCAGAATGGTTCAAATGAAATAGAAAGCTTTCCTGGCTATGGATAAACTCAGACTTCCCTGTAGCTGAGAAATTTCCTTTTGCAAACCGTGAAAAAATAGGCAGCAGCTATTGGCACAGAGAACACCTGTGTCTCTGATTTGGACCTTCTTTCTACCTCCAGCTGTAGTTCCAGTTAGAGCAACAGTTTTTGATTTTTAGAGGACACTGCGGTTCTAACACAGTAACTTATTTTGCCCTCGGAGAGAAGTCCATTTTTGGAGTCCCGATGCTTTAAGAACATGTAAGCACCTATTTTTATGTTCTCTTTTGTTAAGTTGTGACTGGACTCCACAACATTACTTACTTTTTCCTATAGCAAGCCCTGCGCTGGGCGGAAAACGTTCACGATTCGTTTTTATCTCTCATTGGAAGAATACACTAGCCAACGGGCAACTGTCACAGTCTCACGGCTGTGAGTTTCCAAACAGCCTCACTGTGACATGCTGTTTTGCTGTTGGGCACTGCGCATTCTCATCATAATCAGTGGAACCGTAAAAGAAAAGTGCATGAAATGTAACCGAGCCCGAGTAGAGCACACAGTTTCTGCCCTCTGGGAACTTGTATTTTAATGAACGCCATTATTTAACTGAAAACATATTATGTCACAAGGTCTTCCCACTTTGCTGTTGCTGTGAAATAGGTTGATGAACGTGTTATATATTTATTTATTTTTATAACAAATTGAGGAAAATTGAACAAGCAGAGGTATCGAGCAAGTTTTGTTAGAAGGTACAGTGTGTTTCATTCAGAGTTTAGTTTCTGGCTTCCTTTCCTGTTTCCTTAGGTCAGAGATTAATACAATGTTATTTCTCTAAATGAGATCGACAAATATGAAAACAATCTTTTTTTCATCATTTATCACTCTAATTTATCACTCCATACTCATTATTTTTACTAGCACAGTGGCGGATCCTCAGTAAAGCATATGTTTGGAGGTGTTGGAAACAAGGTTGGAGTTTGAATATGTTATGATATGTTTGATGGTACTTGAGTTCTCAAGTCCTGTCCTGCCAATCACCTCTCTGGCAATAAATCCAAGGGAGATTTATAAAAGCAATAAGAGCCAGTGAGAATCAACATGTCATTTTATTGTCCACTGGGTAGGTACTGACTAAATTCTAGAGATCAGCTTAGGCATGTGCCTTAGATTGGAAACCTAAATGGGACACTTTTTCCTTTAAAGTTTACATCTCAATTTTGAAAAAGTACAGTCTTCTGGTTGCCTGCATGATCTTGGAATCTGAAAGAATTTCCAGCATACTTAAGTGTTCAAATAGAGAAAAACAGTGAAAAGTATCTTTCTTAGGATGATAGGCTTGGGTCAGTTTATCTCTCCATATTCTATGGGAGGGGAGAGGAGAGAGAAGATGTTAAGGCCATCTTGAGTCTTTTCATCACGTGAAGGTAGACAGTAGGCTGGGTCATATCTTAGTAGGAGGCTAGTAAATTCAGATGGTTTCTACACATGAGCATATATGCCCTCAAATAGTAGTCTACATTCTCAAAAATTAGATTGTTTTCTTTATATTGAGAAAAAGAAGGAAAGGAGCGGGAAGTGGCAGAAGCAGATGGAGAGACATTTTTTTCTGGAATGGAGAGCTTCCTCTTCCCTCCTGAGAAACAAACTGACTACTGGATTAGACTAGTGTTTGAAGGAAATACTTTGTTATTTCTTCCTTAGAATCTTGGTAGCTTAGTCTTGCATTTTCTATAGTGGACTTGGATCATTAATGGGAAGTAGCTTCTGGAGATTTCTAAAATTATATTAATACTTGAGTGTCTGTATTCTTAATGAATTTTCTGGCACTGCCAGGAATTTTCTTTTTAAATTTCTCTTTTGCAGTTTACTTTCATTTCTTTAAATTCTCTATTTTTTTCTTTACATCACTAACTCAGATATCTGGAAGAAGTCAAAATGAGGACTTTAAGGCAATAATACGAATTCTCTCACAAAACAGAACTCTTTTCTATTGTACTAACAGGAGAACCTCTCAGATCTTTACATGTAGATCGCTTTATCTCAGTTTGCTCACAAATCTAACAATCAAGATTATACAAGATCTCAGACTGTAGGCAATTAGAAAGAACAAATTAGAACAGGAGACATGCGGGCTACTCAAGGAGAATAGCAATGAATAGCTTAATAGCCAGAAGATAAACCTATAAAAAGCAAATATAAGAATTTTAGAAAGCATAGAGTCCAAGTCAGCTCCTATAGGAATGAGACAACCAGAGGGTCAGTCGATCCCAAATTATCGGGGAGAGTTTGATACACTCAATAGTGTCTAAAAAATAATCTATACAGTACGAAATACAAATAAGTAATTATTTAATTTTATCCCTCTTTTGTTACAAATAAATAATCATTTAATTTTATCTCTGTCATATAAATCACCTATATATAGAACCATACACAGATATTCAAAGTGAAAGTTATTAATATAAGTGTTCTATGATGTAAGGTTTAGTTATTTGGAATAAGTGCGGTTAACTGTTCATCATCCTAGATATGTGAGAAGTTGCATATGAGAATAGAAAAGGAGGCTTCAGAAGAACACTGATGAAAATAAGGGCCTGAATCCTAATAAGCCTGTGTTCAAATCCTGGCCTTGATGCTTAACCCTCATGTGATTCAGTTTCTTCACCTAATATCTTTGCAGGATTTCATGCTTATTCCCCTCATTTATAGTTATTATTAAATGACAATTAGTACAGGCTGTTTGGGTTACCCACTGAGTAATCTAGAATAGAGGGATAATAGATAATGGATATAGCTTTTTCAATTTATCTCTAACTCAATAATATCGACCTTGAGAATTAAGCACTTAGGCCAGTCGCCTAAAAATAAATGTATTTGTTAGCGGGCTGTGAATAAACGCAGGGCTTTGGAAAGTGTCTGTTCCTCCCCTGGTGCCCACAGCTCCTGGACCCATGACAGGGAGCACTGTCTCATGGCACCAGCACTGTCCTACAAGGTGGACGTGGCTGAGGATGGATGGAAAAATGACTTGAAAATACTTATTTCCCAAATCAGTCACTTATCTCGGGAAAGAGGTTGAACCCCGAAGCATCGTCCAAGCAGAGAGTACGTGAGCTGGGCAGCCAGCCCCGTGGCCCGGCCAGAGTGGGGCCGGCCTCTCTCGAGGTTGCTCCATCCCAAGTGATTTTCTAAGGCGGGGTCATTGGAAACCAAAGCATTTTTCTACATTAAGCTGCTGACTTAGCTTAATGGTGCACTACCTGAAACACCAGGAATTAAAACTCTGTCACTTTCGGTGGCGTCTCGCCAGTGCTGATTGTCGCACTGGTTGTCAATATTCATTTTTTGCTTCTGTTTTTTGTTTTTTTTTTTTTTTTTTTTTAACTTAGAGTTCTTGCCTTCCATAAGCACTCTGGCACTTGTTCTTGCTATTTTTTATGTATATTAACGTGTGGAAATGACAGATGATTTTCCAAATTTGTGAAAGTTCACATGTCAATGTTAGAAGGTCTATTTTACCGTAGTCTAATTTTTCAAGCTTTGTCGTTCTTTTCATGTCCTATCAAAAATTCATGGAGATATTTTATATTAATAGAAGGCTTTTGTTTATCTTTCATAGTTAGCTTTATGACCCACTTGTATTGATTTTTACGTATGATACATTAAATCACATATTAATACGGGTGATACATATATTATATATGTAATACGTACGTGTTTTCCATCCCGTCTCCTCCTTTCTTCTTGGACAGGATCTCTTGGACATTCCCACCTCCACATAAATATTAACCTTGAAATTAGTGATTTTCTTACAAGACCCAGATTTCCTTGCCGCAGTTTGTTTGGAGCAGTTATGGGTGCTTGCTCTACATTACTCATTTTTTTTCTCTAGTAGGGCATGTACCAAAGTGAAAAGATTGGGATCTGCCAGTGGCTCTGTTTTCCTTCATGTTTAAGAGACTATGAAGAGAGAATTGAGACAGATAAGTAGATAGATAGATAGATGATAGATGATAGGTAGTTGGGTAGATCGATGATAGATAGCGGTTGAGACAGAGGGCGAGAGAATAACTTAAGGACACGTACAGGAAACAGTCTAGTCCTTAGTTTCTTATATTTCCAAGGCAACCATTCTGCCTTCAGATTTCTTATTCCTTAATTTGGTAGGTCAGTGAACTCCCCTTTTTACCTAAGCTGGAGTTAGATTTCTCTCACTTACAAGAGCAAAAATCTCTTTTTCTGTTTTTGTTCGTTTCTGTGTTTCTGCAGACTGGATTACTAGAAGTACTAACTTCTAGTACTAGCTTCAAACTCATTTGTGTTTTAAATTTCTGTTTTACAGCCAGTTGTTTTCCAGAATGGCTTTAATTATCTAATTCCACTCAATTGTGTATGAATCTTTTTCTCTTACACATTTTTCAACCACATACATTATTAGCTCTTATTTCTCTTTTTCTCAATCTGTTAATGCCTCGCATCTCTATGATTGTTGCAACATTGGCTGTTGGTTTAGTAAAGGTGGGAAGGAGCAGATGAGTCTTGGAGAAAAAGACAAACAAGTGCCTAGAATTCAAGAATTACAAGTTTAGGGAAGGTCCTTCTGTCTCCATAATCGTTGTAATTTTCTTCTCTAACTTAAACGTGGTACCTGGGGGTTGACAGCCTGCGGCTGAAAACGAAGGGAAGAGAAGAATTAGAATTGGCTGGAGACTAACGGGTACAAGTGTGTTGGTATTTGGTGCCCTTGGCAGCATAACCGGAGAAGCATAGGGGGCATTGTCTTCTCCTACAGTTAGCAAGACACAGCTACTTTTTAGAAGTAGCGATGAGATTTTGGAATTGGATAATCGTTATTGTCTCGCATAGATCTTTTAAAACAAATAACTTCTGTCTCCCACCTGGTATGTCTCCCCTATGTTCAAAACTATGATTTTGAGAGAACCTGAAATATGTTTCACACGTCTGATTTTAATAAACGAAGAGGACGTAGAAGAACGGGTTGACCTCGTGGTGGGCCCAAATAACAACACCTACAACAACAGCAGCATTAATTGAATGAGTGGCGACATGTTTAAATGGGCCACACAATTTATATTTGATAATTATACTACTTTCTACACTAGCACTAGGAAGTAAGTACCATTAGTTTATTCTTCTTTTACAAAATACTTTCCCCCGCCCCACCCCCGCCAGACAGCGAGACTAACTCATAGAGATAGGTGTTAACTTTTCAATAGGTCCTCTGGCTGCTTACATGCGTTAACCTGCCATAATTATAGGGAATCAGAGGAAACTGCGCTTTGGTTTGAGGATGGAAGAATGAAGAGGTAAGCTCCTGTGTGAAATACGAGAATGCCAACTCTGTTTGACCCTGGAAAGATCATAGGAGGTATGATGCCTAAGAAAAAAATATCTTAGTGTACAGAAAGGGCCTGGGCCAGTGTCTGAATGCAGAAAATAAACAATCTAGTAAATGAGGTAGAAAGGGCTGACTATTTCTCACTAATGTGATATACAACAGGTGATGTAATACTGAGTTGAGAACCATAGGTTTAATTAGTTAAGCATTTTTGCACAAGTTGGTTTTCTTTGACTGCTCCGAAATTGATTCATCTTTAAAATAAAGATGGTAATACATATCGATTTAACTCAGTGGGGGAAAACAAAAACATATGCATATCCTTTAGTCATTTCTAAATACAAAGCAATATAAAATTAACAAAATGATGTTCAATAGTTAATTAGAAGGTGTTTCCTGATTCGGTATTCTGGAGCTATGGATAATTAACAATTTCTGACAAGTAGTTCATCTCAACAATACGATTCAGTGGCTGTTAATTGAATTATGTCTATGTGTTTGTTACTTCCTTTTGTTTGCCTGAGTCAATTTACATTCACAATAATAGATACATTAAAACTGCTTACCACCCTATGTCTGCTTTTTTAAAGGATTCATTAAGTCAGGTTGAATGCAATTCAATTACCGCCTTTTATCTGGCTGCTCTTTGTTTGTTCGTGGACATTTTTGCTAGCGTTTGCGGTGAGATCAGATACTGCCTGGAAGTTTTAGGTATGATGATAGCAGTCAGAAAGTCTGGGCCCAGCAGGTTCATTTTAGTCAATTAATGATATCTCACTGAGGCCTACAGTTATGGGTATGACAAAGATTTAGAGTGATGCACCCCCAAAGAAAAAATCATGGAGGCAGCAGTCAGGTATTCCATATACAGCCTGTCTTCATTTTGGTGAACTGAGAGGAATCACAAAGGTTTGAGAGTTTGTCTTTGAGATTCAAAGATTCGGGATGCTGTGTTATGGAATGGGAGGTATTCTACCCAGTTTTCATAGACTCTCAAAATATCTGGAATTAAGTGTGTGTATGTGTGGAGGGGGGGAACAGTTTCACAGCTTTTTATCATTTATCAAGTATGAAACAATCACTATATTCATTTTTCCCCCACTTGAAATATTGAGTTAGTATCAGTAGAGGAAAGACTTGGTCTTTTTATTTCTTTAGAATGAATCTTGGGGTAGGCGCAATAAATTGTTTTGCAGCATAATTCATTGGGGGGCACCTGAGCTTCAGTTTGTTTTCCATATTCATAGCTTTTGGTGGCAGCCAGAGACCATGAGTCTTAGGCCTGTCATGTTGAGTCCACAGGGAAAAGGATGCGGTTCATGTTACAGGCGCCCTTAAGAAAGTTCCCAGCTGTGTAGTCTGTTTTTAAAACGGATACAAAATTTAACTTACTGTAATGATTTCTCTTGGAGTCAGTGACAATTAGTCTTCAGCTGTACAGGTACTACAGGATAAAAATTACTTATTTAAACACTCGAGAGATTTATGCAAAGAAGAAAAATTGAGAAAATGAATGCAAAAGTTTATGTCCGTACCATCTTCGTTGATCCTTAAAATGCATACATAAACTTTTGAAAAGGAGAAAGAAAGCCTTACCTGAGGGCAGACTTAAGTGAAAGAAATGAATGCTTTTCCAAATATCTTAAATTCTAAAAGGGAGTTTTCTGGTGTTCCAAAGAGATTAGATGCTACTCAGAGAAATCTAACTTAGGGAGAATCTTTATCCAAAAGGTACGTTGTTAAGTTTAGAGAAAGAGAACTTTGTTCCATCCCGGGGTAGGTTTGATAGATGTTTCTGCATGGCTAGCGTCTCTAGATACTGCTTCAGAAGGCTGTCTCTGTCGGATGGTGTGCATCTGTATCAGCATTGAAAACAGCGTTCCTCTCGTCAAAACCTTGGTCTTGCTGAGGTAGATAGACCCTCTTTTAATTCTAGCTAGAGTGATGATAGGAGCAATCCTTCTAAAGAATTTCAGTGGAATAAGGAAACCGAATCACTGTCCAGTGTTAACTGGATCTTTGCTTGAGAATCCTGGAAACTATTCCAATAATTATGGAAACACTAGCTTATGAAGAGTAGGAGAATGCAGCATTGAAGAACCATATGTAATACAAATGTTTTTACAATTCCAGACCCAAGGCGCCACACTGCTTTTGATTTATCCGAGGTTATGAAACTTCTACCACACCCTGTCTTCTCATCACCTAGGTCACAGTTTCTCTGTTTGTAAGCCCACACGACTTTTCTCTCGGGCTGCAGAGGTTTTTGGGTTCCATCCCCAGTACCGAATCCAGCCGGAACAGGTGGATGTGACGTGGGAGTCAGAACGCGCCTCCTAAAGCTGATTCTCCAAGGCTCCGTGAAACGTGAATGGAGACTAGAGCAATATGCTGTGTGCTTAAAACTTGAATCAGTCTTAGGGTTCCTCACCCCGTCTTAGGAAGGCTTCTGGCCAGCAACTCCTAACTAGAGCATACACTCCGTAGCTTTGTCTATTTCCTGCGCAGACCTATCTGCAACCTATAAGAGGAACCGATGGTGTTTGGGGCTCAGCAGAAGCCTGTTTTTGTGAGAAGCCACTAAGAGCGAACTTGGCCCAGTCTGGATTTATTTGCCCTCCTATCCTTGACCCTAGATGCCACTTCAGTCTTGGTTACTTACCCTGCTTCCTGGATGAGAGGCCCAAAGATGCCTGGGGCCGTCACAGAGTCATGAAGTCTCACCCCGCCACTGTAACCTCACGTCCCATCATGATCTGGGGCTCAGCCTTCTTCCTGGCCGTGTCAGGATTTTTTGGAGGGAACCACAGCAGTTCCTGATTCCAGACCCAAAGCAGTAGGACACAAAGAACTCCTGAATATGCGAGGCGAGTCCCGGAGAGTCAGAAATACAGTCTGGAGTAGGGGTTTTCTCTCTGGGGGAAAATTTGGACCGATCCAAGACAAGTACTATCAAGGAGCTGAGTGATAATGTTTTGCATTTTTCCCCTCTACTTAAAGATTGCTCTAAGATAAAATAGTTGTTGGGAGGTCGATAAGGTGTAGAGGGGATCAAATATATGGTGATGGAAGGAAATTTAACTTTGGGTGGTGAACATGTCATGCAATATACGTATGACGTATTATCGAGTTGTACACTTGAAGCCGTATAATTTTATTAACCAATGTCAGCTCCAAAAATTTAATTTAAAGTTACACATAGTCTTCCTGCAGATGTCCTGAATAACTGAAGAACGGTTATGTTTTCCTGAGATGGCGTATCCAGTTTGACTGTGTACAGCTTTTTATTAAGCATCCTTTCTGTTCTTACTCTACTTTTGTTGCTTCTTTCCATCAAACTCTGCCCGCGGGAACGCACTGCCAGGTGAGTATGGCCTCAGGCTCTGTTTTCTAGGAAATTAAGTCTACACAGAACTTTCCCAAAGAAAGAAACAATCAGATGGACGATATAAACCTGGTGATTGGATTTTGGTTTTAAAGGAAAAGGATATGATTACAGAATGGCATGTGTCGCTTGCCGGTTCTGATTCCACTGTACCTGTTTGCCTCATGTGAGAGAAAGAATAGAATGGCAGGTTAAGGGTCTGGATAAAAAAATGAATCAAAGAACCCTATTTCTTTAAAAACTGTGGGACGCTGGAGTATAAGCAACTCTATTTTTGAACCCAGTGAAGACTGTAACTTTTAGCTATAAAGTTACACTAAAATAATTGGATTTGGAGTTAAGAACCTTCTCATGAAGAAAACTCTGGGCCCAGTTGGCTTCACTGGGGAATTCTACCAAACACTTTTAGAGGAAATACTATTTCTACACAAACCTTTCTGAAACATTGAAGAGTGGGAAATTTTCCGATCCTGGACAATTTTTTGATTCCGACGCTGTGCATCTAACCCTTACTTGCACTGTGAATAGAAGAAAGGCAGCAGCCTCCACCCTGGGTGCCAGCCAGGCATTGAGTCAGGGCTAGACCAGGCAGGAGTCGGAGCCGAAAGCAAAGCGTGTTCCTCTGGCTGAGGGCGATTTCTGGGGAGGAACTTGGCTTTGAGCATGCCCCACTTACCATTCGTAGCAGCTCAGTTAATGAGCGTTTTGGCCCTGAAGCTGGGTGTTTGTGGGTTGCATCATAGTACCTGCTACAGAGATAGTTTCCCTTATCAGGACATGACTTATTATAATTTAGACTGAAGACCTCAAAGGGAGAAATTTTACTTTAGAAGTAAAATTTGGTCGGCGGTCAAGGAGATTTGGCAGTACTTGTGAGCAGGAGGTAAGGACCCGGAGGAAGAAGTCATCCAGTGAAATTGGCTGGGGCGATCTGCCTCACTGGAAGCAGCAGACCCCTGATGGAGTATGGACGCCCAGTCATGGATGGGGGATCCAGTACAGATCCAGTACTCCCTACCCTAAGATGATAGGAAAGCATTTCCTTGGAGGAGATCCAGAGGAAGAAGAAATACATGGCAAATGCTACTCAGTGGTTAACATGTTTACAAGAACTCATGTTGCAGCCTTAAATCACCTCAAGGGAGGGTGTGTGTGTGTGTGTGTGTGTGTGTGTGTGTGTGTGTATGTGTAAAATCTTTGGCAGAGACGTGGGAGTGATGGATAGGATGTGCTTTACATATGCCCTACAAATAGGTAAAACATAAGGGAACTCAGATATCATACAGCCAAAAGAAGAACTGTCCTGTCTAGTATGTGATTATGCCTGCAGTCAACAGAAGGAAAACAAACTGAACAACCTAAAAATTAAACCAGATATGACATCGTAACATTGTAAAATACCAGAACCTAAAGTTTGTACGATAATTTTTATGATTCAGATTTCTTGCAGTATCCGAACTGTTTCTCTGATGTGAATTGAATCCTTAGTTAGATGTACTCATTCATCTGACTGATTCCTCTGTGTTAAACCTCCTGAGAAATATACACCTGATTTTTAAACACGTAGAGAATGCCGATGTCCTGTAAAGCCTTTCTGAAATGTTAATATATTTGAAAATAGGTCTCTTACTCTGTTAATACTCTGCTCTCTCACCAACCGTGAGAATCTTAACCCCACAAACACCCTCTTCATCTTCCTTGCCTGCCGGTGACAACTCCCCACTCCTCCTTTGAGAGTTAGCATCATAATCCTCCTCCCTGCATCTCCACCTGGCCCCATGTTCAGTGGCCACGTTGTACATACCAGCATAGAACTGCCATGTACCATAGCTCTCGATTAACTTGTTACCCAGCTAGCAGGCAAACTAGGAATGTAACCGAGCAGGCGACAAATGGGTTGGAGAGAAATTCAGTCACTGGGAAGAAGCTCAGAGCTCTTAGCAGCTGAATGCTGAGCAACTTCGTCCTAAAGAATTTGGTGGAGGACAGATTTACTTCTGGAAGCAAAACTACTGTCAAATGTCTCTAGACCCTGCTTTCCTTTTTAAAAAAATTTTATTAAATTTATTGAAGTGCCACTGGTTAATTAAATTATGTTTTAAGTGTGCAATTGTATGACACATGATATGCATGTGTCATTGTGTGCTCACCACCCAAAGTCAGATCTCCTCCCATCACCATGTATTTGACCCCTTTTACCTTCCTCTTCTGTGTTTCTTGTTGCCAAGACTTACAGTTACGTTTCATATCAGCTCACCCTGCGCCCCCATTCCAGAAGGTCCTGCTCCCATTTCCCTTTTCACTTTTGACCTTTGAAATGACACACGATGACTCGATCCTTCCCCACATGCTGCCACAAAGATGTTTTCCACTGTCAACAGGCCTTATAAAGGCCATATTTCCTTTCAGTAGGTACCAAACCCAAGACACAGGGCATCACTTTTTACAAATCTGTGCCTAAGACAGCGAGTAGCAGTTATTCGTGTTATTTAAATGAATCATTCTTGCTTATTTCAAGGATAAATTTAATTACATTCTAGACAGTATACTCATAAGTATTTTCTAATTAAGGTACTCTAAATTGAAAAAAAATTGTGTTTTCGCTATAAAGGAGTATATACTTTCTTGAAAAAAAAAATCACACATTCTGTGATAACAAGTCTCATGGGGAAATAGGATTGGGCCAAACATTCAGCCTCTATGTGACTTTATAACCGGTAACTGGAAGAGTCTAGCCAGGTACTTCGGTGTGGCAGAGTACTGTTGCAGGGGCTTTAAAGTGCAATAAAAGGTAGTATCAAAAATGGTAGCCTCTGAGCTCTGAGAGCATGCGGATGGACATAGAGCCCTGAGCACAGGAGAAAGAGCCAGCTGCCAGAAGTGACAGTGGGTGTGTGTCTGTGTGGACGGAGCGTCTGCACACTAAACGTGCTCCTGCTTGCACAGCAGCTACACTAAGTGTCTTGTCTTTTTCTTCAGAAAGTTAAAATTCTATACAAACTCTTCTAGCTTCAGACTGTATGTAGACCAATCCAATGCTCAACTTAAACTGACAAATATCCTATTTACAATCACTTAATATCTAATTTATGTAAGATGTTTTATTGGAGCAGACTATAGCTTCAAATAGAACACATTTAATTTATATTTTCTGTGGGTTCAGCATTAAGTATGGACCTGAGTGAACTTGGCCATGAGCTTACAGCCTTTGTGAGGCAGATTCTGCATGTGCTGGATTCACTTACAGGCATAACACAGAACACCTTGTTTCGAACTTAAGCGAACGCTTAAAAATACTTTGTTGAACGATGGTTTTGATTTAAAAAATGTTATGGTTCAAACAAGAGCTAGTATCTCATATTTGCATGGTCACTGAGTTTTTCATTTACATTATCCCAGTGAATTAGTACAGGTTTATTCTTTGATTTTTACATATGTGAGTAACAGATCTCAGGGAATTCAGTGACTGAACCAGGCATTAAATAGTAAAGTGGGGAGTAAAACCTCCCCTATAAAATCCTTCTTATATGCCATGCTGTCTTTCATGAAGTTAATTCCAGGTCAGTGGAGGCTTTTACACCGTTAAGTGAAAGAGGATCGGATACTGTCAGGGAAATGAATTACAGAAGATGCACTTTACCTGAAATATTATAAGTGGGTAAAGGGACTGAAATACATAAAACTGATGTGAAACTAAAACATAGATATGTATGTATGTATGTATATGTGTATGTATGTATGTATGCATGCATGCATGTATGGATGTGTGTATGTGTGTATGTGTATCGCTAGACTTAACAGCTTCCTTATGTAGCCTGAATTATTCTTTATATATCTGCTTTCCAAAATGTTTATCAGTTGTCTTCTTAATCATGCCCTATTTTAAATGTCCGAGAAAGACTGGAAAATAATTCACTTATAAAGCATTTATGTACAATGAAAATATCAACCTTAAACACACTCCACACACACGCACCATATGCGCACTGTATAAAATAGTAAAACACTGTAACATGAAACACATCATTAGAGTCTGAAATAATTCAATCGCCTAAAATGCAGGATTGTATCATTGTGCCTTTAATTAAATGGGTCAGGCATGGCTGCACAGCAAGCCTGCCTACAGTTCTTAGGATTTGGGAGCCAGTTGTCAATTATTTTAAATCTGAACTCATAGCATTCATTATCATGAGCGTTATCACAGGATTTTATTTGTATATAATTTGGCCCTTAACACAATTTTTAAGAGTGAATGAAGTTTAAATACCCATCTTTTTATTGAATAATGTAAATTTAGGTAAGGAATTAGAGTTGAATAACGATCTTTTCACTATGTAGGGTGTATTTCTAATTCTTGTTAATTCCTGTAGATATGGTACAAGCATATTTGTAAAAGATTTGTTTACATGTTAAGATGGAAAGCACTCATACACGATTTACCTCAGAACATTCATAGCTGACAACATAGTTGTAATTGATATGTCTGTCCT
>NW_011888843.1:10534-33860 GCF_000151845.1 Pteropus vampyrus | reverse complement strand
CAACAATATTTTTTAGTGATTTTTCTTAGGTAAAAACACTGGATTCTCAGGATTATTCTGACTTTCAGTCTAGGATAAATTAAACTTTGGAGTGAAAAATATTCATATGCACATTTGAGAAATATAGAGATTCTAAATTTAATTTCTTTACTTACACTTTATAATGTCAATATATTGACATCTCAGATATCGCAGTATCATTTATCTCTTGGAAATTGATGATATAAAAGTTGTTGAGAACTCTGGAACCATGGGAAATATGAAGAAATGTATAGATAAATCATTTTGTTTTTATGGTTGTTTTTGTTCACACTATAATTTATTATATATTTAATATATACTCTATAAATTATTATGTATGAAACATAAATAATAACAAATGATTCTTTTCAAATACAGCCAAGAAATAATATGTATAGTTAGAAGCATAAAAAGCTCTCAGAATGATCAAAACTGTGGCTTTCTTTTATCTCCCAAATCAATGTAATTAGAACACAATTCTCGAGAGGACTTGAAACTATATGAAATATTAATATGTGAAAAAGTGCCATCTTTAATACCAAAGGTGAAATTTCAAATTAATGGAAGTAAAAACATTTACATAAGAATCAGTATTCTTCTTAAGTTTCTAAAAATTTTAACTTGTGTTAATCTTCTAACTCATTAATTTCCAAACTTCTCTCAGCTTGTCATTTTGAAATTTATGGAAATAACTTTCCTAATTTAGATTTCTTTATTAAGAGCTATCTTATTTATAAGAATAGTCTGAACTCTGTGATATGTATAATGGACTCAGCCTGGAACTAAGGGATATTTTGAGTGAATTATCCTTATGAGATCATTGTAAGAGATAGAGGCATTGAGAAATATTATTGGTTCAAAAGGCACAGATTCTGAGCATAATTAATTTAAAACTTTCTGAATCTGTTTTCTTGCCTCGAAAATGGAGAGAAAAATAGTGAAATGTTTAAAGGAAGAAAATACAGGTTTTGAGGATGTTGAAAAAATGAGGAATTTATTAAAACAACAATATTTTTTAGTGATTTTTCTTAGGTAAAAACACTGGATTCTCAGGATTATTCTGACTTTCAGTCTAGGATAAATTAAACTTTGGAGTGAGAAATATTCATATGCACATTTGAGAAATATAGAGATTCTAAATTTAATTTCTTTACTTATACTTTATAATGTCAATATATTGACATCTCAGATATCGCAGTATCATTTATCTCTTGGAAATTGATGATATAAAAGTTGTTGAGAACTCTGGAACCATGGGAAATATGAAGAAATGTATAGATAAATCATTTTGTTTTTATGGTTGTTTTTGTTCACACTATAATTTATTATATATTTAATATATACTCTATAAATTATTATATATGAAACATAAATAATAACAAATGATTCTTTTCAAATACAGCCAAGAAATAATATATATAGTTAGAAGCATAAAAACATAATACTAAATTTTGGACATAGTTAATAACCATACTTAATAATTCTAAAATAATCAAGAAAATGGCCTGAAAACTCCTTGATCCATTTATCAGTGTTTGAGTTGTGAACATTTGCTTCCAAATGAAAAATATGTCTGTGATTAAAAATTAACATTAATACCCACGAATTTACCCAAATTTATGGTAAGGAATATCTCATGGTAACTTAATTTATATTTATTAATTTATATTTATTAATTTTGCCTTTATCAAAAGGCAAAATTGAATAGATTAGGTGTACTGTTCATTTTTTATTAAAATTTTGTTAAGAAATATTAAAAGAGTGATGACAAATATAATAGCGCCAAATTAAAATATTAATCTCGAATTCTTTGAGGGTAACACATTTATAAGTTATTAACATGTAATTGTCGAAAGTCTCACTAGAGAGAAGATGTGAGCTAAAATTTTTACTGAGTATTTGAAATGAAACCATAACACTGGGTCTGCAAGGTTGCAGACGCCAGTGTCTGACCAAATGCAGATGCACTGCTGGCCCTTTTGTGTCCCAGAGCAGGCAAATTTTGGTGTAGGACTTCCTTAGGTGAGTGTATGATGACTGATTGGTCCGAAGGTGCAGAGTTAAACACTTCTAGGGTGGAGAAAAAGATCTGCACTAACGTTTGCGGCAGAGAGCAAGCGAAGGCTTTATCCCAGACACATTCCCTATGACCTGACAGATGACGTTAGAAGTTCCATTGATGTTAGAACTGTATGATTTCAACAGCTTCTATCTTAGTCTGCTCAGGCTCCTCTTACAAAATACCATAGTCTGGATGAGATGGAGCTTAAACAACAGATACTTATTTCTCACAGTTCCGGAGGCTGGGAAGTCCAAGATCAAGGTGACAGCAGTTTTGGCTCTTGGTGAGGGCTCTCTTCTTGGCTTGCTGATGGCTGCCTTCTCTCTGTGTGGAGAGAGAACTTTGGTATCTTTTTCTCTTCTTCTAAGGACACTAATCCCTTCCTGGGGGCCCCATCCTTACAGCCTCATCTAAACCTAAAACCCAAACACCCCACCTCCAGATACCAACACATCTATGGTAGAGCTTCAGCATATGAATTTTGAGGGGACACACAGTCCAAACGACTTGCGTCAGATGTTTACTTTAGCTACAAGACTAACTTCACAACGCTTTTTCTGGAGTGGCCGGGTTTTGACAGGACTTAGAAATCTCTGGTTTTGAAGCAGTAAACAAGAGTGGCTGTTTGATATGTCAGTGTTCTCTTTGGGAGTCTTGGGAATAGTGGAAGTGGGGAGGGGTTGGTGCCACTTGCAAGACAAGGGATCAATGTTATGAATCTAGCAGAAAATCATGCTTGTATTTTGTGGCCAAATTGGGGAAAAATATATTTTTTGCTGGATTGAGCTTGCATTGTTCTTTTGAATACCAAATATTGTTGACAGATAAATAAGAAAAATATGGATATGTAAATAACATGTTTTTCATAGGAATATGTTAGCACAGGAAAGGAAATGGAAGAAAGAGAGTGTTGTTTATGGATCAATTTTGAGGAATATGAAGGCAAGATTTTGGGGAAACTTGGGGGTGTAATACACACTAATACACAGAAATGGAGGCGGAAAGAGTGAATAAGAAAGAGGAGGAAAGATGCTGAAATTTCCATCTGCTGGATTATTATGGAATTCCATTCCCCAATATCATTCTTTAAAAGACTTCAGGAGAGATTTTAAGTCTCTATTTTTAATTATATGAGTTGTCAGACTAATGATTATTTAGTTATGACTCTGTACCTGGATTAGTTCTCAAGATACTTCAGTTTTATTCAGGTAACTTTTATTTTGTGAGTTCTCACCTCCAAGTTTGGACCTGTTGTTAAACGTCCATCTGCACCTGAAATTTAGCAGATTAATCCTGAACCAAGGACACATGATTATCATTATCCAGGCATTAGCTATTGTACCAAGAGGTCAAAGTTATTCAGACATGAAATGTGAGTGTTTGTAGACTGATACAACAGAAATAGAGGAAAATAGAATTCTCTGAGATATTATAATTTTTCAAACAATCTATGTTTTTATCAAAAGCACTTAACAGAATTAAAATATGCCTTGTGTAAGTTTATGAAAATGGAAAGAACTTATTAAACACATGAAATCGCAATCTAGACATTAGTTTTTGCCTACTGATTTCTTAAGGCATTTGAGCCCTTCTTGGATACACGGGGAAAAGAAACGAGCTAGTTCAAAGACATTTTCTTGCTCCATTGAAAGATGTGAGATCCCCTAGGGACTTAGTGAATGCTATGGGACTTGTAATCAAATTCATCTCGGAATTATTGTTACTAGTTCAACTTAATAAAGATTTGGAAGTTCTGGTAGAGGCTAAATCCCCAAAAGCCTTATATTTTGTTTGAATCACGAATTCATTGGACTGCCCACCTCCAGATATACCATTTGGAACATGTGGTCTACAACATCACAACAGCAGAGAAAAGAAGGCCCCAGGGATCTTGACTGATGCTTTTAAAAAAACAGGCCTGGAAATGTTTAAATTGCTTTTACTCAGATTCACTGGACTGATTTGGTCATGTGGCCTGAACTTAGCTGAAGGGGACATATGTCCACAAAGACGGGAGTAGAGTGGAAAACACGCCCTGGATAGCAAGATGGCGCAAGAACATAGAGTCTGTCACAAAGAGAATAACTACTGATTGGGAAGAAAAAAAGGGACAAGTGACTAAGCCTTGGGATCTTTCACGAAGAGGTTACAGAGCAGAAGAGAGCTGAAAAGAAAGACTGAGAAGCAGTTGACCGGTGAAGCAGGGGAAAGAGTCACTTCTACGTTTTCGTTTTTCTTCTGTCTCTCTGTCTGAGTGTTGAATTATTAAACCGTTTTCCAATTACGATGGGTTATTTGATTGCTGCTTCTGATATTTTTTAATATGTCTTTTTTGAAGGACGGGACAAGTGCCTGAATAATCAGACTTATACTCCCATGTTTCTTCAATGACCTGAAATCAGGTGGAAGAACAGATCCACATGAGTGTACTGTATTGCCAAGTGAGATCCAGACAATATTGCCCCCGAATTAAGACAGGACTTTTTCTCCTTCCTGGTTGCCCTTTACCCTGGCTGCCTAACCATTTGAAGCTTGGAGCTCTTGAGAATATTTTGCTGAGTAGCTATCCTCAAACTACCATGAGACTCTTAGATCCTAAGCTGTTTTTTAAAGTATGAGGATTTTGGAAGCTCCTACTTTTATTAGAAGATAAACCAAACAAAAAAAGCTTCTTAACAGACAAATCTTTTAAGTGGAATCACTTCAGTATTTCTTTAAAGACACAATGATCTCTAGGGAACGGTAATTTCCAGGATCTTTATTATAACCCTGGAGAGTTTGGTATTATTCACTATTTTTAATTAAGATAGTATATAGCTGCCTATGGAAATGCAAAGATTAGTTGGGGGAGGTGTCTACGAATTCTTTAAAAGGTTAACTAGAATTGTGTCCATTAATTGTTTTATTCGTGAACTGACAGGACGAAGTACCATGTGAGACTGGGCAAAACTAAATAAAGGCCTTTGTAATAGAGTTCTCCCTGCCTGTGAGTCCAGTTCTTAAAGTGCCTTAAAGCAAGGGTGGCTTACTGGGCTGGGGAAATTGTGGGGGGTAAGGGGGAGCACGTATGAGAGAAGGAGGGATAATTGAAAGGGAATAGAGTAAGGCTGAAGTCAAAACACTGAACAAATTTAGATCCTCACCAGTAAGGAGTATGGACTGCCTGCAGTAGTGTGCATGGGTTCACTTCCTCTGACTATGTCTGAGGGACTTTGAGGGCCTTTGGGGACCTAGACATACTCGGTCATCATTTCACTGAACAGAATGTTTCCCTTTCTACCTACTAGCACACACCCAAGGCCATTCCGCCATGTACCCTTGGAGAGAACAACACAGGAAGATTATTCCTTTTTTAAAATCTCTCCCTCCTTAAAAAAATAGAGAAATAGACAGATAAATGCATGGATGTTTGAGTACTGCTGGTTTCACTCTTAATGAATTCTTTTCGTGTGTTATTTCTCCTGTCTCTGACTTCTAAAACAGTGTCATACCTCAAGCAGTTAGATTTTTCTTCAGCGTGATGAGTCGCCTTCTTCCTCCCATCTTCTGACTGTCAATGCCGAGCATGTCATCAGGTGTGTGGCAGTCAGCCTGGCACCATTTACAGGGCCTGTTTGTCAAAGTTCACAGCTTAGCAACATTTTCTGTTACTCTGACTTTCTCTGCAGTGTTATGGTTGTAATTATTTGGTGTTATTCTGGGAGTTAATTGCCAGGAAACAAAATTAAGGGAGCATGTCTGATCCTTTCCCTCCTCCGAGACTGCTGAAAAAAGAACTGGAAAGAGACGAAGCCTCAATATCAATCCAGCATGGGCCATTTCTCTTGTCATTGATCTCGTTGAAGGAGCTCACTGCAGGAAAGTCACAAAGAGGTCGGAGGATTTTAAATTGCCAATGTAGATGTCCATGACAACTTCGACGAACTCTCAGCAGTTCGGTATGGATGTGCTGGAAATCTAGCCCACGTCTCGGTCTGTCATTAGACTGCAGAGTGAAGTCCTGGGTTTCATTGTGCTAATCGAGCAGCTCTTGGAGAAAGATTTAAATGAGACATTTTAGTGGCGATTTGCTCTTAAAACTCTTCTATATTAAATTATTAGGAAAAAAGGTTTAAATCAGTTGAGATAATTGAATGATGTCATTGATAAAATTTAATCAAATGGCGATCCAGAATGAAGGATATGTGAAATGCATTTTTGGATCGTTAAGCCTGAGAGAGGATGACCTCAAACAGGACGTCAAATTCAGAAAGGCTTATGTCACCACCAGTGTATCCATTATCTTGGGGTTACTCGGAGTTTGCTGAGAACCAGGGAAAGGAGCTCTCTCAGCTCATCTTCCTCTTTTAAGGGAGAGAGTTATCTCCTTATTCTCTAACTCAGCAACCCCGTGGAACAGCTCCAAGCTGTTTTGTCTTGACCCTTATTCCATTTCGATGGCGGGCGGTGGCTTCCTTGTCAGCTTCTCCTAGCAGGGCGTGCTCGCGCATGCTCAGCTCCTTCTTCCCCCTTCAGCTTCCGATCTGACATGTCCCGAGCTTCTCCTAATAACCCAGTGTTCATTTCACATTCAAACAATTAGAGAGGAAACTCTTTGTCTTAATTGCTGAACCTCCAACAGATGTTTTCTTAATAGTGGTGAGACATCCTCATCTAAACTATCACGTTAAGATGGGGAAGCGCTGCCTGGTGCTAACATTTGAATTGTTATAACTTTGAAAATGTTCACATTCTACTTTGATTGTGCCTTTTCAAATGAGTAGGACTTTAGGGCAATCTTAAACTTCAGATACTAAAGGCTTTTCATCAGTTTATAATGTAAATTTTAAAGTCTACAATATATACACACTTATTCTTTTTAATTCTTTAAAATCTTGCCAAGCCATAGTAGACGTGTGTTATACAAGAAAATAATATGGGAAAATACAAATTTGTATGTTTGTATAAATATTGGCCACGTATAATTTACTTTGGATGAAAGTCTATTGACATGAGATTGAAGGGTGTGTCCAGCAGAGAGCGTCGCAGTTATGAGGTAAGTTTAAGGGGAATGACAATCATATTTCGGTCAAAGTCTGCATTAGAGCAAATTATTAGAGACATAGAGGGACATAAAATAATCATAAAATGATTAATCCACACAGAAAATATAATAATACTAAATGTGTAGGTACCAAAATCAGTCTGAAAATATATTAAGGGAAGAATTGTAGAAAACCCAGAAGCAGACCAACTCAAACATGCCTACCTGATTTTTTGACAAAGGTGCAGAAGCAATTCAGTGTAAGGATAGTCTTTTCAATAAATGGGGCTCATGTAGTTGGGTATATGCAGGCCAAAAACAAACCTCAACCTAAACTTTTTTGAAAAATAGATCTTGGACTTACATGTAATATGCAAAATAATAAAATTTAGGTTAAAATAGAAAACTTTCAGTATCTAAGACTATGCAAAGAGCTCTTAGACTTAATATCAAAAGTGTGACCCAGAAAAGGAAAAAAATGATAAACTGAACCTTGGCGAAATAAAAAATTTTGCTTTCCAAAAGACCCAGTGAAAAGGATGAAAATACAAGTTGAATGGGAGAAAATATTTGAAAACCACATGTCTGATGACGTGTTTGTATCTAGGATATATAAAGATCTCATATTCAAGAGGGAAAAAAATAAACAAGTACTTCATTTAGAAAAGGGGTAAAAATCATGAACAGACATGTCAGTTAAGAGGGTACACAGATGACAAACACATGAAAAGATGTTCAACATCATACGCCATTAGGGAAATTCAAACTAAAACCCAAACAATGCATTCTTAAGCAAATATTAGAATGGCTGAAATGAAAATAGCAACACCACCAAATGCTCGCAAAGGTGCAGATACTTGCTGATGGTTGGGAGTGTGGAATGTGATAAAATATGCCCCATTATCGCATCGCAAGTGTTTTGTTATGCCCGATACAGGACAGGTCAGTTTCATGGGCTACCTGACGTGACCCGAGTTGGCTGATCAGACCGACCAGCAGCGCCATAACCCGCAGAAATGTCAACTGCGGTAAGACAGTGTTACGCTGCCGGTAACACTGAGAAGAGATCTCACGTGTGAGGCAGTAAAATGGCCAGGATCAGATGGAAGTTGTACCCCGTGCTCTGTGGCCTCCCCCACTCTGAGACAAAGAAGTCCACCTTTTCCAGGAGCCAGGGGTCTGGCACGGAGTAGTATGTCTCCATCCGGAACATACTAGGCTGTGATGGAGGACGCGGTGCTGTGCGCAGGGAGAAATTGTGGTACTTCGTGTGCTGCAGCCTCAAACAGCAGCTTGAGTTCAGTTGGTCTCATCAGATAAAGGGCATTTGACTTGGGCATTCGCATGAAGAATCCAGATGGTTTGATCGGTAACTGTGATTAGTTTTGCGGTTCATGGACCCAAAGAGAAGAGAATTAATCTGCCAGCCTGTGGCTTTCCAAGTGGCAGACCGAACACTGGGCCGTTGGCCAGTGCCCCAGCTTCAGTGGGACCGTAACCAGTTTCATCAGGTGAGTGTTGGCTGGAGCTATGAAAAGGCCCCGTGTTCTGTGCGCTGAGCAGAGTGACCACACCGTTTTGTCCTTCAGTGCTAGCACTGAGGTTGAACAATTGCAGAAGCCCGGCCAGCGCCATCAGTGTCCAGCCCAGCCAGTGCCATCAGTGTCCAGCCCAGCCAGACTCGGACAGGCAGCGGGTCCCCCTGTGAATTGGGGGCACCACAGATGCGGCAGCTTTCTTTTAAGGCAGTGATGTGGGGCATGAAATTGCTCCCCGGGTTGTGACAGCCACTTTGTAAGCAAAGTGGAGACAGGGGGACCAAGGCCAGGCCAGCTGCTTTGTCAAAAGTAACATTTCTTTTTGACAAGTGAGGCTTGTCACGTCCTTCCTACCTTGTTAATTGTTAAGTCCAAGTTCACCCACACCAAAGTCAGGCATTTTGTTTCAATGAGAACCCAGTGGCAAGCTAATAACCACTTTTCAAAAGGAATAATCCTGGCTGTCATGTCGTGGAGGGGATGAGGCCAGTACCCAGGCATCACCTCTGCATTGAGGCTGCCTCCTTCATTACAAAGGCTCAACTGGCAAAGTCACCAGTCACAGAGACTCCTAGCTCAAAGAAGTCGTTAGTGCTTTGGGACACAAAGGCAGGGACTGTGCCATCATTTCCTGGATTGCACCCGATGCAGAATTTTGTTTTGGGCCCACACAGAGGATGCTAACTTGTGTGTCGTTTCAGTATGAAAGACCAGAGAGGACGTCAGTGTTCATCACGCGTCGTATTAGTACTCTGAGTCCGGGAAGATCCTGGGTCTCCAGGGTAGGGGGCTGGGGACCGCGGGATTTCCTCGACCGCCAGAGGCCATTAAGTGTTTTGGATCCATTCACTTAGGCCCAAGACATTGCAGTTGTCAGGCAGGTACCTGAAATTCGTCAGGCGTATTTGTTCCCTTGCATGTGGGAATGTCATAAAGCACAGTCAGGGCCGTTGAGACTGATGATTCTGACTTGCCAGCCAGCAGGACGTCCCGTCTGTAGGAAGAGCTTTGAACACAGAAGGGTCAAGGCACTCGTGCTAGATGCAGAGCTACCACTGGCTGCAAATAGAAGAGGGATTCAGGGAAGCTGCATTTTCTCGGGCTTGTCTGATTATTTGATCACCTTCCACTGCCTCCTGCCATTGGCTTCCTCCTAGAAGTAGCTCAAAACCTTTTGGTTTCACAGATTCTGTCTGAGGCTGTCTGGTTTCACTTGGGGTCCTCACTCTCAAGGGCATTTGAGAGCCTAGAGGTTTTATAATTTGAGTTCAAATGGCCCCAAACTTTTTAAAGGTAAAATGCCAAATTTTAGAAATTTATATAGCAAAGGCATGCTGTATATGCTCGTTAATAGCAACTCAAAAGTCAAAGAAGTGGAGTACTTGGTGTATATGCAAATGATAGTTAAAAAAAAAATAAAGAAAATAAAGAACACTTTTAAAACAGTCTCGCTCATATTGTGGCATGAAGTCTATTCTAACAGCCTAATCAGATTGCCGCTGTGTAAATCCATTACACAGAAATGATGACACATGACAGGACATGTCTCTTTAAGATGCTTATGGCTAATATGACTCAAAGCCTTAAATCCTCAGCTTGAGAGAGAACAGTGTAATTGGGCCTCATGCCCCGTTTCCTCCTCCATTAATTTTTGCTAAGTGGGGGTTTCTGACATGGAGGAGAGAAGTCGTAGGGCCCTGCACAGTGCTTCGCCCACACTGTCATAGGAAGCCGCCAGATGCTCCCCTCCGGAGCGGGGGACGAAGGTCGGTAGGTAAGCGTGCTGGCTGTGGGGCGTTTGGACTGACCGTGTCGTACTTGCTACGTTGGCGGTACCCACACTCACCTCTGAGGTCCAGCGAAGGGAGAATGAAAGAAAGAATTCCAAGTGACACGTTAGGGCAACATGAAAGGACACAGGGAATAATGGTGTGTCGAGAACTCTTTATGCTCTCGTAATAGGTTATTGCATAGTGGGTGTCTGTCTCTCTGTCTCTGTTTTTGTTTTTTTTTTTTTTTTGTTTTTTGATATCTCCAGAGAAAACAAAGGTATATTTTAGATGCAAGATAAATGTTTTCTCCTGCTTATTATTCTCCTTGACACCTCTGAATATCCTATTTTCTCGTAACCTAATTCAGAATACTTGTGTGTATACGTATGTGTGGTTGTGTGTGTGTGCGTGTGTGTGTGTGTGTGTGTGTGCGCATGGGCACACGTGTGCTTGTCTAGATGTATTTGTGTGTGTAGTATGAATAAAAACCTTGAGAGTGCTTGGGGCGTTTGCTTTGTCTGTATTTTCTGTTTACAGTGATTGGAATTCTGATAATTGTCCTACATTCCTTCTTTTTGCCTCGGGCTCTGGAATCTTCTCTGACCTTCATTACTCTCTGTGGTTTTATGGCCTGGATTTAGCTGAGATTGAGAGACTGGACTTTAATTATGAAGCAGCTGATGTGCTTGGAGCTAGAGGACCAATTAAAGTGAGTTTAGTAAGATTAAATAATGCTCAAGGTAGAGGAACATTTACTTAATTAATATACAAGTGCACATATTATGGATAATCTTTGTTGACCAAATTCTTTCAGATCTGTCTTTCCTATCGGTGTGACTGCAACTGGCACAATGAGATGTAATACATAATTTTTATTAATATAATGCTCACTGCCATTTCACGTGCATAACTTTACGGCCAAATTATGGAAGGCCAGAGGACTCACACATCAGGAGTCTGAACCAGGATTGGGCCCAGGAATTGAGCAAAGGGATGAAGCAGGAGAAAAGGGTAGAGCAAAATCCGGAGATGGAAGAAAGGGAAGAGAAGCGTGCTTGGCCCCCAGCCTTTTTGGCACCAGGGACCGGTGCTCCCATGAGTTCTCACGTCCTGAAGATCAATGGGGTCTGAGCAATTCAAACTCGAACTTTGTCAAGAGATAAAGAACACCAAAGCTTTTGGGTTTTGTTTTGTTGTCGTTAAGGCCTAAACTTATGTACTCGCCTGGTAGGGAACCTATGCCAGTGCAGGAATTCTCTGAAGGGTTCTCGAAAGAAAAAAAAAAAAGCCGAGACTGTCAATGTTTATCCTATTTAAGTTTTAAAAACTAGAGCTCTTAATACAGCAGAATTCACAGCTGGTTTAAAAAAATCCTGATATTTATGGGTAAAGAACATATTTTCAGTTAGGGTCTGGTATACCAAGGTTACCGAGAGAGTTCTCGGTGATTTATGGTTTTCAGCTGTTAGACCCAACTAGGAAGAAACATAGCTCTGAGCTTTGTTATTTCTCACTCATGCAGCTGTACATACAAAAATAAAAATTAAGAAATCACACAAAAAACTAAATAAAACAGGAAGAACATTTAGGCCATGTTATAGGTTGGGTTTTCTAGAAGCAGATGCTGATTTTGTTCAATTTATCAAACTTTATACTTAAAATAGGTATTTTATGTAAATTATACTCTAATAAAATTATTTAAAATAATCTTATTCGATATTTTATTTTAAATGTATGGATATTATGGTATCTATACATTTAAAACATACAATTAAATGGTTTTTAAAACATACAATTAAATGGTTTTTAAGTATATTGCAGTGTTGTATAACCATAACCACGGTCTAAGTGTAGAATATTTTCATCATCCTAAACAAAACCCTGTACCCTGTACCCATCAGCAGTCTTTTCTTTATTACCTCTTTTTCATTTTCTTTTCTCCATAAATATAGAATCAAAATACACATTAATACAACGTAGTTCATATTTACATTATTTTGTCAGCATTTTCCTACGTCATATAAATAATTGGTACATCTAAAGGCTATATAATATTGAATTTCATGAATGTATCATAATTTATTTAAAAGGTTTCCCATTGTACGATTCGTAGATTATTTATTGAAAGCTTTTGAGAAATGCAAATTGCGATATATAGAATATATTAATAGCTTTTTGTCTGTTTAAATGAAGACAATTTATGTTGTTTTTTCCCTCTTATTAATCTAGAAAAGTGATCCCAAAGATTAATAATGAATAATATGAAGAGTGAATATGTGTACAGACTGTTGAGAACTATTTAGTTTTTAAATCAATGCCTCTTTTAGCATTAAATTTGTGATTAGTAAGATTTGGGTGGACTGGCTATCAGGGAGAGCTTTTTAAATTAAGAGGTCAGAGAAGACTGAATTTTTGGAATCATTAGTTCATAGATTATTTTGAAGTAGAAAAAATTACAGCAAAATCAAAAGTCGTCTCATTTGCCATCTAGGAAATCAGTGCATTCCTTTCACACAGCGGTCCCCAACCTTTTTGGCACCAGGGACTGGTGCTCCTATGAGACTCTAATGCCTGATGATCTGAGGTGGAGCTGAGGCGGTGATGCTGGCCCTGGGGAGTGGCTGCAAACACAGATGAAGCTTCTCTCGCTGACCCACCACTCACCTGCTGTGTGGTCTGGTTCCTAACAAGCCATTTCTTCACTTGTCTGGCCCCAGTGTTTTAAGGGGAATACTGAATACACTTGAGGACAGGCTGTTATCTATGGGATCCCTTCCCGTCACAAAGAAGGGAAGTTCTAAGGTGCTGGGCTTCTGTGTCCACATGCTATTGAACTTGTCTTCAGTGACATGATGGTCTTCTGCTTGAGTGACCGACCGGTTTACTAGATTTTTTTCACATAAACATTTTTGGATTGTCAGGAGCTCTGTGCTTGTCGCTGCTGACAGACACATGGCTTCACTGACGGCATGAACCGTTGTGAGCAATGGGCGATCTCCTTGGGTGTGTGGACAAAAACGACTTGGGCCATCAGAAGGCTGAAGGCCTGGGAAATTTCACTCAGAGGACTAGAGAGCCAGTCTTTAAGAAAGCAAATCAATTAGTTGTAAATAAATGCAAGGTAAAGCTTGGCATTGCTATCTCGGTGGTAGAGACAAGTGGGATTTATTTGTCTGTTAACATGCACAGGTGAGCCATTTCTTCTAGAATTGTCCCACCAGAGGGATAAACTTACAGTCTATGATTTGCAATATGATTTGAGATGTCGGTTGAATCAACCTTTTACTTCAGGGTTAGGTTTTATATAATTTTATTTTTTTTTTTTTATTAGAAGTAGGTCAGTAGATATTTCAATTTATATAAAGAACTATTGTTTGGTGATTAGTGTTCATCTTGAAATTAACACTTCCATCTACAGGATCAATTCAGTCCTGTTCAATTCCGTTACTGGCTGTGACTGTCAAATGAAACATATTTTTAAGAACACATTTGTAGTCTCAATCCCCACAGAATACAGTTTCTGGTTCTTCGGTTCAATATACCTTTCTCCGTGTAGGTTTTATTTCTACTCCAGGTTCCAGGCACATTTGTAAATATTGAACATAATAAAAAGGACTCCTTAAAATATTTCTTGATGACACTAATATATTCTGAAATGAATTTATAGAATTTAATAATTTGATCCTTTTCCAAAACCCAAGGGCCTCATGGGGAAAATGATATTATTCTGGGAGCAGGAATGCATTTTTGAAAAAAAGATTAGTAAAACCTGCGGCGCCAGTATTATCTTTAAAATAAAACCGGATTTGGAGATTTAATAGATGTAGAGTCAGAAAAAATACCCTCAGCTCCTTGAAAGAAGATCTCTGAAAGTTGCACAATTCATAGAGTGTAGCAATATTTTTTGTTTTCTTTGGGAAAACTTTGAATGCTGAGTACACAAGATAACCTCTCATTATCTTGAATTCAGGCCGGCTTAATGATAATATCTTGCTTTAGAACTTTTCTCAGTTTGAAATGTTGTCGTTATTGAAACTGCTTGTTCTGGTGCTATGAGAGGACCCCGAGATGTAACTCCTGCGGATTTAAGGACGTGGCGACTCTCCATTGTCGGCATCATTTGACTTCTTTGAACTCTCAGGCATTTTCCTCAGGTTACTTTATATATTCTTTCTGGGGACTCTTCAGATTTCAGTGTGCATCATTTAGAACAACTACGGGTCTTAAGTAAAATGCACATTTGCAGTGGGACGTGGGGAGAGGTTCAGATTAGAATTTGGTGGTCTGGAGTGGGCACCGGGCGTTTGATCTGCCTTTTAAAGAAGCCACCCTCTTGATTCTGATGTACGCCTTTCACGATCACTCTTGAGAAGCAGAGTGTTGCCTTAAGTTAGGTTTCTATTGTATCTTCTCAATTGCACTATCAGGTCCTTGAGAGTTTGGAGTGAAGAACTCGGGGCAGTGCCCCTGGTTGGCATCGAGAATACTTTTCTTAAACGAATTATTGCTGAATCTAACTTCACCAAAAGCCTCAGTCAGTATCTATTCATGGACCGTGGACTGATGCTTCTCAGTTAACTATCTCCCTCCCTCCCAACCTTTCTTCTTTCTTTGTCTTTTTACTTTTTCCTTTCTCTATCTTTCTTTATTTAAAATGTTTCCTATCTGTATTAAGAGAAATTTTCTCAAGGCCTAGATGTTCTTGAAGGGGATGGCCGCTCAATTATTGTACTTGGGCTGATATTTTAAATGGTTTTATATTTCGTGTGTTTCCAGTTTCAAACGAGACTCTTAGAATTATGTATTGGTCATTAGGTGCTGTCTGGATTTAACTGTTGCTTTTATTGGCAGACACAGTACCTACATCTTATGCGTAGCTCCTGTTCAGAACTAGGTTGCTATTTTGGTAGGTAACGTGGTAAAAACTAATCCTCTGCCAACATTCTCTGGGATGTGTTTGTTGGAATTAATTGAGACATGGAGCCAAGACTCTGGACGTGCAGAAATAAGCAAACTGCAGTGTAAGAGCATTACGAAACTGCGTATGCTATACAGACATTACAGAGAGATGGAGCAGACATTAACAAACATATGCAAAAACTTAGACTTAATGATGCTGGCTGTAGTTTTTGGTTCATGGTTTTTAGAACTAAATTTTGGAAGTTGGAGGGATGCGTGTCACCTGAAAAGTTTGTTTTTTTCCTTAAGTCTTCCATGAATAAGAGTTTCTTTTAAATCACCCATTGAAATGAGTTAAAATACTTCTATCTCTTAAAAATCCAACGCTATACTTTTATGGAGATAGCGAGGAATATTTTTTGAAAGCTATGAAACTGTAGAGAGACAGGAACTCGTTCTGTAGCCAATTTCTGTATGGTTAATTGCCATTAACCATAATGGTTATATTTACCTTTCAGGGGTCACTCAATCTTCTCTGTGCTCTTCAGTTATTTAGGGAGATGATTTCTGTCTTGATAGACAAAATGCAAAATACCATAACATCAGTTGAGAATTAAATGGGAAGACGAAGGTAAATTGAATGACCTAGAGATGCGATTAGTTTGTTTGATTAGAAGTTCATGGATAAGCTCTGCAGTCTTAGATGTTGAATGCAGGTTTTAAAGAATAAGAATGGAATACAATGCACTTGATGCAAGTTAAAATAAATAGAACAATGGCATGTTGTGAAAAAGTTAAAAAGCACTGCATATGAGTTATATTCTTTCTGAAAATATAGCAGTACAATGAATTTAATAGAATGAGTTTCTCTCATAGTCTAAGGCAAAACCCAATAGAATGTGTGCGTGCGTGTGTATGTGTGTGTGTGTGTGTGTGTGTATTTAACCTACAATGAAAAAAGCAGCAAAACTTAATTCAGATTTAACTAAGCCTGTGTGAAATGCCTAGTATGAGAATTGGATCCCTATTCAGAAACCTTTTTAAGAATAAAAATGAATGCTTTTGTGTAATATAAATTGTAGCTGTTATTCTTTTTGAGTTTATGCAAAACTTTCTATAAAATATTTTTGAGGCCTGTAATACCATTGATAGTTGTAGTTAAAATTAGATAAATTGAGAAACGATAATTACTAGATGTCCAGTCCTTTAGAACTCTGAAAGCTAGCGGTTTTGTGAGGTTATTCTAAAATATCCAAATAATATACTAAGGAGATCAGTAGCATTTAAAACAGTAGTACAGATTTGGATGAACATGTAAAATGTGAAAATGTCAACACATTTTAGCTCAAAACTTTTTAATGACCTGCCACTGCCTTTTAGATGATGTCCAAAACTTTGACGAGGCTTCCGAGAGATTTCATCGGTGGGTCACAGCCCCTCTCCCCTCCCTCCTCGTCCCCTCTTGACGTCTTCCCACCACTCCCAGCCGTCCTGGCTTTTCCCCGTCTCACCAAGGGTCCTTCTCTTGGCCTCAGCACCTTCGCCCCTTCCAGTTCCTCTCCTTGGAATAACAATTCCTGACTCAAGCTCACTTCTCTCTTCTTCAGGATTCGGTGTCCTCCCCGCTTCCCTGCTCACCTCCCTCCCGCACCTCCCTTTTTCCTGCCTGTCCCTCGCTGACCCGCTGCCTTCCCCTCCCCACCGCTTGTGGCGTCCCATCTCTTGCCACTATGGGCTTCACCATACGCCCTCACAATCGGCTCAATTGCCTTTTTCCTTGGCTGCGAAAGAACGGATTTTCTTTTCTTCCTTGTCGTCGATGTAACGCAGTGTTTCACACATAGAAGGTCCTCAAAGGTATTATTTAATGAGTGAATAAAAATCAGGCAGTTATCAGAAACTCTATTTAGGAAGGTACGCACAGCCTGCCTTGACTCAGAAGTCCTGTACCGCCCCTGGCGAACGGTCATGCTGCATCTGCTCACACAATCCCAGCAACAGTTAATTATTTTCAGACAGCAGATTCCTTTTTTTTTCCCCTCACAGAAACTTCCTTTTCTTGTCCCTCTGAGTTATGAGATGCAATCTTTTTAACCTGCTAAAATGTCTTGAGTATAGAAGTCCCCTTTTATCCAGGCTTTTGCATTCTGTGGTGTCAGTCACCCACAGTCAACTGGGATCCAGAAGGACTTAATGGAAAATTCTGGAAATAAGCAATTCATGTTAAGTGTGAACTTGTGCGCTGTTCTGAGTACCATGACGAAATCTCACGCTCTCTCGCTTCATCCAGCCCAGGACATGAATCGGCCTTGGTCCAGGGCCTCCGCGTTGTACATGCTCCCTGCCTCTAGTCACTTAGTCGCTGTCTCAGTTATCAGACCGACTGTCACAATATCACAGTACTGTGTTCAGATAACCATATTTTACTTAACGATGGCCCCAAAGCCATTCACGTGACTTTTATTATACTGTTTTATTTTATTATTAGTTATTGTTGTTAATTTCTTACTGTGCCTAATATATAAATTAAGCTTGATCATCGGTAAGTACGTGTAAGAAAAACATAGTATGTGAGGGTTCGGAACTATCTGTGGTTTCAGGTATCCACTGGGGGTCTTGGATGTGTACTCTGCAGTTAAAGGGGGGCCACTGTATGTCCATTTTTGGGTTTCCTGCAGGAGTTATGGCACAGTCTCCCTGCCTGTATTTACTGCGTCTCTGTTCATAGATACTTCATGCCATAATCAAGATAATTTTTATAATGACAATTAATTCTGTTATTTTCCTGCTTCCTTTAAATACTTACCATTTTCTAGATTTTATTTTCCAAAATGCATTTGTAAACCACCTTAGAGTTTTTGCCATGACCGTGTACTCTACCATTTTACTTAAAATTTTACTTTCGAGCAATTCCTCTCTTCAACTTAAATTCATTTAGAAAGCACTGTCGGTAACTACTATAGATGGAAAACATTTTCACTTACATTGACAGGATGAAGCAGTTAAAAGGAAACCAATGAAAACTTGACGACGTTATTAAAAACGAGCTGTGAAATGCTGTTTACTGATGACACATAAGGTGGAGATTGTTCCTTATTAAAAGAATAACAAATGCTGCCGAGGTGTAAAAAGCCATATTACTAGCAAAGTAGGACACTTACTCTAAGATAATTAAGAAAATCAAAAGAGAATTGAAGAGGAAATAACTTGAGCAGGGAGATTTAATATTACTTGCTGTTCTCACTTATATTATGAATGAATAGGGCCGCTATTTCTAGTAGTAGGTTTCTCACAATTTTGGTCTTAGCTTTTCCCCCCAGCCCCTTCCCTGCGCAATTCCTTGACATGCCGCGAAAGACCCTTGATGATCTAAATCTCAACAGCACCCAGCATTCCAGCTTTGCGCCCCTTCATCCTTACACATGTACTTGGTGTGCCTGCCATGGTAAACTACTGGTCATTTCCTAAACCGGTGTTTTTCTATCACGGCACTATTGACATTTTGGTTCGGATAATTCTTTGTTTGAGGAGGATATTGTAGGCACTGTAGATTGTCATACCTCAAATCACATATACAGTTTAACTCAAAATGGATCGTAAAGCTAAATGCAAAAGTTGAAACTATAACACTTCCAGAAGAAAACACGGGAGAAAAATCTTTTGATTTTGGATCAGGCAAAGATTTCTTAGATATAATAACAGCAAATCACAATCCATAAAAGAAGAAGTTGGATTTCCTCAAACTTGGAAAATTCTAATCTTAGAAAGACACTGTTAAGAGAATGAAGAAACAAATCACGGACCGAGAGAGAATATTTGCTAAGCATATCTCTGATAAAAGTCTTATATCTAAAATATATCATGAACTCTCAAAACTCATTAAGAATCAAACAAGGTAATAAAAAAAGGCGGTACATTTGAACAAACACTTCACCAAGGAAGACATAACAGATGATAAATAAGCTAATTAAGTAAAGTTAAACATCATTAATGTTAGGGAAATGCAGATGAAAACTGCATTCTGACATAACCGGATGCCCTGATGGCTGAAGCTAAGGATCGTGCCAGGTATTGGTGAGAATGTGGAAGAGCTGGCACCCTCACGCGCTGCTGGTGGGAATGCAGACAGTCAAACTTACTTTGGAAAACAGTTTGTCAGTTTCTTAAAATTTAACCGTATATCTACTGTAGGAGCCGGACCTTTCACTCCTAGGTATTTACCAAAGAGAAATGAACTCATAACTGCTCTATTTGTTATAGCTTTACTCAAACTAAAACCAGCAAAATGTCTATCAGTGGGTGAAAGCATAAACCAATCGTGATTAAGAAACCGTATAGATGTGTCTAAAATAAATATTTTGAGCGAGAAAAAGAAATCCAGAATGATTCCAGATATATGAAACCGTAGTGTCAGTGAGTTCTCAGGGATCGCTCGGTGATTCCGATCACCACAGAATGCAGTCGAGCCATCATAGAGGCCTGGGAGATGGGAAATTTGTTCTCGGTGGCAAGGTCGCCGAAGAACACATACAGTCTTGCACATTTGTGATGACAGCATAGGATGTCAGAGGCAGTTGAAATGATACAAGGGACAAGAAGAGGTCAATGCATCAATAAGAGCAGCAGAAGAGGTCTCCGAACTCCCTCTGCATTTCAGAAGAGTCACTGGCAGTCGGCTCCAGGCAAGATGAGGGAGCCCCTGTTACTCTCCCGGCAGGACTGACTCGGATGTGTCCGAGGACCAGAAGCAGCACTGAGGTCTTGACTTTGGCCACATATGGCTACCAGAGTACCAACTCCAGAGAAATACAATGTGTTGTTCAGCAATATCACACCGTTTAATAAGTTTAAGCATTTGGTCTTATGTAAACCTTAGTTTTCTGTTTAATGAACAGATAAAAAGTGATTGGCTGTTTAGCAGTGTTACAGCCATAGTGATCAGCCTGCATTTGTGCCCTATTTGTTCGTGGCATCGCTGTCTCACACTGGGTAAGCATCTCAGCGTGTCTGTTCACACAGTGGTGATGAAGTTGGATTTCCTCAAACTTGGAAAATTCTAATCTTAGAAAGACACTGTTAAGAGAATGAAGAAACAAATCACGGACCGAGAGAGAATATTTGCTAAGCATATCTCTGATAAAAGTCTTATATCTAAAATATATCATGAACTCTCAAAACTCATTAAGAATCAAACAAGGTAATAAAAAAAGGCGGTACATTTGAACAAACACTTCACCAAGGAAGACATACAGATGATAAATAAGCTAATTGAATAAAGTTAAACATCATTAATGTTAGGGAAATGCAGATGAAAACTGCATTCTGACATAACCGGATGCCCTGATGGCTGAAGCTAAGGATCGTGCCAGGTATTGGTGAGAATGTGGAAGAGCTGGCACCCTCACACGCTGCTGGTGGGAATGCAGACAGTCAAACTTACTTTGGAAAACAGTTTGTCAGTTTCTTAAAATTTAACCGTATATCTACTGTAGGAGCCAGACCTTTCACTCCTAGGTATTTACCAAAGAGAAATGAACTCATAACTGCTCTATTTGTTATAGCTTTACTCAAACTAAAACCAGCAAAATGTCTATCAGTGGGTGAAAGCATAAACCAATCGTGATTAAGAAACCGTATAGATGTGTCTAAAATAAATATTTTGAGCGAGAAAAAGAAATCCAGAATGATTCCAGATATATGAAACCGTAGTGTCAGTGAGTTCTCAGGGATCGCTCGGTGATTCCGATCACCACAGAATGCAGTCGAGCCATCATAGAGGCCTGGGAGCTGGGAAATTTGTTCTCGGTGGCAAGGTCGCCGAAGAACACATACAGTCTTGCACATTTGTGATGACAGCATAGGATGTCAGAGGCAGTTGAAATGATACAGGGGACAAGAAGAGGTCAATGCATCAATAAGAGCAGCAGAAGAGGTCTCAGAACTCCCTCTGCATTTCAGAAGAGTCACTGGCAGTCGGCTCCAGGCAAGATGAGGGAGCCCCTGTTACTCTCCCGGCAGGACTGACTCGGATGTGTCCGAGGACCAGAAGCAGCACTGAGGTCTTGACTTTGGCCACATATGGCTACCAGAGTACCAACTCCAGAGAAATACAATGTGTCGTTCAGCAATATCACACCGTTTAACAAGTTTAAGTATTTGGTCTTATGGAAACCTTAGTTTTCTGTTTAATGAACAGATAAAAAGTGGTTGGCTGTTTAGCAGTGTTACAGCCATAGTGATCAGCCTGCATTTGTGCCCTATTTGTTCGTGGCATCGCTGTCTCACACTGGGTAAGCATCTCAGCGTGTCTGTTCACACAGTGGTGATGGCTGGGGGAGGTTCCCGCTTAGCAAATGCAGCCAATTTGCAGACCCTCGATAGACCTTAATTTGAGATACTTCGTGGAAACAGCGATGAGAGAAAATACAACCCCTCCTTAGTTCGTGATGAGGACCCATTTCTTCTGAAACTTGAATATGGGAGGTAATAGTTAGGGAGCGAAGGACAGATATGGATTTGCTACAACGTGGTGTTTATCTTCCTCAGAGAAACAGGTTTTTCTTCTCTCTCAAAATACGATGTGTAAGAATTTTGCCTTTTCCTAGAGATCATCTGATAAACTATGTAAGCGAGGTTTTTTTCTTCTTCAATGAATATTTACTTTCTGTGTAGAAATAGCCATGGGAAATTCCTATCACGGAATATCAATTTTTCGAGATGCTCACAGGGGGATGGAGATGAAGACCAAGTCAGATTATTTAAGGATGAGGATTCTTATCCATTCTTATCCCATTTTCTTATCTCTTTCTTGTCTTTTGTTTGTTTCACTACCCACTGACATGCACATTAAAGGATAGGATCGCAAAAGAGATAAAAGGAAATTCTTCATTTTCAGATGTTATTAATCTTTCAGGTTATTAGTCTTTCGTTAATGATACCCCTGATCAAAAGCATGTGGCACCTTGCAGCTTTCTGGGAAGCTGATGGATTTTCTGTTTGTCAGGTATATTTCTATTCTACAATAACTTGGAGTTGGTTACTGTATCGCAAAATTAGAGACATCTTATAGGCTCATATCTAATATTATTTATTTCTTCATATGCGTGTCAAGCTGATTATTCGTGACCTACAATTATTTATTCTAATGTTTTGTAATTGTCATGTTACTTTTATGTATGTTCCAGGTGGTGACTATTTGAGATCTCTGTTAAAAAAATAGCATTCTTTGGATTACATGCTTTGAAGTCCTTTTTATAGTTACCAGAAAGATAACACTGTCAGTTATTTGACACTCAAACAAAGGGAGAACTATATAGGGAACCACGAAACAATCGTTTTAATCTTAGAAGTGTCTGGACCAGTCAGGAAGAAGTTCTTCGGCTGAGTTTTTTCTTTCTATGGATGAGGAGCTGTTTTTCACAGATGCTTCTGGCCCTCACCCATTCAGAATGCAGTTTTCATCTGCATTTCCCATTCATTGTCTCTTGTAAATTAAGTAACATGTGATGGAAGTGGAATAAAATATGTTCTTGAGGATGATCTCTGCAAAATAATAATTATAATGGATCATTTTACTACGAGTGCCAAACACTGTGTTATTTGCAATGAATGCGTTATTTAGTCCTCACTAGTGATATATGAGATTGGTATCATTATCGTTTGCATTTTATAGATGAGACAGTGGAAGGTTAGAGAATTTACTCTATCAAGCCTGTGAGTGGGAGATCGGAATTTAAGCCTTGGTGGTCAGATTTCTGAGCACATGCTCTTAGTCACTAGGCCGAGGAGCCCGAAATGTGTACGGAAGGTGGCCGAGGCGTCCTGCGGGCAGTGGTGACCAGATGGGACAGAGAGAGGTTAAGGCGCTTGATTTCAGTGCCGCCGTCTGAACACGTGTGTCTTAAGCACAGCAACGGTCAGCAGAGTGTCCAGAACAGGAAGGAGAAAGTGCAAGCGTTTAGTGGTGTTTAAATAACACTTTTATGAGAGATTTTTCTGATTCTAAATGACT
>NW_011888843.1:1709-10484 GCF_000151845.1 Pteropus vampyrus | reverse complement strand
AGAAATAGCCATGGGAAATTCCTATCACGGAATATCAATTTTTCGAGATGCTCACAGGGGGATGGAGATGAAGACCAAGTCAGATTATTTAAGGATGAGGATTCTTATCCATTCTTATCCCATTTTCTTATCTCTTTCTTGTCTTTTGTTTGTTTCACTACCCACTGACATGCACATTAAAGGATAGGATCGCAAAAGAGATAAAAGGAAATTCTTCATTTTCAGATGTTATTAATCTTTCAGGTTATTAGTCTTTCGTTAATGATACCCCTGATCAAAAGCATGTGGCACCTTGCAGCTTTCTGGGAAGCTGATGGATTTTCTGTTTGTCAGGTATATTTCTATTCTACAATAACTTGGAGTTGGTTACTGTATCGCAAAATTAGAGACATCTTATAGGCTCATATCTAATATTATTTATTTCTTCATATGCGTGTCAAGCTGATTATTCGTGACCTACAATTATTTATTCTAATGTTTTGTAATTGTCATGTTACTTTTATGTATGTTCCAGGTGGTGACTATTTGAGATCTCTGTTAAAAAAATAGCATTCTTTGGATTACATGCTTTGAAGTCCTTTTTATAGTTACCAGAAAGATAACACTGTCAGTTATTTGACACTCAAACAAAGGGAGAACTATATAGGGAACCACGAAACAATCGTTTTAATCTTAGAAGTGTCTGGACCAGTCAGGAAGAAGTTCTTCGGCTGAGTTTTTTCTTTCTATGGATGAGGAGCTGTTTTTCACAGATGCTTCTGGCCCTCACCCATTCAGAATGCAGTTTTCATCTGCATTTCCCATTCATTGTCTCTTGTAAATTAAGTAACATGTGATGGAAGTGGAATAAAATATGTTCTTGAGGATGATCTCTGCAAAATAATAATTATAATGGATCATTTTACTACGAGTGCCAAACACTGTGTTATTTGCAATGAATGCGTTATTTAGTCCTCACTAGTGATATATGAGATTGGTATCATTATCGTTTGCATTTTATAGATGAGACAGTGGAAGGTTAGAGAATTTACTCTATCAAGCCGGTGAGTGGGAGATCGGAATTTAAGCCTTGGTGGTCAGATTTCTGAGCACATGCTCTTAATCACTAGGCCGAGGAGCCCGAAATGTGTACGGAAGGTGGCCGAGGCGTCCTGCGGGCAGTGGTGACCAGATGGGACAGAGAGAGGTTAAGGCGCTTGATTTCAGTGCCGCCGTCTGAACACGTGTGTCTTAAGCACAGCAACGGTCAGCAGAGTGTCCAGAACAGGAAGGAGAAAGTGCAAGCGTTTAGTGGTGTTTAAATAACACTTTTATGAGAGATTTTTCTGATTCTAAATGACTAGAGGAAGCAAAGGCTTTTTTAGACTAAATGTCCCTGGGGTGAGAAGTGACCTTTCTTTGGTTTATCAGATCCTCGTGGCCAGCCCTTCTGCAGAGAACACCTTCTTTCTCACTGTCTGCTTGCCAAGCTACCTTGCATACTCGAGCTGGTCTCCAAACTGGATACGCCTCAAAACAGAGTGACCTATGCAGGTAGCTACTTTGGGATGGAAACAAATTGCCATACTGGCTTACACGTGACCCTGAAGCCTTTTTTATTGTAATAGCCACCTCAGTGGAACATGTGAGATCAAGTTTTTGGATCCGATCGGAAGAGTCTGAGTTCTGTTGCCTGCTGGGTGACTCAGTTACAGTCCTTTCCATGTGTGACACTTTGATCACATAGGGGCCCTATCTCCTGGCTTTGATGTTCCTGCAGGTTAAAGGTACAGTGGAATGTGCTTCTCATCTTATAAAAAAATTAATAACACAGCACTTGTGCAGCACGATTTGTGGTTAGGCACTTGTTCCCGTCGTGAGTGGGGTCATCCGGGGTTTCCAAAGTCTGCCCTCCACCCACATGGTTCAGTGTAAGCCTTCTATGGAAATGCCATTCACCACCTCTTTTGAACAAGTTTAATCATCTTCAGAAAAGAAGCTGGCTACCAAAAGACGTTTTACCCTAAGACAGTGAAACTTGGCGGTGCATTAGAGTCCCTCCAGGGAGCTTTTAACAATCCTGAGGCCCAGGTCACATCGCATCTGATTCAGCGAGTGTCCCTGAGGATAGAACCCAGAATTTCTAAAGCTCCTTAGTTAATTCCAATATACAGCCATGTGCGAGAAATACTGACCTTGAAAAGATAGGCTGTATCTTACATTTATTAGTGACAACTTTACCCTCTTATATAGTCAAAATTTGAAACTGACTAATCTTCATTACTTTTTGTTTACTCTTGTAAAGAGGTTAAAGTATAAAATAAATAGTAAAAATAGAGCTTTAGTCAGATTTTCTAATCCTGATGTGTGTGTGTGTGTGTGTGTGTGTGTGTGTGTGTGTTTCTGTCTATTCATTATATTCATTTGTGAATCTGATTTTGGATAACAAATCAGAATGGACTTAGAGTAAAATAAGGGGCCTGTGTTCCTACTGTAGTTCTAACATAGCCTTTCTTTATAATTCTGAAAAAGCCGTAACAGTGACACTTAGTATCCTAATGCTGATTCGTGGCTACATTTTCATAACTATTTAGTGAGGTGATAAAATGTTTCATACATGCATGCTTATATACATACACAACTGTTTTTTTTATTCATTATTATGATGCGTTTTCTGTATTTTTGATATTTTTTTAATGGAATAATCGTGGCGGCCACTTTGCCAGATTTCGGGTTATTTTGTCATCTAGGTGGATGATGTTTTTAGAGTTATGTAAAGAGGAGGCTCTCTAATGTGAAGGTAAGTAATAATTGGGTTTTGTTTGTGGTTTTATTAGGGTTTAAGATCTTTCTTGAAGAAAATTTTGATGGACCCTTTTTAGGTCTCCTTATCCCTCTCAATTTAAATCACTCACTCACTCCTTCAGGACTGTCGATTAGGAAGTGTGAAAATCACTGAGCAGTGGTTGCCTTCAGTTCACCTTCCAAGCATCTTGCTCTGGATTCCGAGACCGCAGCTCTGTGTAATACTTCCCATCGGGTCCACATGAACTCTTCACCTGCCGAGACAATGACTTTGACGTTCCCATATTTCATCACTCCTTGGCAAGACTCGACAGGTGACCATCTTCTCTTTCCCTGATGTCCACAGCATAGCTCTTCCTCATTCTCTTCTGAAAACACTGTCTCTTTAATTTATTCCTCTTTCTTCTCTTCCTACTCTGGACCTAAAAAGATCACTAATGTCCCCTTCTTTCGTGAACGTTTGATCTGTCTAATTGGATTCAGAAAGTTGCTAGTAGAAGAGTCTCTTTTCCGAAGCAGAACCTTCCCTTGAAGTTTCAGACCTGCACTTCCAAATGCTTTCTGAAAACTGGCATCCACAGAGCTCATCTGCCCTCTCTGTACCTAAACGTATCTGAGAATCATCTATTGAGCTGAGCATCAAGTACATCATGTGCGTTGACTAGTTCTCTGTGTTCGGATGCGCGGATGTTGATGCGTTTGCCAGGGTACTGCTCTAACGAGATCCAGTGGAAAGAAGAGTAAACAGAAATGATAAACCTACCCCATCTCAGTCACCTGTATTGTGGGACTTTACATGTGCCTGACCGCTCTACATTTCATTTTTCGGATATGAAGACTGTAGTTGGCAAAAGGAAGTCTGAATGGATACCTCTAATCTTGTCCCGACAAATAATATTTGGAAAGTTAGAGATTCTTTTCCCGCTTTGAATTCATTCTCACATTGTCTTTTCCGTCCGACTTAGCATCTTTTATTTGTCTTCATAAACCGGTGGACTTATGGCTCAGGTGGGTTTAGCTTCTCCTCAAACTCGCTTTTGTGGTCATAGAGTTGATTGGACCTGTGCAAAAAGACAACAAACTCACGCTCCAAGAGTCCGAGGAGCATTTTGTTCCTTTCCTTACTCTAGAGGTGCACACGGAGTTGCCTTTATTCCTCACCGTCCCAGGAAACGCCCGTCTTCATGACGAGGCTGAGTCGGACCCGTGGACCCGTGGACCCGTGAGGTTTGGAGTCGGTCAGCACTTTCAGAGCCACTATGCCTCTGCCAGGCCGACCACTGCCTTCTCATGTCTCTTTAATCTGCGAAAGTGGAAACCATTAGCACCGATTTGCCTAATGAAGTGCCAAGCCAGCCACATCGTCCTTTATAAAAAGAGAAATCCAAACGCTGGAAGATCTTCGCTTTTCGACTTTTACTTCTCTTTTTGCCAGAATTTGCCACTGAGATTTCCAGCCAGCATCTTAAATTGTATGTGAAATTATGTAAGTAATCAGATAACCAGATCACAAATGGGAATCCTATGGGAGCCAGGAAGGAATAATGGATCTGAAAATTTTAAGTTATACAAATCAGTATTCCTGAAGTACTTAAAATAACAAAAGGTGTAATTATATTACTCTGGAAGGGATACATTATACTATGCTTTATAACCTCACGTAATAAAATAAGTCCTGGTCCCCCTCTTGGGCAGGTGGCTACTGACTTCCTCGTGGTGAACATACTTACCCTGGTTAACAGCCCAGCTCCCACGTGACAGCCTTGTTTATCAAATGTTTATTTAGTGAGCCTTGGTTATGTGCGAAGCACTATAGTCCCAGGAGGTTCTCTGGGGCTGCTTCTTTCCTCGGCCAGTTTCTTTAGTTTCCTCAGGAGAGCCACACAGACACATGGTCTTTAACATAGCTGGCCTGTGCGGGGGCCTCTGGGCGTCTGCATATTGAAGGAGGACTGTCTTCTGTTTATTAGATGGTGGTTTGAAGAGACAGAGGCCGTCGTGTATCCGGAGTGGGGGAGCCCTGTCGTGTCAGCCAGTCACGTGTCAGGTGTTTCCGAGACCGAGCTCATGGCCCGGCAGACTGTATTATTTTAATGACTTCATGAACGTGCTACTAAGCGATTACTAAATCGGATGATAAAGCAAGAGCAATATTCCCTGCCATCCGGCGGGCCGACCCTCGGTGGTTACCACGGACGGGAGTCTGCACACTGAACAGCAGACGCGCTCGCTTCAAACTCAGTGCACAGGTGTCTGTCTTCTAGTTTCGTTGTTTGTTTTACTGAGATAAAAGCTGAGCTCAGGAAGACGAAGTGTTGGAGAAATACAGCAATGAACAATATTATGATTATATTCAAAGAGAGTGTTAAAGAAAGATAATAAGATTGGCAAAATTCATAAACAGAATGTAACGGCAACGGGGAGTAAAGAACTTTACAGGTCCTGGTCTGGTTTGCTGGACTGCGTTTTATCTCTTTCTGTTCTTCACTCTTTCTGTCTGCCACATGCCCACCTCCCTTTGCTCAGCTTGGGCAGGTGGACGTGCTTTACCAGTTACAGAAAAGGGCTAGACTTTGGATGACAAAGTCTCCATACTTGGGCAGGAAAGGGGAAGATATAATAATATTGGTTGCCCTGTTATGCAGTTCATCTGTATAAGCCATTGAAAATATAATCTCAAAATAATTGATATCAAGCTTTTATAAAAAAGGCAGAGTGAAAGAAGTAATATATATTAAACATCTTGAAGGCCGTACAGCCATATCGCTGATCTTCATACTTTAAATTACAGCCTTAGATCAAGCTGGACTGTAGCCCCCAAGCCGATCTCAGAGTGGCCTTCAGGACACCGTTTAATGTTACTGCCTGAGCTCTTATCGAAGAACCCTGCATGCGACCAACCGTCTCGGATCATGAGTTCACCTGCTATAAAAATGTTATGGACTCTGTTCTCTATATCCTTTCTTGTCTTTAGAAAATCAGAGATGTCTGATAGGAAGGGGCCAAGGAACCCAGGCTTCCTAGAGGAACTTCTTGTCTCCTGTCTGTTAAAGAATTACACAAATAATCATCTTACTTTTCACTTTTGTTGCTAAAAAGATCAGTAAAATTTGAAACTGCACTGTAACGATTATGTTGATCTTTTTATCTGCATTTATAAAGTCTTCTATTCCCTGGTTTCGATTTTTCTTTTCTAATTTGTCTATTTTCTTGAAAACATTTAAATAATATAGTCAATAATATAGTCAATGAAGTAGGCAGTGAAGATATCTTCATTATCTTATATACATATATAGATATATACATATATAGACATGTATATATGTTGCTTAAGTGACTTGTCTAAGATTTCACTTTGAAGCTGACTTAACATGGCCATTTTCACACAAAGTCATGTCCCTTCATATGAAGCCACGTGGAGCCACGGGTCCTCAGCGGGAGTGGGAAGGGGTGAGAGGGGAGTGATATTGGTCTCTTTGAGACATTTGGCAATGTTGGGAAATAATTTCGGTTGTCACAACCTGGGGGCGGGGGATGGTACAGGCATCTAACAGGTAAAGGCTGGGGTTGCCGCTAAACATCCCACAGCATGTGGGCCGGACCCCTCTCACCCCAACCGGGAGGAATTATCCGGCTCGAAATGAGAGACCCCACATTGAGACGCATGCTCGTTAGTAGTATTTTAAAAATGCTTTTGTGTCAGTTGCCATGCCTGCCTTCTCTTTTGTAAATTTTACTTTTATGTCAGCAGTCTATACTTTATTAATATTTTTTAATGTACTAATCCTTTTATTAAACCGACCGCGTTTTTCACTTTTTAAAAATTCTACTTTTATCATTTCTTTTCTGTACTATGTTTCTTTTCTTAACTCCCATAATGTATATTTCCTTACAGTTTGCTTTATACATAGTCTAAGAAGAAAATGAATTTGTAATAGAGGAATAGAAAGCATTTTGGCTCCTGACGTTGAGAATAAGATGTTTTGGTTATGGAAGAGCATCAGGCCCGACTTGTTCTGTGTTTCGCTGGGTGTCTGAGATGCCGCTTCTCCAGTGCTCTCAGGCCCTGATTGTGATCTTCCCATTAAGCTCATCTCCCTCAGTGTTTAACCTGCACAGAAGTGCTTTTGATTGTTTCCCCTACAGAGAACATAGACCATTGAAAACGACTTCCAGTCTCCTTCATTTTTTTCTCACAGGAAGTTATCTTCTTGACAGAGGAAGTACAGACCTTTAGGAAAAAGAATGCCTTCCTCTCTGCTCTCTACTAAAAGGAGGAAAGCGTATTCCGTGTTGAAAGTGTAACATAGATAGGTTTTAGGCAGAAGATGATAGATAGAGACTCTGGTAAGGGGAAATTATTTTTTAAAGGTGCTGGTTCGATGAGAACACAGAATAAGGAGATCCATCTTTAGAATGGTTATCTGGAAAGTGCTCTTTGCAAAGGAGTTTTTAAGCTGAGAGCTGAGAGTCGAGTAGCAGTTGTAGGCCTTCTACTGACGGTTGTCAGGAAATGCATTTCAGAAGATGAAAGAGAAGGCCTCGAGGTGAGAAAACCCTTGGTGACAGTATGGAACGGAACTGTTTTGACTGGAGCTGACTGAAGAAGCAACAGGAGACCGTAAGAAGAGGTCGAGAGTCTAGAAAGGGCCCGATGAAACAGGTGTCATGCAGAGAGGGTCCTTATCCTGAGAACAACTGTGAAAGCGTCATACATGGTAACAGTAGGAGGCTTTTGAAAAGATCGCTCAGAGAATAATGGCCTGAGAGAGGAACAGGAGTGGACACCGGGAGACAGCAAGCGGTGGCTGCAGCCCACGTGAGAGACAACGGCGGTTTGTTCCGGGGAAGCGGGGGTAGAGATGGTGACATGATCCAAGTTGGAGAATTGACTGGACAGAACTGGGTGGTGGATTATTGCGGTGGCAAAGGAGAGAGAAATCTCAGCCATAACTTTGGAATGTCCCAGTTAAGCGACCAATTGGATGATGGTGCCCCTTGTTGAGATGACACAGACTAGAGAGGGATTTGTTCGAGAAGTCAGCTGGTCAGTTTGGATGTCTTTTGTCATGTGCCTCTTTCTCTTTTTCGTGTTTTTTCTTATGCTTTTAGATGTCAAAGTGGATATTTCAAATAGAAAGTTCAAAGTGTGAGTCTGAAGTTTAAATGAGGCAGTTGGACTACAGATTAGGTTTGGGGTCCTTGACATAATAGATTCTGTTAAAATAGACAAAGTTATCTAAAGAAAGTTTCCAGAAGAGTGATGACAGCTCAGAATGGAGCCTGGAGGAACTTTAATACTTAGGTGTCAAAGAGAGGATGAGAAGGAGAGAGAGAATTAGGGTAACCAGAAAAGTGTGTGTTAGCACATAAGCCAGTAGTAAGGAGTGATTAAATAGAACATATTCGAATAACATGAGACTTTTTTTTTTTTTTAACATTTTATTATTTTATTTTCCCTCTCCCCCTTCACCCTTCCTTCTGGTAACCACTAGTCCATTGTCCATGTCCATGAGTCTCTGTTTCTCCTGTTCATTTGTTACTTTTAGGTTTATATTCCACATATGTGATATCATGTGATTTTTAACCTTTTCTGCCTGGCTTATTTTGCTGAGTATGATTATCTCAAGGTCCATCCATGTTGTCATAAATGGCAGTATTTCATCTCTTCTTATGGCTGAGTAATATTCCATCATATACATGTACCACAGCTTCTTTATCCAATCATCTATTGTAGGACACTTGCATTGCTTCCATGTCCTGGCCACTGTGAATAATGCTGCCATGAACATCGGTGTGCAAATATCTTTTCGAATATGAGTTTTCAAGTTTTTGGAGTAAATGCTCATTAGAGGGATTACTGGATCATATGGTAGGTCAATTCTCAGTTTTTTGAGGAACCTCCATTCTGTATTCCGTAGTGGCTATACCAATTTGCAGTCCCACCAGCAGTAACATGAGACTTTATAAGTCTAGTTCTTTAAACAAAGT
>NW_011888843.1:0-429 GCF_000151845.1 Pteropus vampyrus | reverse complement strand
GTATAAAGAATCAATTTTGCTTCCCAAACCAAAACTATATGTAAAATTAAAAATAATAACATCTTGTAGGTAAATCAAATAGTTATTTTTTTTTTCTGTCAGGCAGGCAGAATGATCAGATAAATTATCAATTCAATCATCTTGATATACAAGAATTATTTCCATTTTTAAAAACTCCTCTTAGGTGAGTATTTGAAATAGTTTAATATATGATCATAAAATCCCCCTAGTTCATTCTCATGGAGTTTTAATAAGTGTGTTTGATTTTGACTTAACAGCATAGCTATACCCTCAAAACAATATAGGCTCTTGATACCACGATTGTTCTTTAAGCACGTGATGAATCCACATTTATTATGGCAGGTACTGGACATAACAGGACAAAGCTTAGAATAAAACTGCCTATATATACCTAAAGGGTCTCTGCCT
>NW_011888842.1:7831325-7832668 GCF_000151845.1 Pteropus vampyrus | reverse complement strand
AGTAAACAAATGTTACGTGTCCTGGGACCAAAGGACCTAATTGACATTATAAGTTACTAGAAGCTGTAATTAATGAATTTACTTAATATGTGCCAGGCATTTGTCACTTTCTAAAGTGGAGTATTGTACTTAGCTGAGCACGAGGAAAGTACGGCATGTAAACAGAGCCGTGGAGAGGGGCCATCTCGTCTAGGCCAGCCTCCCGCAAAGCCAAGTGCTCGGAGGGAGGAAGTGGAGAAAGCCAGGTGTGCCTGCACAGATGGGAAGGCTGCTGCAAAGTGAGTTTGTGTCGTGGATACCTGGTTGCTTTGTGATAATTGGAAGGGGACATAGTGACAGTAATAGTAGGGCCCTGGTATTGGGCCTTAGGTGTCCCTGAGTTCCACCTTGTCGCTATACACCTCTGGTTATATCCTAAAGGCCACAACACTAATATTCAGCTTCAGGTCCTGCTGTCCACAAGCTTATGATCCACGAAAGCTGGTGGTTGTAAAAGCTTGATGAAATAATGGAGGCAGAAAGATTCCAGAGAGAGTATATATCTTACATTATTACTATTGTTATTGACAATAATATAATCAGGGAAGGATTGACAAAGTTACATTTATGTGTTTTTGAGTTATTAGAATCATGTGATGATCGTTATCACCATTCGCCAATACTTCTGACTCTCCCTTTTACAGATACATCGTTGGATTGTACCTCAGGCTCCATTTTGTTTGGGTGGGTCATGAGATTAGTTATGGACAATGAGTTGTGGTCAGAATCGGTGTGAGTCACTTCTGGACCAGAGTATTTAGTTTTCGGAGAGAATGTCTTCGAGAGGCTTTCTCAGCTCCTGACAGAGTGACGATTAATATTTATAATGGTGACTTCCCCATCAGCTTTGGCCTCTGCATGTGTATAGTGATCAGCACCCGTAAACGTTTTTATGGTGGACATGCAGTACGAGTAAGAAAAACCTTGGATTTAATGGCCAAAGATTTTTGAGATGGTTTGTTTCCACAGCAGAACCTAGCTTATCCTGACTGATACACACTGCTTTCTTCAGGATGTAAAACACGTTTCAGGGAGGATTCTGGCCATGTGCAGGGAGAAAGAATTAAGAGCGAAGGGAAGAGGAGTCGAGTGCTGAGTATTCATGCTGTGATGACACTTTGGTGTCGCTGGGGTGTCAGCTGCTTTATAGCTTCTGCTGTCTTTCCAGTGTTATTCTCCCTACTCTCAAATGGAACAAGCCTCACAGGGTCATCCCTGTCCTCATAATAATCCAATATTTATTGCCCCTACCCGCTTGGGCTGTTTCCACTATTTGGGATGCTCTGCCCATTTCCTCATCTAAT
>NW_011888842.1:7825764-7829990 GCF_000151845.1 Pteropus vampyrus | reverse complement strand
CGGGAGTCAGAGCGGATGGCCAGGATGATGAGTACATTCCCCACCACGGTGACCAGGTACATGATGAGAAAGATGGCAAAGAGGGGTTTCTGCAGCTGAGGGTTGGAAGAGAGGCCCAGGAGGATAAAGCCTGCGGTGCTGCTGGTGTGGTTCCTAATCTCCATGCGTCTTGGCTTCCTGGAGAGGGTCTGGAGAAGCACTGGGAGAAATGTGAAGGAGAATTTGATTAAGACAGTTTCTTTTCTGTCCTCCAGCCTATAAGATAGCCCACTGCTATTTGTCAGGATTTTAAAGAATAATTATGTTAAGAAACTATAGAGAAACAGGAAGTAAAATCGAACAAGGGAAAGGTTAAAAAATTCCAATTGGTTTTCTAAAAGCAAAACTCATGATTTCACATGTGCTTTTAGGACTTTCTGTATAGCCTACTGCATCCGAGTTCTCAATTCTTTTTTTAAAGATTCTTCTTAGATCATTTCCTGATCGATTCCTTAGCCTCTTTTCTATTTCCTTTTTTTCCCAGGGAAACAAACCGCTGGTTCCCACTTTTAACCAAGATGATTTTGTACAAGTCTTTCCATGAATGAGGTCCTCTCTTCAGGATCCTCTTCGACTCTTAGGTCCAGAGGTGGTGGTGTTTGTAGTGGAAATAGGACAAAGCGAGCATGCGATTTAATCGGCGCTCTTTGGCATTTACTGAAGTCAGATGAGACTTCTGAAGTTTTCTGAGCAAAACCTGCTTAATGTTTATTTAAGCATTTTTTGTTTGGCTAACATGATCTGAACACTTAAATTATGTTTGTGGTTTAGAGATGCCACTTACGTTGGAGTCCCGTCGTGTATAGCCTATGTTACTGATATTAATTCTTTAAATGCATTAAACGTTATGGTTAAACATCTATCGAGTCTTCGTTCTACACATTTAAAAATTACTGGGATATAAACTTTTATGTGCGAGAGTCCCATTTCCAACGATATCCTGGAAAAGACCCGGCAAAGTTGGCCTCCGTTATTACTATGAAGCGCCGTTGCTCAAGTTGGTAGTTCAAGATAATGAAAAAGGGAAAAGAAAGAAATAGGAAGTATAATTATCAGAAAAGATGCAATTGTCCTTACTTTTAAGTGACTTGGTTATCTATCTAGAAAATCAAAGGTAAGGATCTGAAAGCTTATTCCACCATGAAAATTTCACCAAAGTGGCCAGATAGAAAATAGATATAGAAATATTAATTTTTTTTGGATTAGAAAAGTGGAGAAAAAGTTTTCATTGACGACGGCAAGAAAACCTAAAAAATATTTAAGAATAAACCTGAGAGGGGAGAAAACAAATGAGGAAGACCTACATGAAGAAACTATAACAACACAAAAGGATGATCTGAAGAAATGAAGGTAGCATTCTCCTAGAAAAGGAAAACTCAATATCTAAAAATGTCAGATAATTTTCTTAGATAAGTGATATGCGATGCTTGTCCTTCTGTCCGATTTATTTCATTTAGCATAATGCCTTCAAGGTTCTTCTATTTTGTTGCAAATGGCAGAATTTATTTATTCGTTTGTTTGTTTGTTTCTTTGTTTGTTTTTACTGTTCAACTTCGCCATCTTGACTGGAACTCTCAGGTTTTTCTTTTCTTTATAGCTGAATCTCAAAAGATGAACTCATAGAAATAGAAAGTAGAATGATGGATGCCAGAGGCTGGGGGCTGAGGGAAACAGAGTGATGTCTGTCAAAGGTACAAACTTCTAGTTATCATTTGAATAAGTTCTAGAGATCTGATGTAGAGCGTGGCGGCTAAATTAACAAAACTGTATTATTATATATTTGAACTTTGGTGAGGAAGTAGAAATTTATTTATTTATTGAGATATAATTGACATAATACCGTGTAAGCCTACGGTGTACAACATGCTGATCTGATATTTATCTACTGTCATATGATTACCATCATAGTGTTAGCTAACACATTTATCACGTCATCTAATCATCATTTCTTTCTTTTTTTTTTTTTTGTGGTGGAAACTATTAAGATGCAGTCCCTTAGCAACTTGGAAATTTATAGTACAGTATTGTCTGTGTCACTGTGCTGTGCATTAGATTTCTAGGACATCTTCCCAGTTCCCCCACTCCACAGCTCCAGTAACCACCATTCTGCTTAAGCGAGTAGACCTTAAACGTTCTTAACAAAATATAAAGGGTAATTATGTGAAGTGATGGAGGTGTTAACTAACCCTCTGGTAATCATTTTTAACATTTCCGTGCATGAAATCATCACATTGCATGCCTTAAATTATACAATGTTATGTGTCAATTAGATCTCAATAAAGCTGAGAACAAGTAAATTCTCAAACTAATAAAATTCAGTGCACTTATAATAACACTGCAAGGGTTTTTCCGTAAAATTGGACTTGAGAAGGTCATTCCGAAATTCATGTAGAGGAGTAAATGGCTAAGGAAAGACAAGACAATTTTGGAAAAAATTAGCATAATGATAGATAACTTTTCTAATTTAAAATCAAAGCACATAATAATGAAAAACAATAAGATAATTGTACACAAAGAGAAAAACAAATCAATGGACCAACATAACGAATTCTGCATACCTACCTGTATTTATACATGTATATATGTCTTGATCTATCTGGAACTTAATATATGAGAAAGGTGATTTTGTAGCAATGGAGAAAGAATATTAAATAACTGATAAGGAGCTTGGTTGAACATTTTGAAAAAGTAAGGCTAGATTTCTTTTTAACCCACATAGAAGAATAAAACCCATATAAATAATCTAAAAGTAAAAAATGCAAATGATAAAATAAGTATTAACCAAAAATAGAGGGGCATATTTGTATGGTCTTGGGATGGGGATGACATTCCAACCAAGAAGGAAAGTGTAGAGGCAAGAATGACTAAATATTATACCTAAAATTTTAAAAATTATACCAAAAGGGACAATAAGTAAAACTGAAATATAAACTGTGGACTCAAAGAACATTTTTGTAACACATTTACCAAAGAAAGCATATGAGAAGAGGTTCAACCTCATTGGTAATCAGAAAACATAATTAGGCTGAAATATAGTTTTAACTTATTAGATTGTCAATACATGTTTGGACAATAATTAAAGGGAAAAGACCTTTACAACACTTAAAGTGAGAGAGTAATCAGAATAGACTCTATCAGAACTGAAAATCTGCATCTCTTTATCTAGCAATTCTACTTTTAGAAGTCTGTCTTTTAAAAATAGTAACACGTGTAGCACAGAGATGTGTACACGCAGTGTTATTGTAGTACAGCTTATAATTCCCAACCAACAATACAAACAAATAAAATAACCCACGGAGGAAACAACCTAAATATCCACAAATAGGGGAATTATTAAACAATTTAAAATAATTTATAGTGCATTCTCATTACTCGATGTCACACCGTCTCTAAAGAAGTAAGTGGGCTAACGTTAGCCACCATTTATTAGCACTCAATTTATGACACACACTGATCTAAGTGCTTTGCATGTCTTTCGTCATTTATTTTTTTAAATCTTAGGAGATACATGCTATTATTTATCCCTATTTTGCAGATAAAGAAATAGAATTTAGCAAAGTTGAGTAACTTACCAGATTTCACAATTAGTAAGTGATAGAGCTGGGATTTTAATTCGGGCGCTCTGAAGGCAGAGTGGAAGCTATTTATTGCTAAGCTATGTCATCCTTGTTACACTACTGTCTCTGATATTTTATTACATGACGAAAGCAAGTTGCAAAACAATGTATAAAAATAATCCTATTTTTGTAAAGAAAGGTATCTATTTTACGTGTTGTTCGGTGTGTGTATTTCTGTGTGCCTGACTTCCTTCTGAAGTAAAATGAAGGGATGAAGTGGAAGAGTTCTATACTGAGCTTTTAAATTTATTGTTTGTATTTTAAAATAATGGACATGTGTTTATTTATAGAAGAGATGAATTTTCTCTGTAATGCCACTTCTTAGAGAATGAGAGATGTGTGCATATTTAGAGTTCTTTTTCTCTACATAGATCTATACACATAGTGTATTCAGGATGGGGTCATTAACATTGCATTTTTCACATGGAAATCCCAGGATATGCAAGATATGTAATTATCTGGCATCAGATACCATGTATGTGCCTCCCGTATTCAAAATGCTTTATCTCTCCCATAGACAGTGCTACAGTGGATCTCTCTCTCTCTCTCTCTCTCTCTCTCTCTCTCTCT
>NW_011888842.1:7822982-7825152 GCF_000151845.1 Pteropus vampyrus | reverse complement strand
AGTGTGTTCCTTTGACTCTCTACCCTCGTTTCCCCATTTCCTTAACTCCTGGGCCATTTTTTTCTCTAGTGGTGAAGGGCTATCTGATCCTCTTTGGGCTTGAACCTGGAATTCCCCAGGTCTATGTCATATTTCTCAGGGGCAGTAGGTACCTCCTTCCGATTTAGCTGAATCAGATGCCATTGTGTATTCTCTCATGCCTTGGGCAAGTCATTTCAGCTCTATGCGTACTCATGGATATGATGGAGGGGGCTCTACTTTCTGCCCCACCTGCTCCTATCATTTAGAGGCTCAGATGACAGTTGACATATGTATGTATGTACCTGTGATACCCTCACCACATCAAATTGTATGCATTAAATAAGTACAGTTTTTTTTTCTTTTTTGTATATCAATTATACCTCAACAATGTTTTTATTATTATTTATTTTTTTTTTTTAAAGAGGAAGCATTGCAGAGCCTGGAATGTTTGCAGACTTATGTTACATAGATAATGATAAGAGAACCATGCCCATTTGGCTGTCCCTGAATACTTTTCAAATGTAGAGCTGAAAAGAATGAAATGGTTTTGACTGCATTTGGTCATGCAGTCTCACAGGCGGAAGTCAAGTCCACTTACTTGAAATACGTTCGTTGCTCCAGAGCACAGTTACAGGAGGCAAACATGTGATAGCTGATGCCAGCTTATTACATATCTTGCTCATTCTGGGATTTCGATGTGAAAAATGCCATGTTAGTAAATGAGAGGACTGGAATTCGGAAATGAGGTGCCTATGCCCCCTCCCCAAATGTTTAGCCTCTCTTCTCCATTGCTACTGATTTCGTACAACCCACCTAGGTAGGATGATCCTCTATCAAGTCTTTGTGATGATTAAGAAGAAGCATGGGATGTTGATTCACAGTCAGTTTTAGAGTAAAAATGGAAGCACTTTTCATTTCTTTCAAAAGCACAATTATAATAGCTTGATTGAAAAATGTGCTTTTATAAGCTTATTATTAATTGCATACATTGTTTCCCCACTTACTGATTATTTAAATAAGATAATGTAGGCAAACATTTTTGCATGTTATAGCATTATGTAAATGAAAGTTATTATGGTTAGTAATAAAGCATTTTGCATTACTGGCCAAAAAAAATGACAGTCGAGTGAAAGTTTTGTAAAGCTTTTTACAGGTGGTTAGTATTATTGCTTATACAGTAAGCTAGACAATGACATTTAGTAATGGAGCTTGTCATCAGTTTGTGGTTGAGAAAACCCAGCAGTGACTGGAAGCCTTTCTGAGCCTTTTAAATCACACTATCCCACCTGTAAATGTGCTTATTCCATTCCTCGACAGACAGAAAATTTAGACGATTACTATATTTTTCGACTTTCTCCATTAGAAATTCCACTTTGTGGATATGTATCATCCTGGGTTGGTTTTTCCTTTCTTCCGTCTTCACTTAGACAGGCCCCTTCTAGCCACCAGCCCACCTGAAACCAGGGAATACAAACTTGGATCACAGAATGCATTTTCTAGACAGGATATAAAAATGCTCGGCAGGCAATACCCTGGTGGAAAGCTATCCATCATCCATGCACTCGGTGCCTTGAATTAGTAAGGACAGCTGAGAAGTGACTAAACTGGAAGAAAGTTCAGCCAACGGTTGTCGGACAAGTTCTGTGCTCAGCACTTGTCTGATTTAATTCTCACAACAGCACTATGATGTTAGTAGCATTGTCACACCCCTTTATAGATAAAGAAACAAGTTCAGAGAGTCACCTAGCCGGCAAGTGGTTTATCTAAGGCTCACACTCAGCTGTGTCTGATTTCAAATCGTGTGTTTTAATTTCCTCTATCATACCTCTTCCTTGAACCATATGCATGTGTAGAGAACTAAGCTGGAGTGTCCTCCGCAAGCCAAAGGACTCTAAGTGCCAAGAGTTAGAGGCTCTGACCCACTCTTCCTACTCCGTCCATCCTTTGGTCCCACACTTTGGGATCGTTTCCATTTCTTCCCTTCCTGTGTTCACATCTGCCACCCATTCCACAAAGCCATATGTTCTCCTGTTTTCCTTGCCTTCAACAGAAATGGTTGCAGGAGATTTTGGTCCTCAGCTCAGTCAGAGTCTGAGGAAACAGCAACTCTGTGCTTTGGCAGCTTAAATATCTGACCTTAGAATCTCTC
>NW_011888842.1:7787661-7822932 GCF_000151845.1 Pteropus vampyrus | reverse complement strand
ACTCGGTGCCTTGAATTAGTAAGGACAGCTGAGAAATGACTAAACTGGAAGAAAGTTCAGCCAACGGTTGTCGGACAAGTTCTGTGCTCAGCACTTGTCTGATTTAATTCTCACAACAGCACTATGATGTTAGTAGCATTGTCACACCCCTTTATAGATAAAGAAACAAGTTCAGAGAGTCACATAGCCGGCAAGTGGTTTATCTAAGGCTCACACTCAGCTGCGTCTGATTTCAAATTGTGTGTTTTAATTTCCTCTATCATACCTCTTCCTTGAACCATATGCATGTGTAGAGAACTAAGCTGGAGTGTCCTCTGCAAGCCAAAGGACTCTAAGTGCCAAGAGTTAGAGGCTCTGACCCACTCTTCCTACTCCGTCCATCCTTTGGTCCCACACTTTGGGATCGTTTCCATTTCTTCCCTTCCTGTGTTCACATCTGCCACCCATTCCACAAAGCCATATGTTCTCCTGTTCTCCTTGCCTTCAACAGAAATGGTTGCAGGAGATTTTGGTCCTCAGCTCAGTCAGAGTCTGAGGAAACAGCAACTCTGTGCTTTGGCAGCTTAAATATCTGACCTTAGAATCTCTCTTGGGTCCAGATGTTTTGAAACCTAGCTTTGCCCCGTCTACCTTTTCCCACTTGCTGCAGTAAGACAAAGAGGTATTAGCCTCCATGAACAGGTGTGTCGTGCTTAGGTTTGCAGGGCCCTTTCAGGCTGGGTTTTCCAATTTTCAGCTCTCTGAAATCTCTCCTTTCTGCCTAGTGTTCATGCTGGTGTTAGATGAGATATTTACGTCACTCTTCCCAGCTACTCAGTTCTAGATTCCAAGGCAAATGGACGTTTAAAATATTCCCATTGGAATTCTTTTGTAAAAAATTGCCTTCCTTCTGTCTCAGTGTAGCTATGGTCTCCATCTGATCCCCCAGAGGGGCTCAAAGGAGGGCATCTGCTGGAACACAGTCTCTTGTGCTCTTCTGCTGAGCTAGCAGTGCCCCACCCAGATGTCTCCTGTTAGAGATACCCACTTCATCAGCCCTTTCCCTGTATATTCCCAACCGTGGTACTGTCATAGCTAGCAATTACATGGTGCTTACACATGCCAGACCCTGCTCTGAGAACGTTCCATACATCATCAGGTCGTTTAGTCTTTACAGGACCGCATTCTATGGGTAATGAAAGTGAGGTAGAGGTGAGTGCAGGGACTTGCCTAAGGCCACAGAGCTCGATGGGGGTGGAGTCCAGCTTCAGAGCTTGTGCTTTTAACCCCTGCATTATCTTAAGTCTCTCGTTCCTTGTTCCTCTGCTGACCCGGATTCCTGGAGGAGTTAGCTGTGGCACTGGGGTTGCAGGATGTGGGATGTGCACTTTAAGGGTGAAATAGTGCCGTGCACAAAGTAAACTCTCCAAAAAATATGTGATGTATGATCAAACGGACAGAGAGGGAAAAACAGAGACAGAGGCAATGTCTCCTGGCTTTCGAGATGGAGGAGGAAGGAAGATAGGGTTAGAAAAATGGAAGAAGGTCACACTAAGATGTCGACCCCACAATCTGCAATCCCAAAGACCCCTCAGCCTGCCTACCTGTGGGTTGACAGAGGAGATCCTGGGTCCTGACCAGGGCTGGGGCCTGCCAGGGGGTGGAGATCAGGCTCCGAGTCTCTGAGAAAGGAGGCTGCTTACAGTGCAGATGCAGCTTCAGAAATGTGCTGGTTCTTCCTTCCCTCTGCCTACTGTGGGAATCGATGATAGGAAGGGAGACCGAGGAATGGTCCTCCCAGCATGGCAGAGCCCTGGGGCTTTGGCCCTGCAGCGTTCCCATGAGAGGAGAACGTTACTGATGCCACACTGAGCTCTGTGTCCAGGAGCCTGTGGGGACCTGGGCTCCAGAGGTGTAGCCTCTCATACCCGGGAAGGGAATTGGGGGCATGGAGAAGCAGGGGTAGACATGTGTTCATGCATGTGCACGTGTACGTGTATGTGTGTTTATGCACATGTGTGTCCATTCTGTACATGGTGTGCTCCTTGGCGTGTCTCTGTGGAGTCTTATGTGTATGCTCAGAGCTTTCCTCTGATTATATCTACTTTTAGAAAGGATTTATTTTATTCTCATTAGCAGTTTCCTAAGTTAACTTCTGGGCACTATTGTTTTTATAGCAAAACTTTCAAAAAAGTCCCCAGATACTACCTGCCCTCATGTTTCTTGTGGGATTTGCCTCCTATTCTGACAGAGACAACACGATAGCTCTGACTGAGAAGGTTAGGACTAACCTGAGGGCCAGACTGGTCACTCTTCACCTCAGTGTGCCATCTCATGGTCTTATTATCTAGGATTCTGTTTAGTCTTAACGTTTAGGAACATCTGTAGACTTACACGTGAAAGATCTTGAATTCTTAATGACGATGTGTTGCCGAGAAGAAGGAGTATGGGGCTGATGGCAGAGTGAGGCCAGCAGTAAACAAATGTTACGTGTCCTGGGACCAAAGGACCTAATTGACATTATAAGTTACTAGAAGCTGTAATTAATGAATTTACTTAATATGTGCCAGGCATTTGTCTCTTTCTAAAGTGGAGTATTGTACTTAGCTGAGTACGAGGAAAGTACGGCATGTAAACAGAGCCGTGGAGAGGGGGCAGCTCGTCTAGGCCAGCCTCCCGCAAAGCAAATGCTCGGAGGGAGGAAGTGGAGAGAGCCAGGTGTGCCTGCACAGATGGGAAGGCTGCTGCAAAGTGAGTTTGTGTCGTGGATACCTGGTTGCTTTGTGATAATTGGAAGAGGACATAGTGACAGTAATAATAGGGCACTGATATTGGTCCCTAGGTGTCTCTGAGTTCCCCTAGGTCGCTATAAACTTCTTGTTATAATTTAAGACCACAACACTAATATTCAGCTTCAGATCCTGCCGTCCACAAGCTTAGGATCCATGAAAGCTGGTGGTTGTAAAAACTTGATAAAATTACAGAGACAAAAAGATTTCAGAGAGTATATATCTTACATTATTACTATTGTTATTGATAATAATATAATCAGGGAAGGATTGATTATGCAACAAAATCACACTTACGTGTTTTTGAGTCATTAGAATCATATAATGATCGTTATCACCATTCGCCAATACTTCTGACTCTCCCTTTTACAGATACATCGTTGGATTGTACCTCAGGCTCCATTTTGTTTGGATGGGTCATGAAATTAGTTGTGGACAATGAGTTGTGGTCAGAAGCGGTGTGAGTCACTTCTGGACCAGAGTATTTAGCTGTCGGAGAGCATGTCTTTGAGAGGCTTTCTCAGCTCCTGACAGAGTGACAATTAATATTTATAATGGTCACTTTCCCGTCAGCTTTGGCCCCTGAGTGTGTATAGTGAGCAACACTCGTAAACTTTTTTATGGTGGACATGCAGTATGAATAAGAAAAACCTTGGATTTAATGGCCAAAGATTTTTGAGATGGTTTGTTTCCACAGCAGAACCTAGCTTATCCTGACTGATACACACTGCTTTCTTCAGGTTATAAAGCACATTTCAGGGAGGATTCTGGCAAGAGAAAAGTTAAAAATTTCTAAGCTGCTTCCTAAAACTGAAACTGTTCTACATGTGCCTAGGATCTTCTATTTAGCATAATGTGTCTGAGTTCTCAATTCTTTTTTTTTTTATTTTAATACTTTTATGACTTTTAAAAATTTAGTTATTTAAATTAGTTTTAAGTATACGGTACATTGGTTAATCATCTGTATAGTTCATAAAACGATCCCCCCAGTTGCTTCCTTCTTTCTCTGGCCCTTCTGTTAGCCATCAGATTAATGCTGACTGCATTTCCTCTGCTGTGCTCCCCATCCCCACGACCACCTATCAACTACTAATCTGTACTTCTTTAACCCTTCACCAATTCTCCCAGCCCCCAACCCCCTCCCCTCTGTTCGTCACCAAATTGTCCATTATGTATGTGAATCTGTTTTTGATTAGTTTCTTTTTGTTCCTTAGATTCTGCATATTAGTGAAACCATATGGTATTTCCCTTTATCTGACTTATTTCATTCAGCATAATAACCTCTAGGTCCATGCATGTTGTTGCAAATGGAAGATTTTCAACTTTTTTAATGGCTGAGTAATATTCCATTGAATATATGAACCATAATTTCTTTATCCCGTCGTCTGTTGATGGGCATTTAAGTTGCTTCCACATCTTGGCTATTGTAAATTGTGCTACCATGAATATTGGGGTGCATAGATCTTTATGAATTATTGTTTTGGTATTTCTTTGGATAAATACCCAGAAGTGAAATTACTGGGTCAAAAGGTATATCCATTTTTCATTTTTTGAGAAACCTCCATGCTGTTTTCCATAGCGGCTGTATCAATTTTCAGTCCCACCAAGAATGTATGAGGGTTCCCTTTTCTCTGCATCCTCACCAACACTTGTTATTTTTTGATTTATTGATGATAGCCATTCTGACAGATGTGAGGTGATCTCATTATGGTTTTTGCTTTTCTCTGGTGATTAGCGACCTTGAGCATCTTTTCATATGTCTATTAGCCATCCTTATTTCGTCTTTGGAGCAGTATCTGTTCAGGTCTTCTACCCATTTTTTAATTGGATTGTTTGTTTTTTTGTTGTTGAGTTGTATAAGTTCTTTATGTATTTTGGATATTAACCCCTTCTCAGATGTATCATTAGCGAATATCTTCTCCCAGTCGGTTGTCTTTTTGTTTTGTTGATGGTTTCCTTTGCGTACAAGAACTTTTTAATTTGATGCAGTCCCATTTGTTTATTTTTTTCTTTTGTTTCCCTTGCCTGAGAAGATATATCTGAAAAGAAATTCCTGTTACTACTATCAGAGAGTATACTGCCTGTGTTTTTTTTCTAGAAGTTTTATAATTTGATATCGGGTCTTATATTTAAGTCTTTAATCCATTTCAAGTCTATTCTTGTATACAGTGTAAGAAGGTGGTCCAGCTTCTTCTTTTTTTTTGCATGTATCTGTCCAACTTTCCCAACACTATTTATTGAAGAAACTATCTTTACCCCGTTGTATATTCTTACCTCCTTTGTCATATATTGAGTGAGCGTGTATATGTAGATTTATTTCTGGATTCTCTATTCTGTTTTATTGAGCAATGTATCTGTTTTAATGCCCGTACCATGCTGTTTTGATTACGGTAGCCTTGTAGTATAGTTTGATATCGAGTAGTGTGATACCTAAAACTCTGTTCTTCTTTCTCAAGGTTGCCCTGGCTATTCGGGGGTTTTAATGTCTCCATATAAATTTTAGGATTGTTTGTTCTACCTCTCTGAAAAATGCCATTGGTATTTTGATAGAGAGTGCATTGAATCTATAGATCGCTTTGGGTAGTATGGCCATTTTAACAATGTTGATTCTTCCTACCCATGAACAGTGTATATGCTTCCACTGACTTGTATCTTCTTCAATTTCTTTTTTCAATGACTCATAATTTTCTGAAAACAGGTCTTCTACCTTCTTGGTTAATTTGATTCCCAGCTATTTTATAGTTTTGACACATTGTAAATGGGATTGTTTTCTTAATTTCTCTTTCTGAAAGTTCATCATTGGTGTATAAAAAATGCCACTGACTCTGTATATTTATTTTGTAACTGCTACTTTACTGAATCATTGATCAGTTCTAACAGTTTTTTTGGTGGAATCTTTAGGGTTTCTGTATATATAGTATCATGTCATCGGCAAATAACGAGAGTTTTACTTCTTCCTTTCCAATTCGGATGCCTTTTATTTCTCTTTCTTGTTTTATTGCCGTGGCTAAGATTTCCAATACAGTGTTGAAGAGTTGTGGTGGAAGTGGGCATCCTTGTCTTGTTCCTGATCTTAAGGAAAATGCTTTTAGCCTTTCCCCATTGAGTATGATGTTAGCTGTAGGTTTGTCATGTATGGCCTCTATTATGCTGAGGTATGTTCTCTCTATTCCCACTTTGCTGAGAGTTTTTATCATAAATGGATGCTGGATTTTGTTGAATGCTTTTTCTGCATCTTTTGGTATGACCATATGGTTTTTATCTTTTGATTTGTTAGTGGGATGTATCACATTAATTCATCTGCAGATATTGTACCAACTTTGCATCCCAGGAATAAACCGAATTTGATCATGATGTATGATATTTTTAATGTATCGCTGAATTCGGTTTGCTAATATTTTGTTGAGGATTTTTGCATCAATGTTCATAAGAGATATAGGCCTATAGCTTTCTTTTTATGTAATGTCTTTTGTTTTGGAATCAAGGTAATGGTGGCCTCAGAAAAGGAATTAGGGAGTCTTCCCTCTTCTTTTTTGGATTAGTTTGAGAAGAATAGGTGATAATGCTTCTTTGAATGTTTGGTAAAATTCACCTGTGAAGCCTTCTGGTCCAAGATTTTTGTTTTTTGGGAGGTTTTTGATTACTGATTCTATTTCATTGGTGATAATCAGTCAGTTCAGATTTTCTGTTTCTTCTTTACTCAGTCTTAGGAGATTGTATGTTTCTAGGAATGTGTCCATTCGTTGGTGTATTTGCCTAATTTGTTGGCGTATAATTGCTCATAGTATTTTCTTATGATCCATTGTATTTCTGTGGAGTCTGTGGTTATTTGTCCTCTATCATTTCTTATGTTATTTATTTGAGTCCTCTCTCTCTTTTCCTTGATGAGTCTGGCTAAAGGTCTGTCAATTTTGTTTATCCTTTCCAAGAACTAGCTCTTGGTTTCATTAATCTTTTGTATTGTTTTTGTAAACTCTATTTCGTTTATTTCCTCTCTGACCTTAATTATTTCTTTCCTTCTATTCACTTTGAGCTTTGTTTGCTGTTCTTTTTCTAGTTCTTTTAATTGTACAATTAGATTGTTTATTTGAGCTTTTTCTTGTTTCTCGAGTTAGGCCTGTATTGGTATGAATTTCCCTCTTAGTACCGCTGTTGCTGTGTCCCATAAATTTTGAGTCGTTGTATTTTCATTTTCATTTGTCTCTAGGTATCTTTTTGATTTCTTCCTTGATCTCATTACTAACCCATTCATTGTTTGCTAGCATGTTATTTAAGCCTCCTTGTGTTTGTGTATCTTCCAGTTTTTTTCTTGTGGTTGATATCTAGTTTCATAACATTGTGATCAGAGAAGATGGTTGATATGATTTCAATCTTCTTAAATTTATTGAGACTTGATTTGTGTCCTAACATGTGGTCTAACCTTGAAAATGTTCTATGTGCACTTGAGAAGAATGCATATTTTCTACTTTGCGGTAAAATGCTCTGAAAATATCTGTTAAATCCATCTGTTCTAGTGTGTCTTTTAGGCCCATTGTTTCTTTGTTGATTCTTTGCCTAGAAGATCTGTCCATTGGTATCAATGGGGTGTTAAAGTTTCCTACTATGAATGTATTACTATTGATCTCTCCTTTTATGTCAGTCAATAATTGCTTTATATATGTAGGTGCTCCTATATTGGGTGTGTATATGTTTGCTAGGGTTATGTCCTTGTGATTTATCAATCTCTTTATCATTATGTAATACCCCTTTTTGTCTCTCATTATAGCCTTTGTTTTAAAGTCTATTTTATCTGATATAAGTATTGCTACCCCGGCATTTTTTTTCATTTCCTTTTGCATGAAATATCTTTTTCCATCCCTTTACTTTCAGTCTGTGAGTGTTGTTGGATCTGAAGTGGGTCTCTTGTAGATGGTATATGCATGGGTCTTGTTTTCTCATCCATTCGATTACCCTATGTCTTTTGATTAGAGCATTTAATCCGTTGACATTTAAAGTGATTAGTTATAGGTACATTGTTACTGCCATTTTATTATTCATATTTTTTATTTCTATTTTCTTTTTTACCCCTTTTCTTTTTACAGAAGACCCTTTAACATTTCTTGTAATGCTGGCTTGTTGGTGATGAATTCCTTAAGCTTTTTCCTGTCTGGGAAGCTCTTTATCTCCCCTTCCATTTTAATTGAAAGCCTTGCTGGGTGGAGTAGTTGTGGTTGTAGATTCTTGTTTTTCATAACTTTGACTATTTCTTGCCATTCCCTTCTGGCCTGCAAAGTTTCCATTGAAAAGTCAGCAGACATTCTTATGGGGGTACCCTTTTAAGTAACTAGCTTCATTTCTCTCGCTGCTTTTTAGATTCTCTCTCTGTCTTTGACCTTTGGCATTTTATTTATGACGTGTCTTGGTGTAGGTCTGTTTGAATTCCTCTTGTTTGGGACTCTTTGTGCTTCCTGAACTTGTATGTCTAATTTCTTTGCCTGGTTCGGGAAGTTTTCTGTCATGATTTCTTCAAATAGATTCTCAATCCCTTGCTTTCTCTCTCTCTCTTCTTCTTCAGATACTTTTATAATCCAGATATTTTTACGCTTCATGTTGTCCCAGAGGTCTCTTAAATTATCCTCATTTAAACAATTTATTTTTTCTTTTTGTTGTTCTGATTGGGTGTATTCTGCTACCTTGTCTTCCATTTCGCTGATTTGATCTTCTGCTTGGTCCAATGTACTGTTGAATCCTTCTAGTGTATTCTTCATTTCAGTTATTGTATTCCTCATTTCTGTCTGGTTCTTTTTTTATGGTTTCTATGTTGTTTTTATGCTTACTGTCTCTCTGTTGAGGTTCTCATTGTGCTCATCCATTCTCCCCATAAGTTCGTTGAGCATCCTTATAACCATTATTTTGAACTCTGTCGCCAGTAGGTTGCTTGCCTCTGTTTCGTTTAGCTTATTTTCTGGAGTTTTCTCCTGTTGTTTCATTTGTGGCATGTTTCCTTGTTTTCCCATTTTATCAACCTCTCTGTGTTCATTTCTATATATCAGGAATATTTGTCTCATCCCTCAGCCTTGGCCAGGTGGCCTAATGTGGAAGGTGTCCTGTGTGGCCCAGTGGCGCACTCTCCGTGATCCTTTATGCCAGTGGCTCTGGACATGATTTTTGTGTGGGTTGTGTGTGATCTTCTGTTGTTGCCAAGCTTTTATTGTTGTTAGTAGATCAGTGGATGTGGATGATCAGGCTGACTAATTGTGGGAATTTGCTGCACCCACAGGGTAAGAGTTGCTGTGTGGGGACTAACCCCGCTGAGTGGGATTTGCCCTATCGGTCTTTTGTACTTGTTGCAACCACCCTTTGTGTGTATCCCTAATGGGACTAGTTAGGAGTTGCCTCATTGTGGTCTGGTGCCAGCCTCCATTTGTATTGGTTTTGTGGCCTCTTGGGAGGGGCTCCCCCGTAGGCCAAGGTCTGTCATTGCTTTTGATTGCTCAGGGCTACCCGATGAGAACTATAAAGTGATTCACAGATGGTTGTTGCCTATGCTGGATCGGCTTTGATGTGGCTCCTTTATATTATCAGAGGTAGGTGTTATGATCAGCTGGATTTCAGGTGACTCTCCGCGTTGATTATGTTATAATTTGGTTGTAATTTCAATGTGGATCGGAAATGAAGAGTACTGCCTTCTGCAATCACGCTTTCCACCTTGGCAGCTTGAAATACAGACTCTTCGAAAAGAATGAAATTAAGGGATGGGGTGGAAGGGGAGTAACCAATAGCCTTCACTGAGGCCTGAACAGGGTCAAGAGCCAGTTGTTGCACTGGAGTGATGAGGGAGGAGTGGGGAATGAAAAATAAAACAGAATGAAGAAGGATCCAGGGACAGGGTGATGCTCTCAGGTTAGGGGTATCGCCTATGCAACCTCCTCCATAAAGATCTGTGGCGTGGCTGGCACAGTCACGTCTTTCAATTCTTTTTAAAGATTCTTTTAAGTTTCTTTTTTTTTTCCCTGACCAATTCTTTAGCCTTTTGTTTGTTTGTTTTGGAGAAAGAAGCTGCTGATTCCCACCTTTAATCAGGATGCTTTCACAGAAGGGATCCCAGTGAACGATCCTGCCCTAGTCCCAGGACCAGAGGTGGTGGTAGTGGGGATAGGACAAAGGCGAGCATCAGATTTAATCAGTGGTCCTTGGTATCCTCAGAAGTCAGATGAGAAAATTTAAGTCCTCAGAGCACAGTCTGCTTAAGGTATTTTAAAGCATTTCTGTTTGGCTAATGTAACTTGGATATGGAAATTCTAAGTTTTTGGTTCAGGCCTACCACTCAAAATGTGAATGCTACCAGGAATAGCTTATATTACTGAGATTAATTATTTAAATGTATATATTATTTTCTGATTAAAAAAACTACAAAGTCCTTATTCTAAACATTTAAAATACAAGAATATAAAATTTTGAATATGAAAATCATTCTTACCAATATCTTTGAAGAGAGAAGGCAGAATGGCCTCTGTTACCAATAGGGGGCTACATTGTTCCGATGGTAGTCTAAGCCAACAAAAAGGCAAAATGAAAGAAAAAGGAGGCATAGATATTAGAATAGTCATTTTGAGTGACTTGTCTATCTAGAAAAAGGCAAATACACATATGAGAACTTTAAACATATGAAGATTTCACCAAAATGGCCAGATGAAGATAAATATACAAATCTTAGTACTTTTCTTGGATTAGAAAATGTATGGGAAAAAGTTTCAATTGACAATGGCAAGAAAATCTAAAAAATACTTAGGAATAAACCTGAGAGGGGGAAAACAAATGTGAAAGATCTTTCTGAAGAAACTATAACAGAATACAAAAGAATGATCTGAATAAATGAAGATAATATACTCCTATAAAAGGAAAATTCAATATTAAAAATGTCAGTTTGTTGATTACACATATAAGTGATATCATACAGTGGTCGTCTTTTTCTGTTGATTATTTCATAGCATAATGCCCTCTAGGTCCATCCAAATTGTTGTGATGGCAGGATTTCCTTCCTTCACATGCCTAAATCTGAAAGAGACAGACTCACAGAAACAGATTGTAGAATGGTGTTTGCCAGGGACCGGGAGATGGGTGAAATGCGGAGATGCTGGTCAAAGGTACAATCTTCCAGTGATAAGATGAATAAGTTCTGGGGATCTAATGTAGAACATGGTGAGTAGAGTTAACAATGCTGTATATATACTTGAACTTTGCTAAACGAGTAGACATTTATTTATTTATTGAGACATAATTGACCGTATAACCCTGTGTAAGTTTAAGGTATACAATGTGTCGATTTGGTACATTTATATGTTGTCATATGGTTACTAGCACAGACCGTTAGCTAACACCTCTATCTTGTCACATAATTATCATTTCTTTTCTGTGGTGGGAACAATTAATTTCTAGTCTCTTAGCAACTTTGAAGTTTATATATAATTTAGTATTATTGTCTATGTCACTGTGCTGTGCAGGACTTATTTATCTGCTGGTTACAACTTTGTACCTAAAAACGGTATCTTCTCACTTCCCCCAACCTCCAATTCCTGATACCCACCATTCTAAAGAGAATAGATCTTAAACGTTCTCATCACAAAAAAGAAATGGTAATTATGGGAAGTGATGGAGGTTTTAACTAACCCTACTGTGGTAATCACTTTTAATATATAAATGTGTCAAATTATCAGATTGTACATCTTAACTAATACAAGGTTATATGTCAGTTATATCTCAATAAAGCTAGGGAAAGGTCAAATTTTTCTCAAATTATAAAATTTAGTACATCTGTAATTATACCCCAAAGGAATTTTTAATGTGACTTGAGGTCATCTAAAATTCATCTAGAGGAGTTCATGACTCAGGAAAGAAAAGATAATTTTGAAAAAATTAAAATAATGACAGAGAACTTTTATAACCTAAAGATCAAAGCACATAATAAGGAAAAACAATAAGATAATGGTACGGAGAAAAACAAATCAAGGACCGACATAAATAAATTCTGTATACTTGCATTTATACATGTATATAGATCTTAAACTATAGGGAACTGCGTATGTGGTAAAGATTTATTTCATAGCAATGTGCATATTTTGCTATGAAAGGATGGACTATTAAATAATTGATATTTATGACAATTGACTGAAACTTGGAAAAAAAAAGGATAGATTTCCATCTAACCCCCACATGAAAATAAAACCCATATGAATAAGCAATGTAAAAGTAAAAATTCCAAGAAAAAATGTAGAGGCAAGAATGACAAAATACTGTAATAAAAAATGTGAAAATTATACCAAAAGAGACAATAAGTAAAGCTGAACTATATAAACTATTGACTCAAAAAAAAAAAAATCTGCAACACATTTACCAAGGAAAACATGAGAAGATGTTTAACCTCATTGGTAATCAGAAAACATAATTGGACTGAAATACAGTTTTTACTCATCAGATTGTCAGTAAAATTTTGGACACTTTCATATACACTCGTAGTGAGAAGGTAATCAGAATAGACCTTTTGGAAGTCTCAGAATTGAAAATCTGTATCTCTTTATCCAGTAATTCCATCTATAGAAGTCTGTCCTTTAAAAATAGTAACATATGTGTAGCACAGAGATGTGTACACACAGTGTTATTGTAGCATGGCTTATAATTCCCAATAAACAATACAAACAAATGAACAAAATAACCCAAAGAGGAAACAACCTAAATATCCACAAATAGGAGAAATATTAAATAATTATTAAACAATTTATAGCACATTCTCATTACTCAGTACAGTCTCTCTGTACATGCATGTGCTCCTGTGCACGTCTGTGTGTAGGCTTGTATACCTAACTGGAGGGAGAGGCGATGGCCCCTGACATTCTGAGGTTCTGTCTGTCCTATGACTGCCTCCAGGTGCAGGCGTAGTGTTATGGGGAATGGATTAAGGTACAGGGGTAAGAAGGAGGTTAGAAGGAAGGGAAGAATGACTAGGTGGAGACCAGAGGCTCTGGGGCCAGATGGAGTAGATTTAGTTGCTGGCTCTGCCTCTTACAAGCTGTGTGAGCTTTTGTAATATTTATCATTTCTGAGCCTCATTTTGCTTTGTTGTCTTTTTGTCTGCCTTTTTAAAACATTTCATTGCTTCGATATATTAAGCCTGACTACTTGTTTTTATTAAATTTATTGGGGTGACAATTGGTTAATAAAATTATATAGGTTTCAAGTGTACCATTCAACAATAATGACTGCTTATTTTTGAATTCCAGTTCCACCAATTAGTAAATGGGTGATTTGGGCAAGTTATTTAACTCTACTAACCCACATTGTCCTCATGTATAAATGGCATAGCAATCACAACTTGTAGATAGATATTTGTTTTTCTGTTTTTTCCCTTTAAATAGACTTTATTTTTTTACCCATTATATGCTTATAGCAAAATTGATCAGAAAGTACAGAGAGTTCCCATATGCCCTCCTGCCCCCACACATGCATGGCCTCCCCCGTTATCAGCATCCCCACCAGCGTGGTACCTTGTTAGAATTGATGAATCTACAATGACACATCGTCACCCAAAGTCCATAGTTTACATTAGGGTTCATTCTTGGTTTTGTACCTTCTATAGGTTTTGACAAATGTATATTGACACCGTTATTGTATCACAGGGAGCTGTTTCACTGCCCTAAAATTCCTCTAGTCTCCGCCTATTCATCCCTCCCTTCCTTCTAACCCCTGGCAATCACTGATCTTTTTACTGTCTCCGTAGTTTTGCCTTTTCTAGAATGTCTTATAGTTGGAATCATATAGCATGTAGCCTTTTCAGATTGGCTTCTTTCATTTGGTAATATGTGTTTAAGTTTTCTTCATGTCTTTTCGTGGCTTGATAGCTCTTCTTTTGGGGGAGGTGGGCAATATCCCATTGCCTGGATGTACCTCAGTTTATTTATATCTTTATTTCTGACATATTCTTGCTGTAAACATCCTTGTTCGGGTTTTTATGTAAAAACATAACTTTTCAACTTTTAGGTTAATACCAAGGAGTGTGGTTACTGGGTCTTAGGGTAAGAGTATGTTTAGTTTTGTAAGAAATGGACAAACTTTTCTTCTAAAGTGTCTGTGCCATTTTTCATGCCCTGCAGCAATGCACGAGCGTCCCTTTTGCTCCATATCCTCACCAGCATTCGGTATGGTCAGTGTTCTGGATTCTGGCCATCCTCATAGGTATGTAGTAGTATCATAATACAGTTTTAATCTGCATTTCCCATATGACGTATGATGTTGTGAATTGTTTCATCTGCTTATTTTTCATCTGCATATCTTTTTTTTTAGTGAAGTGTCTTTAAGGCCTTTGGCCCATTTTCTAATCGGGTTGTTTGTCTTCTTATTGTTAAATTTTAAGAAGGTAACCTTTTGATACATGTGTCAGCCTCATGGAAGATGGATCAGGGTTGACAAGAGCAGAGAGAAGAAGAGAAAACTGACAAATGGAAGCTGTCCTTACAACCCCATCCACCTCCCTTTGGTTACTAGAGTAGTCTTTATAAATTAGAAATGATTCTGTGGTTATTTGGTCACTTCTCTGTTCCACATTCTTCAAACACTGCCCACTTGTTGACAGCCTGGAAGAATGTGAATTTTATTCTTTTTTTTTTTATTATTATTTTTTTAAATTTTTATGGTGACATCGGTTAACGAAATCCAAGTTTCAGCTGTACACTTTAACAGTGAGTCATATATACATTTACACTGTGTGTTCACCTTCCATAGTTAGATTTCGTTCTGTCACCACATATTTGACCCCTTTTAATCCATCCACCTTCCCCCTCCCCCCAATTTTATTCATTTTTTAAAGAGGAAGATGGAAAGCATTTATATATATATTTATAGAATGGAATGAGAACTTTGCCTGAATTTTAGTGATAGAACATATAAAACCTGAATGTTTACAAGTTCTTCATCCTTTAGTAGCTTTGCTTCTCCCGTGAAAAGTTGGCTGTCTGGGCCAAGCCCCGATGCCCTGAGACCGAACATCCTTGCTGGCCTTCTCATGTCTCTGCTGCTGTTGTAGTTCTCTCTGGCTCGTTTTACCACAAAGTGTGATCGAGGTTACCTCCATTTTCAAAACTGCTCAAGGCTGGATATTAATAGACTTCACCAAAACTTGAAGGTGACACAAAGAGATCACTCATGCAGAAAAATGTAAATGTGGATAGCAGCTCTCACTGTCCCTGGACGTCATTGGCTTTATTTAGGGATCCATTCTGATCTTTTCTTTCTGTTTCCTGGCAGCATAACTTTAATTTCTTCCAGAGAGAAGATCCTTTTCCATATTCTCTTTTTTCCACGTTCTCTTCCAAGTTCAAGTCCCTAACAACCTATTTCTGGATGCACCAGGGGTCGGTAAGGCTGCCAGACTTAGAAACCCTCCAGAGGAGCTAATATCAGTCACCTCTCCAGAGATGCCACCGTCAGATGAAGACAGTCGTTTCCATTATTTCACAAAATGCCTGGTATCACAATCCGAAGCCACGATAATGCCCTGGTTCAGGCCTCCTCCAGAACAGTGAGGAGGTGAGGTGTTCTACGTATGAACTGGTGATATAAAAAGTCTCGCCCAAAAGAAAACTGGCAACAAAGCCCTTTAAGTTGTAGGTAGTAGAGGGTGACTCATTGGTCACCTAATCCATATTCCTGGATTATGTGATAAAAATGTCAATTCCCCCAGATTAATACATATATTCGATAGACTCACAAAACTCCAGTAGGATCCTTTATAGAATGTGTCAGGTCTACTCTAAAGCTCATCAAGGAGAGATAATGTGCAAAAGTAACAAAATAATTTTCAAAATCAAAGCAAAACATGAAGGTGGGTTTCTCTTCCTAGTCAGAAAAACATGCCACAAAGCTTTCTGAAGTGAAATGCATAACATTAGTATAGGAATAGACAGCTGAACTGATGGAACAGAGCAGGATCCAGAAACAGACCTATGTAAGGACATTCAGCCTTTTTGCATGTGGCGAAACTGTAGGACGGTCATATCGATGGGAAGAATTTAAGTTTAGATCTCTACCTTATTCCACATATAGAATAAATTACAGACTGATTTGAAGATATAAAAGACAAAAAAAATCTATAAATCTGTAACAAACAAATATAGGAGAATACTTTTTTATAATCCTTCCTCAGCAGAATGTAAACCCTGAAGCTCGAAAGGAAAAGATCGACAGAATTAACAACTTAAAAGTGAAAATGTGTGTGTGTGACAAATGGTGCCATGAACAAAGTTAAAAGAGAAGCAAAAGATTTGTAAATAGATATATATATCAGACAAGATTAGAATCCATATAATGCAAAAGATTTCCATGAATCAATAAAAAAACGACAGGTTGTGGCAGAGACAGTGATGCTTACCAAATAGTCTACGTGAAAACTTATATTTCCCACCCCTACAGTTCGGTGTGGACACATGACTTGTTCTGTCCAGAGAAATATGAGTTTAAGTGATATGTGTTATTTCTGGGTTAAGGCAATGGAAAACCACATGAAATTCTCCAGTCTTCCTTTCCCTGTTTTGGATAAGGTGAACTTTTATTAGTGTGATTTTTCTCTGAGTCACCATTCACGGAGCAATTCTGTTGTGCCATTGGGTTTGGGGATTAATTTATTTTTGCAGCATATGTATTTTATAAAGGCTAATACTTCAATAGAAAAATGGGGAAAGAATATAAGCAGATAATTTACAGTGAAAGAAATAACCGATAAACATACAAAGAACAATAGATTATTTTTTTGACCAGTATATTGGCAAACGTAGAATATGTTGATCCTATAAGGTATTGAATGTGTGAAGAAACAGGTGCCATCACACACTGCAGATTAGCATAGAAGTGCACACAGCCATTTTGAAGGACAAGTTGACAGTATCTATCAAATTCCACTTCTGTGTATAAGGCATAGTATGTATTTGAACACCATATATGTACAAGGTGGTCATGGAAGTATTGTTTGTAATAGAGAAAAGAGAAACTATCTAAATGCTCAGGAATAAAGAAATGGGTAATTATGGTAGCTTCATATTATAAAATATTAAAATAGTATGGAACAGTTAAAAATAGTAGTGTGGATTGTAGATAGTAGTGACTTGGAACCACTTCTAAGACATCTTGTTAGATAAAAATTCAAGTTTCAAGGTAATATATTTATGTAGCTTGTTTTCAGTGCTGTCAGTCTTTTGTATCTGCATATGTAAAGATGTATTTCTATAAATAACAGGTTTGCAGTTGGAGCTCAAGAGGGACTTTCAGTTTTTAGAACTTCCGTTTAAATTTCACAACTATATTTCACATATATCCATGTGTTGTTATCTGTATACTTAGGAAATAGAAAATGAAAAATAGAAATATAAAAGAGCAGAATAATAGAATTCAAGTATTTTTAACTTAATGCCTTCTTTATGCCTTCTCAGCATCAAATATTGACACACAAAAAACTTTTAAAATGTTATTATAGTGTATAAAAACCTACATAGGAGATGGGGAAGAAGGCCATTCATTTGCCAAACCTCGAAATTACAACAGTGGTTCTAACAAATTGCACAGGCCAACTGGGGTCCTCTAAAGAGATGGGTGGGTCTCAATCATGGCTGTTCATTGGAATCCCATGGGACCTTTAAAACTACTGATACCTGGGTCACATCTCAGAGATTTACATTTAATTGATCTGGGGTGTGGTCCTGGGCTTCAGAGATCTTTTTATATACTAAATGTGCAAGGGGGGCTGAAAACCACTGCTATAGATAAAGTAGACAGGATCACAAAGATTTTGAATTAGACCAAAAGGAACTGGGAATTTATTTGTAAGCTTTAAGGATGTTATTTGAGGAATAACAGGGGCAAAAGGCTCTGGCTAGAACTTTGTTAAAAATCCCCTCTCTCTAAAACTTTTGTTACTCAGTAGCACCTACCAATGCTGCCCTTAGAGGATTGGCCTTAGATGAGAGGAAGTAAAGCCTCTGAGTTCTGGCATCTTCTTCCCTTTTTCTAGAATTAAAGCAGAATGTGGCCCCTTGAGACCAGCCCAAGGGGAAAACCAGGAGACCTTACTCATGACAACCTGTCAGAAAAGTTTCTGAGCCACTGTCACTGCAGAAGCTCCCTCAAAGGGATGAAGTCCAACTCAGTTTCCGTAACTAGGCTCTGGGGGGGATCTTGCTGGCAAACCTCCAGGCTCCTTTACTTTAATGGTAATTAACCCCTCTGGGCAGCTCTTACAGCCTAATTAAATAGAGTCCAGGGATAAAAGTTTGGCTTCTCCTTGTCGGTTGGGAATTAAGGCTGGAGTCTCTTAGCACATCTTACTAGTCTCAGTGTAACCATGGGTACAGCTGACCTCAACAGCAGTCCCTGGTCAGAGAAACAGGCTACTCAGGCACACCCATTCTACGGTCCAGTCAAAGGACATGCTTTACCTTGAGAGCAAAAGTGTCGGTACCCTAATCCGAAGAGCATTGGCTCATCTGGTTCAGAATTCTGAAATAAAGCCAAGAAGAGACTCTGAGGAAGGGTTTGGCTGTCTTTGGTGATATCCTCACGCGGGTTAAGATGTAGCCTCTGACATCTCCCATTTCTCCCCCTGATGTTTGGGTAGGCACTTGGGATTTAGAGTTAGTCAATTCTGAGTTTGAATTCTGTTTACCACTTTCCTGCTGGCGACTCTGGGTAAGTCGCTTCACCTCTTTGAACTTCAATTTCCTCATCGTTTCATCGTTAAAATAGTTCATCAATTCCCATCAGTCAGAGTGGTACGTGGTTGACTCATACTAGTTACCTTTTCGTTACCATGATAGCTTAGTGTATATGTGTTGGAGTCTTTAAATTCATTAAATATTTACAATAAAAAGTATAGTCGGCCCTCCATATCCACGGATTCTATATCTGCAGAGTGAACAAACTGCAGATTGAAAATATTTTTTTTAAATGTTGCCTTGTTGCTGACATGTACTGTGTAGTTAGACCTATGACAGTTGCATGCGTACTGAACATGTACAGACTTTTTGTCTTGTCATTATTCCCTAAACAATACAGTATAATCGCATTTGCATAGCGCTTACATTGTATCAGGTATTATATCTAGAGATGATTTAAAGTACATGGGAAGATGTGCATAGGTTATATGCAAATACTACGACATTTTATATAAGGGAGCTGAGCATCTGCAGATTTGGGTGTCTGCAGATTTGGGTGTCCCAGAACCAATCCCTCACAGACACCGGGGAACAGTGGTATATGCTAGCTCACCACATGATGGAAATTATGAGAGGGCATTCATTACGTCCATGGAATGCAAAAAAATCTGGATCCCACTCTAAGATTGTTGCCTCTTTCTATGAGGTTGCTAAGGGAAACGCTGCCCAAGGAAAAATGATGAAGTGGAAGTAGCAACAATGTAGCATTATCTGGACTTTGGGCTCAGAATCCAAATTCAGAGAACTCTGGGGAGCTAACAGAAGATTCTTTCTGTTTCTAAACTAGTTACATTTACATAGCTTTAAACAAAGCAAGCTCCGGATGAGGCAACCCTAACGTATGTTCTTGCGATCAAATCCAAGTCTTCCGTCTTATCACATTATGCATTATGAAAGCAACAGATAAGTAACAGTAACAACAGAAACAATACTTACTGAATGCTTACTGTACTTACTGAGCAAGTACTTTAGCTACTTTATACACCGTCCATTTAACCCTGCAATTCCTATGTTGCACCACACATGAGAATGATTGATATTTTTATCTCTCTAGAAGTTTTCATGAAGAAATGAATGTGTGAGAAATGTCAATAATCGTTTTGAAAAGTAAGAGTCAAAGAAAGAAAAATTACTTTATTATTATTATTATTACTATTACCTTAGCATTTATTTTTAAAAAGCTATGGCCCTCGAACATTATGGTTTGACGTAAACAGAGACAGTTAAAGTAGTAGAACAGAGTAAGGAGTCCAGAAATAGATTCAAGTTCTGATAAATTGCAACTTATTATAGATACTGGTGACTTTTTAATTCAGTGGGAAAGGTGTGTTTTATTAAATAAATGACCCTGGCATCTGGAAGATAGATATATAAACATTACATATAAATATATTCCAGATTGATTAAAAATATAGGTCGAAAATTAAAATAGTGAAATACTAGAATAGAATTTTAATATGCTTTAAATAAGAGATACCTTCTTACGCAGAATACAAAAGAACAAATTAGGCTATGTAGCAAGGTGATAATGCCGATTTTATAATTGAAACTATAGGCAAATAATTTATGTGGAGAAAATACTTGTAAATACATTTAGCAAACAAATGGTTAATATCCTCAATTTATATACTACCATTTGATAAGGAAATGACAACAGTGCCCCCAAATGGGCAAAGTACTTAAGCAGTTTATTGCAAGTGCCCAATAATGATAGTAAGAGATGCTTCGCAGCTTCAGCAGGTAGAAATGCACTAAAATGCCCTTGCCCAACATCATATTGCCTGAGATCATAAAGATTAGTAACATACAGTGATGGTGGGGATATAGAGGAATGTGTAGCTTTATATGTTTTTCTGGGGAGTGTGAATTGCTAAGACTCTCATCTGGCAGCATTTATTAAAATTGTTTCCTTATCTACAAGTGAATTTAAGCCAATGGGAAGGAGCATCTTAACCATCCACTTTGAATTCATCCTTCTGAGACCTTCTTTTTGGTTCAAGGACCAGAAGCCTCTTTGCCCTCTTTCTCATTATATACCTCATTGCTTTAATGGGAATCGGTTAATCATTCTGGCCGTTCCCTCCGACCCTCAACTCCAGACCTCCAAATATTTCTTCTTGGACATCCAGGCATTTGCTATTTATTACAATAGCTGTGACCCCTAAGATGCCAGTAAACTTTTTATCGGAGACAAAGATTATTCCTATGCTGGGCGTCTGACATAGATGTATTTCTTCTCGGCCTTCAGAAACACAGTCACCCCGTGACAGCCACAGCCATTGATTGCAGTGTGGCTGTATGTGAGTTTCCCCTTTATATCACCAACACCATCTACCACCAGGACATCCTTCTGCTGGGCTGTCTCTTGTTATTTACCTTCCTGCAGTTCCTTCGGGTGAACTGATTTCTCTTCTGCACTTCCAGTATAGTTTTTCATTCTTTACGTGATGTCACCCCGGTGTGGACATTGTCCTTCTCTTCCACGTTGGTCAGTGAAATTGTGGGAATGACATAGATTCAGGCTGTTGTGATGATTTCTTTTACTTGCATCATCCTCTCTTATCTGTGAAACTTCATTGCTCTTTTCAAGATCTTTTTAGCTAGAGAGAAATGAAAAGCATTCTCTACCCATGACTCTTATATCACAATTATAAAATATTCTATAGGAGTATGAAGTATGTCCATTTCAGGTTACTCTTCAGCTACACCGTTGGGGATGGGATTGTGATAGTGGTCTATGCCATACTGGCTTTGATGTTGAACCTATTTACCTACAGCCTACGGATGAAGACATGGAGTGGGGGCATGGAGTAGCTGATGGGTAGGACAAAAGCAGATTACGAAAGACTTGTCACTGGTCATCCAGAGACTTCTTCGACTCCACGTAGCCTGTGTTACAGACAAAACAGTGATCATCAGCATATAATGCCAACCAGCTAACTAACCGTTAGCCAATCCACACCAGACTCCAGTAGACCGGACTGGTGTGCAGTGGCACTTTAAACATCTTCTTTGATTCTGCCCTCATGCCCTTTCATGTGTTCCTCAAATAGTGCTCATTCCTTAACTTCTCCCAAGCTTTCCTAAAGATGCATCTGATTCCCCACGTTTCTTTCAGTTTTCTAGGGTAATATTTATTGTGAGTAATTATATTTGTTACCCGTGGCCTTGGAGTACTGTATTTATTGGGTAGAGGTTGCCAGCAGGTAGATCTGTAAATTTAGTAATTGAAGGCCATTCACTTGAGGAGTTAAATGCCAGTCTCCTCATCTTGCATTCGTTTTTAATTCCTCAAATGATTTTTAAAGAGCTCTCCTTGGTTTTGGGGAGGGCAGACAGCCCCTTCTCACTCTGAAAGGCCGGTGTCCTTCTCCGCTCTTGTCCCTCTTCATACATTGACTGGGGAAGCAGGAGGTAGAATGGTGGTTGGTGGTGGCAGGGCTTGTGCTAACCCTTTCCCCAAAGCCCTGAGGAGTGGGGGCTGGATTCCAAGTGCCAAAGCATCCTTTAGAATGTGGGAATTAGAACCTTCATCCTTGGCTTCAGAACTTAGTCGCCATTCCAGCATTACAGGATGCTTCCCACTGGATGACCTGTTCCCAGGTGCTCCCTGGCCAGCCCCTACAGGGGGATTCCATGGGCGTCTTTAGCCTCACAGTCCCCAGCCTTGTGTCATCTTCTCTTTCCTTTAAAACTCATCAAGAGTGCACTGGGGGCAAGCTCGGGCCCCTGAGACACCTGCAGTCCTTTCTGAGCAGAATAACCTCGCTTGAAATCCCCAGCAGAGAGAGAAACCTTCTGCAGAAGCCCATGCACAGCACCCATGATCCCTCTTGTATGACCCAAGGTGTGGCCCAAGTATGGCAGTTAACCAACGGCTAACAAGCCAGCTGTCGTAGCCAAACTGATCCAGAATACTTTGCTGTTTTCACATTTCTTTTTCAGTTTTGGTCGTACTTAGTTCCCTGCTCTCCTCACCCCTCCCCCGTCCCCCGCTTTTTTTTTTGGTCTGACCTCGTAGTACACCTGAGGTTCTTATCTATCTTTGTTTTTCTTTGAGTAACATCTTAAAATAGTCTCTGATAGGCATTGGACTAATTATAACTGTTAGAAAGAAATGCAAAAGCGACGTAGTTAAATTCAAGTCAGGTCAAGCAAAATGTTACTAGGTAGAGAGCGGAGACTCAGGCTTGATCTCACCTGTGTTAGAAGAAGGCAGGGTAAGGAGCTGTCACAGGTTCTGCCCTACAGAGCTTGACAGAACGATGTAAGACGCACCCTTTCCCATTTCCCTAGAACTCATGTGACTGATGTCAGGGACGTCTTCAAAGGTCCTGTGGTCACAGAAACTCTTTACCTACTTGAGGTTTCAATTTAAGTCAAGAGTCTCTTTTCTTTCTGTTCTAATGTTAACCTTTGTACCCTAGTCTCTCGCTACCTGAGTTCTAGGTCTTATTTCTAGGCAACCTAGAGATTATGGTACAGTTTCCAGTTTCATATTCCCTTAGATAACCTACAAATCAGAGACTTTCAAGTTTTCAAAACGAATTGTATAGCTGGAATGGAAGATATGTGGCAAGCATATGTTATGGATTAAACTTGTCAGACATTTACTTTTTAGTTCTTACCAGCAAAATTATCAGAGATGTTGTGTTAGCTCGCTAGGGCTGCCACGATGGAGTACTGCAGAATGGCAGCTTAAACAACAGAAATTTATGCTCTCACAGTGCCGGAGGCTCGAAGTCTGAGATCAAAGTCCCGGCAGGATTGGCTTCTTCTGAAGCTTCTCTCTTTGGCTTGTCATCTTCTCCTCACGTCTTCGCAGGGTCTTTTCCATGCGTGTCTGTGTCCTAATCTCATCTTTTTATAAGGATGCCGGTCATATTGGATTAGGGCCCACCTTAACGAAATTATTTTAAGTTAATTACTTCTTTAAACACTCTATCTTCAGATAAGTCACATTCTGAGTTACTAGGGGTTAGGACTTAAATTATGAATTGGGAGGGGGAGGGGTCCAATTCAATCTTGTACCAATGTATTAGACACCAAATTCTTACCTTTTAAGAATCATCACTTGGGATCCACAGGTAACCCAGGGAACAATTGAAAGAGAAATCAAAGGAAAGGAACCAATTTAGATAGCGCTAGAGAGGCCCTTGGAAGGGCTTTTAAGCCATTGAATCTGAGAGTAGATGGGACGTGTGCCCTGCGCTGAGTATGCGGGCCGTACTGGTGCTCCTTATTCTGTTGGGATTAGAAAGAGCCACAGAAAATAGTGGCATTGGATTTGTAGACACCAGAGGACTGGATATTGCACTCAGCATTTTCCTGGAGGTAATTCAAAGATTTTCCAAGGGCTAAAAGTGGCTCATTCTAAATAGAAGGATGAGAGAGACAAAAGCCAGGTTGGTGGGGAGAAGAGAGGAGACTAACCTCAAAGGGACATGGCAAGAACCACCTCGTGGTGGCTAAGGACAGCATCTCTATCAAATCATCGTTATAGAGTATGAGGAGTAATGAAAGCCAGTCACCAGTTTCAAAAGTGAGCACTAGCCATCATCCATGGTGACAAAGTGTGCTGGCTGGAAAATTACTGCTTGGCTATTGCCCATGGGAATATAGGCTATCACCCATGGGAACATAACATTCTAACAATAAGCTTTCTGCTTCTGTACCCCCGCTTGCACAACCGACCTGTGCGTTGACAGGTAGTGAATAAGAGAAAAATAGACCTTTGTGTTTAAGACAGAATGAAGAATTGGATTTAGGGCTTAAAAACCCTGTACCTCTACATTTCGAGGCTGCTTAATTTGGGGTCTGCGTACCCCTGGCAGACCCAGCCGGCTGAATAAAGAGCGTGTTTCCTATGACTCACTGATTTCTGGTGGTCTGTGTGTCTTTCGGAGGCTGGTGGCTACAACAAAAGAAGGTCAGATGTTAGTGATGGGGTCCAGTGTAGGACGAATTTATAAACTAGTCTAGAAAAAGACCTTCTCTGTCTTTGAAGACATTAGAGAGAAGTCACATAAGCTCTGACAGAAACAGGACTTGGAAGAAGCAATGATAACTATGAGAGGTGGCAAATGAATGAATGGGGCTGAAATATAAATCAAAAGTCACTGAAAAATTATTGGATTGGATTGAGAAAAGTCAGAATTGAGTTACGATTAGGTAGACTGAGGGCTTAAAACTAAAACTAAAATTCAACTTTAGAAATAAAGTTATAGAAATAAACTTGCACTTTTGCAGCCCAGTTCTTTTTCTCTTTTAAACTAATTTTTATTGAGTAGTTACTCAATTCTTGATGCTTATGGTGACTGAAAAATTCAGTTGTTATGTGTACCCATGCCTATAGCAGATATTGTTATCAATCCTTATTCATCCTTCCTTTGGCCCAGAGATAGGGATGGGTTTTTTCATAGTAATGCAAGGAAATCCTTATTAATTAGAGTAGGGAAGGAAGTGAAAACTAATTGGCTCATACATGTAATAAAGGAATGACACTGAGCAGTGTATACTCACCCAGACTCTCCCTTGCCCTAGGTTAGGGATGACTGAGGCAAAATTCAAGGAATTTAGTCTCTTTGCTACATCATTTAAAAACTTTAATAAGATTATCCATCTATTCCTTGTCTAAAATGCTATGAGAGATCAATTTGTTCAACTTATACATTGCCATCTATTCAAATGCAAATACTAAAAGAGAGGGAAAATCGAACTAAACTGCTGTTTTTCTTCACAGCACAGTGTCAAGTAATTCATCTGACTGTTCCTATAGGATTCATTCTCCAACAAAACTGAAGTCTCTTTCGTATCGAACATTATAAAGCAAAGTTTCTTACTAATTGTTTACATCTATTTTTTTTTTTACTCTATTCCAGTGGCCCTAGGAAGCATTTCTGATTACATGAAAGAAATCTTCCTTCATCCTGAAAAAAATAATAGAGAGATAAGACATGGAAACAGAGGCATCTCTAGAGAGAAGGGCGCACAGGCAAGCAGCCTCAGGAGGTGTCAGGTGATGAATGTGCCTTGAGCATACAAAGGAGGGGAAGAGTAGAGCCCAAAGCATGTGTAGAGGCATGGAGCTGGCTTACTAATAGTCAGTTAGGTGATCGATGTCAGTTGTTGCAAATCTAATGACTCCAGAGCCCAGGTTATCCAGCTGTAGGGAGAATTTTTTTAAAGAAAGAGACTATGTTTTGTTTTTGTTTTTTTTTAAAAGAGACTATAGTATGATCGTGGAACAGACTCTACAACTCTAGTCCGATAGGGAGGTCACACACATACAACTACACAAAAATTCTAACAGTTTTAAATAGATTAGATTGGTTATGTATCCCTAAACATCCCTGCACATATATAGTTTCTATATAGATGTGCATAAAAGTTTTCTGGAAATTCAGTGAGCAAACTAGGCTGAAATTATAAATAGATGGAAATATGGGAGGCTCCAAATAAGTATGGAAGGAGTAAAGGAAATGTGATTTTCTGGAATGGAGAGATATTATGGGGTGATTCTACAATGATAGCATAGGACCAAGATATGATGGCCTAACAGAGACCGCAGGTGGAAAACTTCAGGGTGCAGCTACAGTGATGAAAGTTTCCTTTGCTACCAAAGACTTGCCTCAGGTGCTGGTGTGTGTGCACGCACACACACATAGGAGTGTACATGTGTGCAAACACACCCCCACTTTGCAATCAGGGTCCACAGATCTTGCTGGATTTTGTAGTAGACAGCCTATCTATTTCAAACTTAACCCTGCGTATCAGTTTCTGTAAGCCCCGTTTCATGTCTTTGTTTCTTAAACTGTAGATAAATGGGTTCAACATTGATGTTAATACAGTGTAGATGATGGTTGCTATTCGGTCCTTGACAGTGTAGCTGGACAAGGGCTGGAAATAGACGTAGCTAATACTCCCATAAATCAGAGTCACTACAGTGAGATGGGAGCTGCAGGTGGAGAAGGCTTTGCATTTTCCAGCAGCCGAGGGAATGTTGAGGACAGCAATGAAGATCCTTAGGTAAGAGATGATGATGCAGGCAAATGGGGCCATCACGGAGGCCAGCCCTTCTGTCATGGCCACGACTTCATTGACAGAGGTAGAAGAGCAAGCCAATTTTAGAACAGGGTTTAGCTCACAAAAAAAGTGATGGATAACATTTGATGCACAGAAGGTGAGCCGATTCACCAGGAGGACATGTAGGAGGGAGTGGAGGCAGGAGAAAGCTATGGAGAAGGCCAGTAGCAACATACAGCGTCTGGGGTTCATAACAGTGACATAGTGGAAAGGGTTACAAATGGCTACACAGCGGTCGATGGCCATAGCTGCCAGGATATAACTGTCCACATTTCCAAAGACCAGGAAGAAATACATCTGTGCCAGACATTCAGCATAGGAAATGGTCTTCGTCTCTGATAAGAAGTTCACTAACATCTTGGGGACTATGACTGTTGTGTAGCAAATATCAGCAAAGGACAAGATGCTCAGGAAGAAATACATGGGGTTTTGGAGTTGAGGATCAAAGCGGATAGCCAAGATGATGAGGAGATTTCCTATCAAGGTGACCAGATACATGATAAGAAAGAGGGCAAAGAGTGGCTTCTGGTCCTCAGGGCGAGATGAGAGTCCCAAGAGTTTGAATTCAGGAAGACTTGTCAGGTTGTACATTTCCGTGGAATTGTATGCACCCACAAGAAAAACTGCATTGTCGAGTAATGGTTCTTATGTCATCTGAGACATGCATCTTTTCATCTTGTTCTTACATTGAGTGGTTATTAATAGATCATTTACTCAAATATTTTTCTTCCTGAATGTGGAAAACTCAGAGTCAAAAATGTATCTTAACTTGTTTTAAAATCTTTGAGATAGAGATCTAGAGAAACACATCAAGAGGAGAGGGGGGTTAGGGGAGAGCCACTAGGATGAAGAGCTTGATTTTCCTTTTCTCTTTCTTACTCTGGGCTGATAATCACAAGAACCTCAGATGCAGTCTATGAATCAGGTTCAGGCCAGCTTCTGATTAAGGATTGTCAGTGGCTAACTGACATCTAGGTAATCATAAGATAGCCATCTCATTGAGCCTGTGGTTGATGAATCACCATCTTTTTAAGTCGAGATGCTTCTTTCCACATCATTTACAATGGAAGCAAGCAAGTCATTTAAATCGAAGTGCCTTCAATAGATGATTGGATAAAGAAGATGTGGTACATATTTACGATAGAATATTACTCTGCCATAAGATGAAATACTGTCATTTGTGATAACATGGATAGGTCTTGAGATTATCATGCTAAGTGAAATAAGGCAGACATAAAAAGTTTAGAATCATATATGATTTCACTTATATGTGGGATATAAAAGTGAAAACAACAAACAAGACAAGACAAACAAAAACTCATAGACACAGACAACAGTTTAGTGGTTACCAGAAGGAAAGTGGAGAGAAGTGTAGACAAGGGTCAAGGGGTCAAATATATGATGATGGAAGGAAATTTGACTGTGGATGGTGGACACACAATCAATATACATATGATGTATTATTGAATCGTACACTTGAAACCTATATAATTTTATCAACCAATTGTCACCCCAATACGTTTAATTTCAAAAAGAAAGAAATTGAATGTAAATAGTTATCGGGGAAAAATATGGAAGAAGAGAAAGTGAGAGAGAGGGAGTGAATTTGTGTGACAAAATTCTCTTCCAAAGTTCCCTGCTCTTTGGCTGATAATTTATGTCCTGAGGGCAGGGAACTGTGACTGACAAGTGAGCTGGGATAAAGGACGATTGGACTTCAGAGTACAGATGCAAAAAGTCAACGCTTAGCATGAACATAAGTTAGCTCTCTTATGTAGTGTCCAGTGAGGACTAATTGTGTCTCTGAGATCAGATATCTCCATCTTCTCACCAGGCATTCTCAAAGTTGGTTTCTTACCTGGTGAGGACATTGAGGTCTTGCCTCATGTATTCATTCCACTCCCCTCATTTATACTCCATGGAATAATGAGTCAAAAGGAAGACAAAACTCTGCCAAGTGACAGCATACAGAAAAGATACCTGATGAAAATTTTCTAATGCTTCTGGAATACGAATGTTCCCTTCCTTGGATTCTTTTCTTCCTTCATGAGGTATTGATACATCCCCTGCTTCCCTCATGGGAGTATCTTCTGAGACTATGTCATAAGTCCCTGGTGTTTGGAGGGGAGCGAGTAAGAAAACAAACATCTCTTAACTTAGTGAAGGTTTGTCTCCAAGGATTCAGAGGAATTACAGTGTTCTTCCTCCCCAAGTGACCCCGCATTCCTCCCCTTGACCCTCTGGGTATAGTGCAACATCTGCTTAGCCTGGCGTAGATGTTGGAGATGGACAATATTTTTCTATCCCTGGCTCTTCCAGCCTTTCTGAGGGCTTACCTGGAAGATGTCATCCCAAAGTAGCGCTGAGGACAGAGTACCAGGCAGGACACCTGGGTCCAATTTCTCCCTTGAACCTATAAAGCTTCGATCAGTCCTCCCCCTCAGCGCCTCCATTTCTCTGAATGACAACTGCGATGTTGAGTACCCCAACATTGGGTACCTTATGCCCCCCCCCACCAAGTTTAGATATATCTGCTAGTTTATGACTAGCAGATATAACAAAAGGAATGTCATAACCTTTGAACAAAACCTTAGGCCAATCCCCAAGTCTGCTGCTCAGATATATAATTACCATGCCTTGCTATTACAACTAGGGAAAGCCACCAGCTTTGGGTCTTTTATTTTTCTTAATTCACGAAAGCGCACAGAAACCATATATTAGAGTCCCAACACACCCTACCAAATACATGTTGCCTGTTTCCTGTCTCTTGGTGGTTTCTGATCAGATCTTACAATTAACCCATGTCACTTTCTTATATTTCTCCCTTCATCTGTGTCTCCATTCTCAAATGCAGCCTCTTACAAAAAGCATTTTTTGATGACCTAAAGGAAGGAAGTATCTGTCTTCTCTGACCCCATTACTATATGAATTGCTATTAAATGCAAATTTCATTCATTGTCACATTATTTTTCACTTAAAGGAAGGCAACTAACATTTATGTACTCAGAGATTTATAAGCTTTTTACATGTAAACCACATAACAACCTTATAATATATATACTTACTGTCTCCATTTTGTAGTGACTTAGGAAAATAAAGTAACTGGAAAAACATAACCTGAACCAAAGGCTGTTTGAAGCCAAACCATGTAGTCGAACTACTACCCTAAAAGATCTCTCTGTTTGGTTCGGACAAAGTTAAATTTTTATGTTAAGGAACAGCTTTCAAATGACTGATGGAGCCAAAATTTTGCCTTACTTTTTTCTTTTCTAGATTAAACTTGAAAGCTAAATACTTTTAGCATAAGGACTACTTTTTTTTGGAGCAATGATTCAGATCCAGGCCTGATTCCAGACACTATGCTCTATATTTTCTGTGATCCAGCTACCATATTTTATTGATTCAGCGACTCATATTTTTACACGTTTTAACATCCCTTATATTGGGATGTGTGTAAATCTACGGCATGTCACAAATAATCAGCAGCAGTTTTTCCTCAGTGGTACATTAAAATAATGCATCTTACAATCGATGAAATTTTAGACTAAATTAAATACAAGAATTTGGAGTATCTGAAATAGAGAATAGTGGTCAGTTCATCTACATTTGCCCCAGTCGGTCCATAAATATTTGTTATGTGTTTACCATGAGCTACAGTCTGTTCACTATGGAAAAGACATATCATTTTCTCCGCGTGACTTACAGACTAGGATCCCATAGCACCTCACACCCAGCCTATAGTGTAGAGGTTGCTTAATAAATATTTATGAAATTGACCTATGCATTGACTAAGCTAACTGTCTAAGTAATATATATTTTAAAATGTTAGAAGACAGTATTATTCCCTTAGTTCTTTGACTATAAAGTTATTTCATCTATTTTTTATTTTGTTAATTTCCATCCTGAAATGTCAATACTTATTTTTGATATAGAAGTATATAAAAATGTAAAATATTCATTTTTATCATCCTATTTGTATCAGAGTCTTGCTAGATAACTACCATCATATTATTTTAATTTACACTCATTCTGCTAGTTACTGTTTCTCCTGCGAAGTCTAATCTGATTAAAAGGTGTAATTAGTAGGTTTTAATTCTAAAGAAAATATTTTGGTTTTCTAGAGAAGAAATCAACTACAATGGAGGTAGCAGATTTAACTCTTATCAAAATGATATGCTTTTATTTAATTATTGTTGTCATTGAATAGTTCCAAATACTAAAATATTGCGCCATGCCAAAAAAGTTAACTGAAAATGGATTAAATATTTGAATGTAAAACCTGAAACCACAAAATACATAGAAGAAAACATAGGCACTAAGCTCCTTGACATCGATTTAGTGATGTTTTTATGATTTGACTCCAATGGCAAGAGAAGCAAAACAAAAATAAACAAATGAGACGACATCAAAGTAAACGTCTTCTGCACAGCGAAGAAAACCATCGACAAAATGAAAAGGCATCCTAACCAATCGGAAAAGATATTTGCAAGTTATACATCTGGTAAGGGGGTAATATGCAAAAAATATGAAGAACTCATACATTTCAACAACAACAACAAAACTTGAACAATCTGATTAAGAAACGGGCAGAGGATCTGAACAGACATTTTCCCAAAGAAGTCAAACAGTTGGCCAATACGCACATGAAAAGATGATGAACATCACGAATTATTAGGGAAATGCAAATCAAAACCATAAGGCGATATCAACTGACACCCGTTAGAATGATTATTATCAAAAAGACAAGAAATAACAAGTCCTGGTGTGGATGTGAAAGAAAGAAAACCCTCGTACACTGTTGGTGGGATTGTAAATTGGTGCAGCCACTATGGAAAACAGTAAGAAGACTCCTCAAAAAATTAAGAATAGAGCTACCAAGTGATTCAACTATTTCACTTCTAGGTACTTATCTGAAGAATGTGAAACACTAATTCAAAAAGATATGCATTCTTATGTTCATAGCAGCATTGTTTACAATAGCTAAGATTTGGAAACAACCTAAGTGTCCATTGATGGATGCATGGACAAAGAGATATGGTACATGTACATAATGGAATACTACTCAGCCGTATAAAGATGAAACCTTGCCATTCACAGTAACATGGATGGACCTTAAGGGTATTGTGCTAAATGAAATAAGTCAAATAGAGAAGATGAATGCCATATGATTTCACTGATATGTGGAATATAAAAATCCTGACAAATTAAAAAAATAGCAACTCATAGATACAGACAACAGATTGGTGGTTACCAGAGGGGAGGGGCTTTGGGGGAGGGTGAAATGGGGAAAGTGGGTCAATTGTAGTGGAAACTAGACCTTCTGTGGTAACACATTGTGGTTGTAGACCTACAACTACATAACCATAATACTGTACACCCAAAACTTACATAATGTTATAAACCAGTGTATCCTCAATTTAAAAACAAAGTGAAAGACTGGAAAAAGATATTCAATGAAAATAGTAACCAAAAGATAGCGGAGGTAGCTATGCTAATATCAGATAAAACATACTTTAAGTAAAAAAATTATGACAAGAAATAAAGACATTATAGATTAATAAAAGGGTAAATGTCTCAAAAAGATATAAACACTGGGACAAACTCTTATCTGTGAGGGTCCTAAAGGAAGAATGGGAAAAAAGTACACAAAAATTCTTCATGATTGCAATTTGATCAGCCATATGAAGACAAAATAAAATATCAAAGGGAAAATATGGAAACATACTAATCTAAGTCTCCTCTTTGAGAATGAAAAAAAATAACATCAGAAAATTTTCCCGTAGGGTGATAATCAGCTTTAATCAAAGGGAGATTATGGAGCTTATCATTTTAACCCAAAAGAACTTTTTTTCAGACATTGGTCTGTAAAATATCTTAGCCTATAATTAAAAAAAACAACAACAAAAGAACGAAACAAAGGTCTTTTGCTAGCCATGTAATCATACTGTAATGAAGGTCTCAATGTAAATTAAACTTAAATAAGCTTGTCATAAAGGCAGGCTTACTTTGTTGCATTTCCTTCCAGTTAATGTTAGTAGTAAGACACTCTTGCTCTCAAATTGTTTTTCTGTCACCTAAAGTGAAAATCGGTTTTAAATAATTGTAAAAAGCCATAAAACATGGCTAGAAAGGCGATGATTATAAAGTGCATTTTTTGTTCATTGTTGATTGTGTTACTAAACCCAAGATGAAGTCTTTACTTTTCTGGGTCTTATTTTTTCTCCAAAAACTGTAAATGAGGCTTTGTAATTTCATTAATTAGGTTTATAAACATAAATCAGCCTCCGCAATGTGCTACGGTCTTTGCTGCCTGATATCACAGCATGAGCTTGAGTCCGTGCCTTGCCTTCCTTCATGGCTGAGCACTATGTCTGCTCCATATCATGTGTGTTCCCAGGATAAAAGCACCACATACGTTTGTGGGAGTACATTGTATTATTTTTAAAAAAAACTTTAGTAATAGCTCCATCCCCAGGTTAGAGATGTTTAGTTAGCCCAGTAAGGGGATAGGAGACTGGATTAGCTAATTGATTGTGAAAACAAAGGAAATAAGGAGAAAATAATACATTAATCCCATGCACATTTACTCTTGGTAAACAAGAGTGCCATGTTGGAGAATGATAGGCAAGATAGGGCATTTCGGTTGGGGCAGGAGTTTGAGTTAATGAGAGAAGGATGGTTACTTACTGGCCATTCATCCAGCCAGCCCCTCATTCTGGAGCGCTTGCTCTCTGCCAGGCACTGTGTTAGGTCATTGGATACAGGGGTGAATTCATCACAGCCCCTTCCCCTCAGGAGCACACAGTCAGATGGGAGGATTGGGCTACAAGCAGTGCATCCTATCAATGTCTGAAAAACTCGAATTCACTTTGACTGTAATGCCTACAATGATTGTAGCAGTAGCATTGGAAGCAGCAACAACAGTAATTATCTTATGAGCCTTTACTACATGCCAGGCCCTACACTCAGCACTTCGTGTATAGTGTTCTCATCCTTACAGGCTCGTTGTCACGCATCATGCACTTGACCTTAATGCTTTACGTTCTCTAGTCTTCTTACTCCGTGGCTTCTCAAGAGCTAGAGTCTCCCCAGCCTCCTCCTCCTCCTCCTCTTGGCTATTTACCTGACCACCATACTGGGGAATGTGACTCTGATGCTGCTCATCTCCTGGCACTCCTAGCTCTACTCCTCTGTGTACTTGCTGCTCTGCGATCTCTCCATGATAGACACAGGGATGTCTCCAGTCGCTCTGCCCAAGCTGCTGGCTCATATGATCTCTACTCACTCAGCCATTCCTGCTGCCCGCTGCTTGGCCCAGTTCTTTTTTTTTGATGAATTTGGAGTTACAGATACACTTCTTATATCTGTTATGGCTCTGGATCTCTCCATGGCCTCTTTGACCCTCTGCACTACCAGTCAGTGATGAATTGCCAACTCCGTGCCCACCTTCAGGCCGTGAGCTGCGCGGTGTCCATAATGCACATCGTGTTTCGCTCCTCTTGCCTCTTTACTCGTCTGGAGATTCCAAGGGTGACGTTAACCTTCTCCACTTCTTCGTGATCACTGGCTACTTCATGAGCTTCTTGCTCTGACATACATTCCAATGAGCCAGCTATATTCTTGGAGGATGGCTTCCTCCTGCTAAGCCACCGTGCCTCTATTGTACTATCCTGTGTCCATACTGGGGCCATTATCCTACGTTTGCCTTCAGCTGCTGGTCACTGCTGTGTGGTCTCTACCCGTGGATCCCGCCTCACCGTGGTCGGCTTCCTCTGTGGCGCCATCACCTGTGTCTACTTTCAGCCTCCTTCCCAGACCTCTCAAGGTCAGGGCATTGTGGCTACCGTGAGGCTCATCACCTTTACACCTTTGGCCAGTCTTTTTGTGTACAGCCTCTGCAATGAGGAGGTCAAGAGTGCACCCTGCTGTCCGCTTGGATGGGGGACGGTGGACTCCTGATTAGCCTGCTCAAGAACCGTATTGGTTAGGTGAGGGGAGAAGCGGGCAGATTTGAGCATGGATGGCTTTGGAGAGATGACAGGGAGGGATGGCCAGGACAACTTATGGAAGTCTAGATTTGGCTCTTGTTGATGCTGTGTTCTGACAGAGCTGTGAACATTCCACATTCACGCCACACGTGCTCAGGGCTTCCTCAGCAGCATGTCTCTGGGACCCTGCTCTCAGGCCATTTATCTTCGGTTATCAAAGTGGATATGTCAGTCACCAGGCTTGGGTTGTTCAATTCCAGAGTTTTGAAAAAAATATGAAAATGTTAGTGTGAAAATCTGAACTAAAGCAGAGGCAGTGACGTTAATTACAGTCACATTTAATTTGGTGTGCTTGCGTGTGGGAAGTGTGTTGGTGTATATCAGAAAGTCAGTGGAAGAGAATAGTTTAGAGAAAGGAGTTTGGCAATTTCATACCTGTTCCATTCAGTGAGTAAATATATGCCCCGAAGTGAGTATGAAATGGGGACCATGATTCTGCTATTCCATACGGTAGCCCTAGTTTCCATGGACCTCTCATAGTGTGTGCATCTTATTCTGAAGGGTGTGATTGAGATATAATTGACATAATATTGTATAAGTTTAAGTTGTACAATATTTTGATTTGATACATTTATATACTGCAATATGGTTACCACTTAATTGTTAACTAATACCTCTGTCCCATCATGTATTATCATT
>NW_011888842.1:7766808-7787611 GCF_000151845.1 Pteropus vampyrus | reverse complement strand
GTTAATTACAGTCACATTTAATTTGGTGTGCTTGCGTGTGGGAAGTGTGTTGGTGTATATCAGAAAGTCAGTGGAAGAGAATAGTTTAGAGAAAGGAGTTTGGCAATTTCATACCTGTTCCATTCAGTGAGTAAATATATGCCCCGAAGTGAGTATGAAATGGGGACCATGATTCTGCTATTCCATACGGTAGCCCTAGTTTCCATGGACCTCTCATAGTGTGTGCATCTTATTCTGAAGGGTGTGATTGAGATATAATTGACATAATATTGTATAAGTTTAAGTTGTACAATATTTTGATTTGATACATTTATATACTGCAATATGGTTACCACTTAATTGTTAACTAATACCTCTGTCCCATCATGTATTATCATTTTTCTTATATGGTGGGAAAAATTAAGATCTAGTCTTTTAGCAAGTTTGAAATCGATAATACAGTGTTGTTGTCTATGATTACTACGCTGTGCATTAGATCTCTAGGACTGACTTATCTACTAGGTGCAGTTTTGTACCCTTAAACCATTTTCCCAATTCCTCCAACCCCCAGGCCCTGGTAACCACCATTCTACTTTGTTTTTGTGTTCAGCTTTTTAAGATTCCATGTATATGTGATATCATATAGTATTTGTCTTTCTCTGTCTGACTTGTCTCACTTAGCATAGTGCCCTCGAGGTCTACCCATGTTGTCACAAATGGAAGGGTTTCCTTCTTTCTCATGGCTGAAAAATATTCCATTGAATTTTACCATCCCATTTTGTTTTGCTGTGCGGAAACTTCTTAGTTTGGTGTAGTCCCACTTGATAGCGTTTTTTTGGTGTCATGTCCGGAAATTTGCTGACTAGACCAATGTCAAAGAGCTTTTCCCTTCTGTTATCTTTTAGGAGTTTTATAGTATCAGGTCTATGTTTACGTTTTAATCCATTTCAAGCTAATTTTTGTATAGGGTATAAGATAAGGGTTCAATTCCATTTTTCTATATGTGGTTATCCAATTTTCCTAGCACCATTTGTTGAAGAAACTATTCTTTCCCCACTGGGTATTCTTTATTCTCTTGTCAGAGATCAGTTGACAAAGATGAATGGGTTTATTTCTGAACTCTCAGTTATATTCCATTGATCTATATGTCTATCCTTTTGCAAGTACTACATTCTTTGGATTGCTGTAGCTTTGTAATAAGTTTGGAAATGTGGGTGCATGAGTCCTTCAACATTTCTATTTTCTCCCCAAGATTGTTTTGGGTACTCATAGTCCCTTGCAGTTCCATATGAATGTTAGGATTGCCTTTTCCATTTCTTTAAAATAGTCCATTGGGGTTTTGATAGCAATTGCATTGAATCTGTAGATCAATTTGTGGAGACTTGTCATTTTAACAGTATGAAGTTTTCCAATCCATTACTTGGGGTATATTTCCATTCATCTAAGTATTCTTTGATTTATTGCAGCTATGTTTTATAGTTTTCAGTGTGTACAAGTCTTCCACTTCTTTAAATCTATTCTACAATATTTAATTACTTTTGATGTTATTGTAAATGAAATTATTTTCTTAATTCCCTTGCAGATTATTCATGGCTGATATATATAAATGCAACTTGTTTATCTTGTTGATCTTGTGTTCTGCAACTTTGTTGAGACTTATTAGCTTTATTCATTTATTAGCTCTAACAGTTTATTTGTGGATGACATTGTGAAATTTTCTTATCTAGATTTGTCTGATTTTATCACTGGATTGTACTTTAACACATTCCTTTGTACTTTGCATTTTCTATAAGTTTGAAGTTGAATGTAGAAGCTCGATCAGATTCATGTTTGACTACTGGAAAGGGGAGACTGCTTCACAGGTGGTGGTGTGTTCTTCCATATGTGGGAGACGTAATGTCTGGGTATGTTATTTTTTGGTGCTGTTAGCAGCTGTTGCTATTCAATGTCTAGATCTGTTCATTAGAGCAGTAATTAAAGCAGAGGTGTACACGTATGGACAGGGGTAAGGAGTCAGGGAGAGGGAGAAAAACCTTAGGCATCCAGGACTGTATGCTTAGAGTGAGACTGGTTGAGATGAATCACATCCAACCATTTTCAGTCCCCTTATCTCCTACCTCAAATCCTGGAGTGGAAGGGCATTCAACAATGACATTAGCCTGTACCCAGTTGGAGAAGAAGTCACTTTTCCAAAGTGAATAGGGCTGTTAGAAACTTAAATAAATCCTCTGTAAACAAAGAATAAATATATTACTTTTTTTTTTTTTAAGAAACTGATTACATTTTGATGGATTAGAATCTCTTTCTGTTTCCACTGAATTTTGGTCATATTTCTAATTAGTAGTTTGGTTTTCTAGCATGTGACTGAATTTCTTCTGGGCAGGTCAGTGGTGGAAAATACTGATATGTATTCAATTGATGATCATTTTCACAACATATAGTCTATATCAATAAGCCATATGTCATTATTACTGTATTTTTAAATGAGACCAAAAATCTCTCCACTTTGCATATAATCTCAGATTTTTCAATGTGGTACCCTGCCTCCTGTTGTGTCTTCGATACTCAAAGATTGTTTAAATCAAGTATTCTGAGATGATAGTTATCAAATAGATAAGCCAAATGGCTGGATGGAATCCAGCAAAAGGATACAACTGGATGAGGGCAGGGAATGAGAAAGTCATAGGAGAGCAGAGTGGAAACAACAGACTTGTCCTACTGCTGTCTCATAAAACCTCGTGCTTTGCAGCTACTTCAGCTGAATTAAGATATTTGGATTAATACAGAAAAGATAGGTTAGGAAAGGTGGTTTCTTGATATGATAAAATGGGAATCAATTTCCCCTTGGGGTTTCTCCTTGCCCCACTGTTGACATTATGCAAGGCTATGGCATTCCCCAAAGGGCAGACTTTCCCTACAGAAACAATTGTTTTCAGAAGCTTGATGGGTTTTGCCTCAGTGAGATCTATGCATAAGGAAAGAGAGGGAGTGAAATACTAAGCCACAGTCCCAGTTTATAAAGAAAGAAAGAAGGGCTCAGCCCATTCTAATTAATATTTTATCTGAGCACAGTCGGAAGTCTGTGAGGTTAGTAGAGCCCCAGAGTGAGCACATGTAAGTGAGGCTGTTTCCTTGGGGTGAGGTGCTCTATGGAAGGCTTTTATGGAAAATAAAGAAAACAAAAGCCCTACTTTTATGAGAATGTGCAAAGAGCTCTACCCAGACTTTCTAACTTATGTGTAGGATGTTAGATATACAGAAGGCAAGAATAAGGTTACACTCTGCCATAATAGTAAGTAGGAAGGGAATAGAAAATAAATTATATTCTTCTTGTAGAAAATAGGGTGACGTTTGTACCAAGAAGATCAATAAATAGAAGAAGGTACAAATCTTATCATCAAAGGAAGCAATGGGATGGAGAAATAGTCAATAATAACATGGGAAGATAGGTTTTTGAGTGAAAATATGAAGGTTTAGATGGAGATTATAGTCATGCAATCAGGGAGGATACAGAGAGATATTCCATAGTTTCCTGGTACAAGAAATTTGTGACAGAGAATTTTGTGAGAATTTCGAAGATATATTCTTGAGACAGAGAAAAAGAGATTTTGATTTATACATCTCAGATTCTACATTTGTGATTCATCAACACAGGGAACAGACTAGAAGAAGAATTTAGACCAAGAAGACATTAACTGAGCATATTCCTAACATTCAAGTGTTGATAAAACAGTGAAGACTCATATGTCCCTTGGTGCTTTCATCAATGAAGACAAGAGTAAGTAGAATCAGGGCTTGTTTTTCCAGCTGTCTCCCTTCTCCATGATTCTAGATGTCCCTGAAGCACCAGGTGGGAACTAGGAAACCTGAGATGCTTTTTGGTCTCATTCCAGGGCATTTCTTTTTGCTTTGTTCCCCCAGATTTCAGTTGAGGTTACTGCCTCGAGGTGTTCAAATGCTTCTTCATATTTCTTCTAAGCAAATTGCTCCCTACTCTGGCATCAGCATCCTTGATCCCTCAAACATTGGACTCCAATGGGAATAATGTTGAAATGTTGGAAAATAGAAGCGATAAAGAGATGAATGAGTCTTGAAGAAGTCCGTCAATAAGAGCACTAGCACTGTTTATTATTCTTATTGCATATATAAAATACAGTTTTTCTGTACTTGGAAAAAATGGACTCTCTACGTTAATACATTCTTATTCTCATAATGGATAAATCTACACTCTCTGCTACTTTTTTCCCCTTGGAGACCATTTCCTCTCCCTTTCTCATGAAGGGTCTTATTCCATCTCTCTTCCTTCTCATCTCTTCTTCCTTTTCACCTTCATCTATACCTCCATATAGACACCTTTATGTGGCCAGTACCTTGAATGAGTAATGGGATCACAGGAATATATAGTTTGAGCTATATCCACTGACACAGAGAAGGATACAGGAAGAAATAAACACAAAAGAACAGACATTGGAAAAAGTAAGTTTTCTTTATCTTCTAAGCTCCTGGTTTATGCATGTATTTCTTTTTTCTTTCTTTCTTTCTTTTTTTTTAGAGTAAAGAAAGCACCAAGTGGAATGTCCTTAAAATAGTTTTGATTCTTTATCTCAATGTTAGGAATATTGTCCTTTAGTGAGGTGGAACACTGGACTCATCAAAGAATAAATGCAACCAGAGCACATCATTAGGTTCTGCAGTGACAAATATATTTACATAATTTTACTAGCGTAAATGTTGTCTACAGATTCTCAGCTTTTACCTGGACAACTTAACTGTGGTTACAACTCATAATTTATATGTTTTTAATCCTGACAATAAACAAATCAAGATATAGCTTTCCAGTTTGGGAGGATGCAGAGGTGAAGAAGATAAATGGAGTCTGAATTTGATGGAATAAGAAATATAGATTTCTTATAAATAAGTACACCATTTAATAGCAGGAAAGAAACTAATTGGATAACTAAAACAATCATCAGAAATTGGGGAAAGGAGGAGAAGAGAGTGAGGATAATGTAAACAAGATAAAACTTTATATTTTATAGTAGAGAGCTGAAAGACATCTTAAATTGATAAAACTGATACACAGATGTATAAGTAAGTAGCATATTATTTAGAGGCATAGAAGTATGAACCATGAGAAGAGTTAAAACTTAACATTGAGGTGGGCAATCTCAGGGTAGGAGACCTCTGCTTTTTGTTATATGTCCTCTTATACTCTACTATTTTAAAATTATTTTTCTCATATTCATGACGAAATATAGTGTTTTGTAAAAATATAGCAGCCTCAAAGAGTTACCTCTTTGGCATACCATGTAGATCTGCCTATAGTGAAAACTCGAGCTGAAAAGACATGAGAATCTCATCCACTAGCAGGTTTTATTATTCACTGAAAATGAATCACTAATAAAATCAGTGATTACACTAATCACTTCTACTCTCATCTCAGGTAAATTCAGTTGACTTAATGGAACAGAACTCCCCTGCCAAAAGATCAGTGGCTTCTGGACATACAAAATTAGGACCAGATCTTCACCCCGGTGCCCCATCAAAGATTTAGAGACTCGGACATCTGGCTGGAGCCTTGACATCTTTCCCTTCCCTTTCCAGCTCTGAAAACCAGCAAAGAATGGTGCTTAAGTCCAACAAAACTATACAGGGTTAAGTTCAAATTTTGTCACTCAGGTCCTATAAGACCTTCAACAGAGTAGTCTCTTTGCTGTGGTTTTTCATCTGTAATATGGGACTGCAAGTACTGTAGTTTCTACCATGTGGGATTGTTGTGAGGATCAAAAGCCTGATATTACTATGCTCTTCAGTGCAAGCACCAAAGTGGTACCATGCATAGAGATGCAAGCCTTGTTATACAGTGAGTTTCATTAAAGCAGGGACCGTATGTGATTGATCCAGCTGTCCTTAGTGTCTATCAAATTGAAAGATTATGTGTGATCCATAAGTGAACCTGGAATAAACTAAAGAGTGAGTGGATGGATAGAAAGATAATGGCAAGGGAAATAAGTTAAAGAGGGGAAAAAAAGACTTTTGGAAACTAGGGGCATCCTTGAAAGAAAAGATGTTTCTTAAAAGTTATCTCAGAGTAAATTTCAGCATTATTTGATCTTAACACTTGCTCTTTGCGGGTGATGTGGTTTGTCTTATGGCCACGAGAAACAGGACAGAAGTAACTGAATTTGTCTTATTGGGCCTGTCCAGCTGGCCAGAGATACAGCCAGTTATTTTTGGAATTGTCCTTGCCATGTACCTAGTGGCAGTTTTAGGCAATGCCCTATTAGTAATTGTTGCCCTCTCAGACCCCAGGCTTCAGACACCCATGTATTTCCTGCTCAGCCAGCTTTCTTTTATTGACATATTTCTCACCACCATCACGGTTCCACAGATGCTGGTCCACACACTGTCTGTGAATAAAACCATCTCCTTTAACCACTGCATGATCCAGCTTTTCTTTTTTATGGCTGTGGGCAGCATGGAAGGCCACTTGTTGGCTGCCATGGCCTATGACCGCTATGTTGCCATCTGTGACCCCTTAAGATACTCTACCATCATCAGCCGTCACTTCTGTCTGCGCATAACCTTGACCTCATGGGTGGTTGTCAGCCTCAACAGCCTCCTTTATAGTGTGTTGGTCACCCGTTTAACCTTCTGTGGCAACCAGGTCACCCACTTCTTCTGTGACATCACACCCCTACTGAAGCTCTCCTGCACCCGACCGGTGGTCAATGAAATGCTGATATTCACTGAGGGTGTCGCTGTGGTGGTCAGCCCTTTCTTCTTCATTTTGGGTTCCTATGCCCGCATTGGCGTTGCCATCGCCCGCATGCACTCAGTCGCTGCCCTGCACAGAGCTCTGTCCACTTGCAGCTCCCACATCCTGGTTGTGCTGCTCTTATACGGCTCTGTGATCCACCTGTACCTGCGGCCCTCCTCCAGCTATGACCTGAACCAGGACCGCCAGGTTGCCATCTTTTACACAGTAGTCACCCCCATGCTAAACCCACTGATCTACAGCCTGAGGAACCAGGAGGTCAAAGGAGCTCTCCGAAGGCTTTCCAGGAAACTCTGCATCTCAGGCAGCTTCCAGCCTGGCTCCCAGGCCAACCGGGAATGGCAGCACGCCTCCTGAGACCACGGAGTTAAGATATAACTTGAAAATGCCTCATAATTGATGGTTTACACATCTAGTAACTGGTGTGGTTCACATTCTTATGGGGTAATCTTTCAGGTTGGATTTGGGGAAAAGTGAGTTCTGGAATAAATAGTTCTGGTCCTTATTGACTGATCTAGAATCTCATCACGTTGGAAATGAAAAGATATTTTTAAATTACCAACCCTGAACCTTTCTTCTTTCAAATCTAATCTGAGGCAGAGAGGATTATTAAGCCAAATTCTTGGCCTGCAGAGCTTTGATTATTTCAGTGATGGGGTGACATGTAGTATTTTCTGTAGAGAAGTCAAAGTGAGTTACAACACTATTATACAGAAGAGTGTCTAAACTCTTAAAATTGTGATATTTTATAGTCTCCCATCATTCTCAAGTGACAGTAATAATAAGTAGTTCAATACTTATAGTGACTGAATTATTTCATCTGAACTTTTGTGTCCCTTTATAAAAGACACTGTAGGTCACTGATCATAAAGGCTGGAGGAGAGGGTCTTCACAGTGGCTCTAACACCAGGAGTAGGTAGTCAGTTTTGGGGACGTATGGTTCGTAGGGCTGTTAGACATACTGAGAGACTAGACACAATATGTAAGGGAAGAGGAAGAATCAAGGATGGACTATTAAAATGGGTCGAATCATTATTTACTTATACATGGAAGACTCTGTGTAAGTAGGGGGCATGCAGACATGGTGAGAGGGTACGAAATAAATAACTCTGTTTTGGCCATGTTAATTTTGTAAGACCTACCCAAGTGGAGATTTTTCATAGTTAGATACATAATCCTTGAGGTTCATGGAGAAGTCTTGAGATAGATATGTCACAGCAAAATGCAGATGATATTTGAAGCCATGCGGCTGGATAAAATCATTTAGTAAGAATATAGAAAATAGAAGAGAACTGTGAACAGAGCCTTGAGATGTTTGCACATTCCAACATTTAGAAGTCTGGGAGAGGAGATCACAAACACAACTGACAAGTGGCCATTAGCAAGAAGACAGCATGTACGTTTGATATGACAGAATCCTAGAAAAGAGTATTTCTAGAATACAGGAGTGGTCACTCTCTCAAATGCAGTTGAGGAGTCACTAATGAGAACAGAAAGTTGATTATTAGATTTGGCAAGATATAGATTTTTGGAGACTTTGATAAGGGCAATTAAGTGAAATGCCGGAGAAAAATTACAATTATAGTCATTTTATGATAAAACTGTAAGAGAGTAAATGGAAGCTGTGATGACAGCCATTTCTCAAGTATTATTTTGAGATGGCAGACAAAAAGTGATGTGTAACTTGAAGACACGAGCCAAAGGAGAATTTCTTGGGGTTCTGCTTTTATTGGGGTCGAGCCTGAGGGCCTTGGGTTTTATAGGTTAACTCTTTATTGGTGGATAATGTAAAATGGAAGAATGGAAAGTTAAGGTGTGGGGAGAGAAAAAAACAGGCGGTCCTAATGGAGATCAACCTACATCTCTAAAACAGAGATCGCTGGGGGGAGGGGGTTAAAATGGTGGGGTGCTGGCTCTTTATCTAGTCAAGTGAATGGCAGTGTGTTTATTTAAATAGTTTCTGAAGTGGATACCTCAGCAATTGATGCTTAAGTTAGTCACTTGCATTACAGAAAGAAAAGCCAACTCTCCAAGCTCACACTACAGTGATTTTTGACAGTTATTCAACTACTCTCTACCTCAGTTATGCATTTGTAATGAAGAGGGAAAGAGCATCTATAATTTTAGGTTGTAAGAATTTGATGAGTACAGTGTACGTAAAGCATTTATAACTGTGAGCAACTCATGGTAAATACCATATATGTATATTCTATTATTATTATTATTATCATCATCATCATCAATAGCATACAGATGAAGAAATAATGGGAGAAAAGGACAAAGAGCTGTTAGGTAAAGGATTGGATATCTGTATGTACCCAAAGGCTATTGATGAAGTGTTAGAGTAAGGCCAGGAATTAATCTGTCTCATTCTTTTTATTGACTGCACAGCAGTTCATAGTGTACATGTATTGTATTGGTTGTGATGTTTTTCAAAGTACTGAATAAGAAACCATCTAAAACCTCAGTCCCCTTATAACTACGGACATTTATTTCTCATTCAGAGGTCTGCAGGTTAAAAGAGGCAACAGTGCCTCAGACTCCGGATCAAGTTCAGGTCTCTTCTATGTATTTCTCATTCCGAGGCCCGACCTTAGAGGCCCTAGATATACAAGATGAGCTTTTCTTCTCATGGTAAAATCCAGAGCTCAAGAGGGCAAATCAAACAATCTAAACTCATTAAAAAGCTTTTTATTGGAAGCAGCGTTTGCTATGCTTGTTCACAAACTGCCAGCTACAGTAAGTCCAAAGTGAATGGGATGGAGATGTATATTCTGCCCTCGGTGAAGCCATGGCAAGTGCAGGAAAGGAAGAATTGTGAACAGATAACACCATCTAACTACCAAACACAATGAACCAAAATTCCGTTGTATATGAAAAGATTATTTCCAGCTTTTCACTGTCGTAAACAAGAGAGTAGTCGACATAACATATATGTGTATTCGTATAAATAACATAAACTCATTTATTATATATATTCATTCACTGAGATAAACTCCTGGAAGAATATCCCCTAAATACAGGTTTTTTGGATAGCATTTCCCAGTTGCTCTTCAAAAATGTTTTATTAATTTACTCTCTTGACCATTCCTTCACCTTAAGAAAGTTCTTTCCGTGGGAGCAAGGGGACTTCTTAGAAGAGACTATAGTGCTAAGAGGTGAGACTGGTCGGTGGATAAACACTGAAGAGGATCGGTAGTGGGACTGCCACTGAAGACAGAGAAAGGAGGGAGGTGCGTCAAGGAGGAGAAAGATAAAACAGGAAACAGCGGGGTCCAGAAAAAGAATATTGGGTATGTAAGAGACTTTCTGGCAAATGGAAAGAACCAGAGTTAACTAATCAAAAGCGAGCTTTATTTCCTTGTTATTATAATCTTATAAGTGCCAGGGCCCCCCTATATTTTGGAAGAATTCATTACCTTACTGCAGCCAAAGACTTAGCGAGTATAACTTCTCAAACCTGTTTCAGTGGTGTAAATTTTTGACAAGACTTATGTGTAGGTTACAAGAAACTTTTCTTCTAGTTCATTACACAAAATTACCACAATTTCTGCTCCTTCTCAACTCATTGCCATAACCACTCATATCCTGTAGGAGAAATTTTATCCAGACAGAGGGACTAAACTAGTCACACTTGTACCTTCTGCCCCATGTCCTGGGAAGCCCCTCTCACCTTTTGCTTTTAATTCTATACCCATGAAACTGAAGAATTACCATTTTAGTAGACAACTCAGCTCTTGGACCTGTTCTCTACATCCAGCATTGATTGGTCAGCAGATAAATACCCAGTAAAATAGACAAGTTTCACGAATCAGCTCTAGAAAAGATCAGGAACGTGCTGAGACAAAAGGTATTTAAGTTATCCCTAAACAGTGCAGCTAATAAGCTTAAGAAAATGCAAGTTGGAGAGCTGCGACAGTGCTTAATTCTGGAACATCTCTAAGTCCTGACCTTATAGAGTGGACATTTGTCATTATGTCCCGCTTCTCAAATTGAAACGGTTCTCTCATTTCATTTACCTTGGCGGGAGGCAACACCTCTCTCTATCTTATAGAAAATAAAAGCAGCAGCATTGTTCTCCCAGTTTCCCTGGGAACTCAAGCATGGGTTGGTGACCAAGACTTGGCCAGTCACATGTGCCACGTTATTTTGAATCTAGATGTGTAGGTGCAAAAAAACTAAGAAGCGAGCAGTCCTTTCTGGAGGTGGTCAAACCTGGTTTTCAGGCCTCCAAGCGCTATGCCTGGTGACCTTTCCTGGTAGTGTTGGTGAGGATACAAGTGGCAGTGAACAGAGTTTGGTGACCACAATAGTGACCTCCTCAGACCAATTCTGGGATATGATTTTGACTGTGGTTCTCATCCATTTTATTGAGCCTGGTTGCTTAATCTTCTTGGAAAGTTCATGAGTCCCACATAGACTTTTAATAAACTTATTTCCTCCATGAATCAACGAGAATTGGTTTCTGTTGCCTGCATCTAACTCTGAGAGTTAAAACCCTGGTGTTTAATGGTAGATGCAGAAAATACCCTCTATTATAATCAAAGCCATGCTAGTGTTTTACACTAAGTACATGTGCTTTGGGTTTAAGGGATCTCTCAGGACAATATCCAGTGAGAAAATCCATGATGTGTACTTAATTTAGACATTTCTAGGAAGTTCTGAAGGAAACAGATGTATGAGGGACAAAATGGTTTCCCCAGAATCTTAAAGCTTGGAACTCTCTTTTAGGGTTTTATCTAGAGAAGGAAGTCCATATTCTGCTCATCCATTTCCTGAAAGCTCCCTTGACATCTCCATTCTTCAGGCTGTAAATGAAGGGATTCAGCATGGGGGTCACCACTGTGTACATGACTGTCAGGATGCGACCTTTGGTCACTGAATAGCTGGTGAGGGGCTGGAAGTAGACCCCTGTGAGGGTACCATAGAAGATAGCCACCACCGTGAGGTGAGAGCCACAGGTAGAGAAGGCTCTCCACTTGCCCTTGGCTGAGGGCTTCCTGAGGACCACTGAGATGATGCAGACATAGGAGGCAATGATGAAGATCAGAGCTCCATTGATGACAATGACACCTTCTGTGTGAATCATCAGGGTGTTGAGGTGGGTACTGGAGCAGGAGATTTTCATCAGAGGGTAGAGGTCACAGAAGAAGTGGGGGATCCTGTTATCTGCACAGAAGATCAGTTGGCCCATGAGAAAGGTGTGCAGCAGGGCATGAAGATGGGAGAGGATATGGCACAGAGCCACCATCTGCAAGCACAACATCCTGGTCAGGATCATAGGGTAGCAGAAAGGTTGGCAGATGGCGATGTATCTGTCATAGGCCATTATAGCCAGGAGGAAATTTTCCATGGCTGCAAAGCATATGAAGAAATAAGTCTGAACTAAGCAGCCCATGTAGGAAATGGCCTTCGTAGGAGAGAACATATTCTGCAACATCTTGGGGACCGTGGTGGAAGTGAAGCAGATGTCCGCCAAGGCCAAGTTACTGAGGAAGATGTACATGGGGGTGTGGAGACGTGGAGTAGAGATAATCAGTGTGATGATGGCAAAGTTGCCAGAAATGTTGATTGCATACATGAGTAGAAAAAGAAGGAAGAGTGGGATCTGCTCTTCTGGGCGGGTAGAAATGCCCAAGAGAATAAAATGGGATACACTGGTCCAGTTGGTATTGTCCATCTGTTGAAATATGAACAAAAAAAGATTACTACTGTTTTTTAATGAGGTATAATTGACATATAACAATACATTAATATGATTAATACATACAATATGCTGATTTGATATTTGTATACATTGTGACATGGTCACCACAATAAGTCTAGTTAATATCTGTCCCCAAACATAATTTCAATTTTTTTTTCTTGTGATGAGGACTTTGGAGATTTACTCTCTTAGCAACTTACAAACATGCAATATAGTATTATTAACTCTAGTTACTGTACTGTTCATTACATCCCCATCAGTTAATTATTTTAAACTGGTAGTTTATACTTTTGGACCCCCTTTACTCATTTTTCCCACCCCCCATTCTTTGCCTCTGGCCATTACCAATCTGTTCTCTGTATCTGAGGGTTTTTTTCCCTTTAGATGCCACATATTAGTGACATCACACAACATTTGTCTTACTCTATCTGACTTATTTCACTTAGCATAACGCCTTCATGGTCCACCCATGTTGTTGCAAATGGCAAGATTTAATTCTTTTTCATGGCTGGTTAGTCATAAAAGATACAGATCACATCTGTATCCACTCATCCATCATGGACTCTCAAGTTGTTTCCGTGTGGTAGCTATTGTAAATAATGCTGCAATGAACATGGGGTTGCATATATCTTTACAAATTAGTGTTTTTGTTTTCTTCAGTTAAATACCCAGAATTGGAATTACTAGATCCTATGGTAGTTCTATTTTCAATTTTTTGAGGAGCTTCCATACTGTTTGCCAAAAAGGATTACTTTTATAAACTTGAACATTTGAGCAGGCCGTTTAGTTACTATCATTTTTATCCTCCAAAGTAAACTACACATGGTGTTGCTAAAGGGATCACCTGCTTAATTATTTTCCAGAATAATGAAGAATGAATTTTTCATTATCATTAATATCATCACTATCACTACAGCTAACGTTTACAGAACATTTACCTTGAACCAGAGAGTTTGTCGTGTTATCACATTTAATTCTTAAAATAACCCCATGAGGATATCATTATTATTATTGTTTTAAAATTAAGAAACTGAGGCATAGAAAGCTTAAGTTTATGAAGGGCAAAATATGAACTTAAAGCAATGTTTATCTGTCTCCAAAGACTGTGCTAGTGACATTATATTACACAACTCCTCAAATTAAAACCAAGACATCTTATTTGTGGTAATAAGACCCGTCGATGAGCTACAGAACCAAGGCATTTACCTGCTAAAAAGATTTCAAAGGTCATTTGGTCCAAAAATTTATATTTTGGAAAATGCATAACCTGTGTCATACCCAAAGATTTCTCAAAAAGTGGTTTTAGGAGAATCCGTTTCCAGATTTCCAACTTCTATATTTCTCTTTCCAAAATAATTTTGTCTTCAAGGTGTCACCTTATCGATTATCCTGTCTTCCACCTAACAAATGAAAGAAATACTTTCATCCATCCTAAGCCTCACTAGATGCATTGGCTCAGGATATAAAAACCTCAAAGGAGTCAAATGAAGAGACAATTAGAAATATTAAGAAATGACTTTAATGACCAGATGCCAAATCCATTTTTAGATCAAGGGATTTCTAATTTTTAGCTCTCAAAAAAAAAAAAAAAAATGAAGGAGACCTAATCTAGTTGTCAGCACATCAGTAAAAATACTTTTTGATAATAGGTGACACTAATTTCTGTTATATTACTTAGACAGTGTTTGGTCCTTCAGAATATCACAGAACAAATCTATTATTCTTCAGTAGGAAAGCCCTTAAGAACTCAAATCATCAATCAACAGAGGCAGCACTGTGCAGTCATTAAAAGCCTACACACTGGGCCAGAACCCTGGCTTTCATTCAACAGCCATATGACCTTGAAGAAGTCACTTATCCTTTACAAGCCTAGGTTTTCTCATCTGTAAAATTGGGGAATTTCAATAGCATATTACTCGTAAAGTTGTTTTGAGGATTAAACGAGAATACCTGGTCTTTCACAAGTGTTTAGTAAATGCTGGCAATTATACCTATTAATTTTTTTAGTCTTGTGCTAAACAGAGTCTCCAAGTTTGCCTGGGAGGACAGCGTTTCTGCCATCCAGGTCTCTCTACAGTGGAACTATTCCACTTTGTCATTGTCTGTGAAGTGTAGTCCCCAGAACTAAGCAAAGTTCTATGAGTCTGCTCTTTCATCACAGGGTAATCATGATGATTTGGCCTGGTCATAAATCATAGTTTTTTAGTGGGAGATCAGAGCCGGTAGTCCACAACCTGGCTGTGGCTATCCCAAGAATACTTAAACTTCACAATTAAGTCGTTGGGAGAAAACATGCAAACAATTAAGAACTGCCCCTGTGTAAGGCACTTTCAGATGCATTGTCTCATATAATCTTTACAGCGATCCCAAGACACTTCTGGCTGCAACAATCACTTATTATCTTCATTTCAGAGATGAGGAAACCCAAGCTTAGGGAGGTGAAGTGGTTTGTTCAGCATAAGTCAGTGTTAAGTGGTCTGGCTGGACTTCACACTTACGTCTGGATATCTTGAGTGCTCTGCATTTCTGGCTGCATCACACTGTCCATTGAGTTTACTTAGCATCTTCCCTATGGAAATGGATTTATTTATCACTCCTGAACTATATGCTTTAATATCTCAAAGGACGTCACTATAGTATAGCTCAAGAGAGTGAACGTTAGGTTTTTCCATTACAAAAGTGTATAAATTCGTAATACAATCTTGAACTATCTTGAATTGATTTCGATGTGGTATGATGATGAATGAGAACTAAAAGTTGTAGCCACATTTATTGAGCACTTACTATAGACCAGGAATTGTTCTAAGAGCTTCATATATGCATTTCCCACTTGGCGATTACAGCAATTCTGTGATGTAGGTATTGTTATCTCAATTTGTAGATGAGGAAATCAAAGCTCAGAGGGGTTCTGTAACATGCTCAAAGTCACAGAGTTATAGGTGATGGAAATGGAATTTGATTTCCGTTCCATCTGACCTCCACGTCCATGCTCTTAACCAATGGGCTGTGTCGTCTTTTAAGCTTTCCCCGACTATTCCAGTTCCTACTTACCTCTTCATTTCTTCTTCTTTCACTGTGCTATCTTGTGCATTTGGCTAGTGATAAAAATCTATCATACTTTTGCTACTGTGATCCTTGTTATAGAATTAGAGAATAGATATCATTATTCCTATTTTCATATCGTGAAATTAAGGACCAGAAGGATGAATTAAATTCTCCCAAGGTCACTGACCATAGGATTGGAACCAAGATGATCACAGATCTGTCTAACTCAGAAGCAATGTTCATTCTAGTCCACCTGACCCATTTAACACCCACGTTTCATTCTCATCCTGCACTTGCTTCTCCTTATTAGCCTGCCATTATCATTAGACTCTCCAAAGCAGATCCAGGGGCACTGAGCTTATGGTTCAGGAAATGTGGGATGTCTCTTCTCAGCTCTTAGGGGAGGCGTAAGAAAGGACTGAGCCCTACTTGACAGTTAGCAGGCTATGGCTGCTGCCTGGGGCAATGTCTATATAGCTCCTGTGGCAAACCTCACTGTAAGGCTAGAGAGAGCCCCAGAAGTGGCCGGTGGGTGAGCTGCCTGGAACCATGAAGTCCTCTTTATCTTCCTTGTAGCTGGCAGAGATTATCCTGCTTGACCCGTAGTGCAGCATATCAGCATCTTATGGGCAGGGGAGAATACTGTGGTGTGGGGCATGGGGGTAGGAAGCCAAGGACAGGGGATTACTAGAGAAGAATCTTGGTTTGTATAAGGATGTGGACAAAGAATAAGCAGTGTGGTGTGTGACTCAGGAATCAGAAGATTTGATCTTTGATCTCAAGGCTGCCATGAAAATTTTCTTTGAGACCTTAAGAAAATCACTTTGCTCTTGGGGGTCTCAGTTTCTTCATCTGGGAAGAGGGAACAATAGTACTCACTTTCAATCCAGAGGCTTTGTAAAAAAAAACAACAAAAAAACCCCAGAAGAGACTATGGACATAAAATTCCTTTAACAAGTCTTACGAAGCAGTAAGAAGTTATTTGTACTAGATTCCTGTAAGAACTTGGGTTCCCTGTCACACATTAGGTCCCCATCACTTCTGACAGTCTGATCTCTAGACTTTCTGGTGATAGAGTCACCTCTCATTCCAAAGTGACCTTTGTAAGTAGAGGAGGCACTTGGATAATACAACTTGGTCTATTCTCTGAGTTTCTCTGATCATCAATTACTAAAAGTAGAAAGAAAAGTCTGGGTCAGTTGTTGAGAGGAGACCAACTGGACAACTATGTCCAGAGGCCAATTTTTGGATCATCCAAACCTGATGGCCCTTAATACCTCCCCACCTGATCGATGCTCTCTAGAATTCCATCAGATATCTTCTCTTTGAACTAGGAAAGTTTCCCTGAATGGGAACACTCTTGACTGTCTAAATTACTCATTCTTTTTTGTGGTTAAGTTTTAATGAGGAGAGGAGTGAGAGGCCATGAACACACAGCATATCTGAGGATGGTGATGGACTGTGAAGGGAAAGGAGAGAAAAAAAAATGATGACTTAGGCAGTCAAAGACAAACTTCATGATATTGTGCAAAAGACAGAATTTGAGAAAGATGGTCCTCCCTCTGGCAATTACTAGGAGCCTGTGTAGGAATTTCTGAGCTGCTCAGGAATGGCTATGTGGATGCACAGCCCTAAGTGCAAATACTCACCTCACTGTGCACCCCGACTGTACTGGAATGGGCTGGGCTTGGCACTCTCATCCTCCCTCAGGTAGCACGTGTCAGCATCTTTTTTGAACAGCAGCACAGAGCAGTCCACTCATGGAAGGCAGAGGAAGTTGCCCAGCACAGAAGAAAGAAAGGCATCAGGAAGGGGTTGAGGGGCAGAGCAGCCAGACTCCTGGGGGTATTTCTGCTTGTCAGCAACAGGAAGGCATGTCTGAGTAAGGTGCTTGGGAGATTTTATCATGTGTTTCTGTATGAATTTTATGGTTTCCCCTAGCACAATCTCCCAGGTGTCATTGGCCAAACTTGCTGCCTTCTCTGGGGAATGGGGCCCATGAGGCAGTGCTTCCAATATTAGTATTAGTGACTGACTATGGCTTGGCAGCTCAGCCGATCCCAGGAGAGTGGCCAGGACCTGGGAGATCAGCCTGGACATGGGCTTCTCTGACGTGTGCTCTAAAATTTGACTCTGAGAGGAAAGCCCACGAAAACTTAGAAATGGTCAAAGCATGGACGGGGTCTCTCCCTGACAAGTCCTGGAAGATATAGCCTCTTGTTTTACATTTACTTTAGGTGATACACACTTATTTTTTTCAAAATATTTGGCAGTGAAACATGTATCAATGGAAAAAGGGGAGTCTGTTTCTCACCTTCCCCATTCCTTTCCAGGGGTTATCACGTTAATGTTTTGACATGTGCTGTTCTATGCACTTTTCTATGCACGTATGTATATGTCCAATTTTGTTTTTACAAAAAATGAGATCATTTGTTCTGAAGCTTTCTTTGTTTCATCAATATATCATGGACCCCCATGTCACCATCAGACCTACCTCATTATTTTTAAAGTATTTTGTAGCTCTTTAGATGTACCAGAAGTTATAAACATCTCCCTACTCATGGCACTTATTTATCTTCTTTTTTTTTGGCAGGGGGTGGGGGGTGGGGAGGAGACCTTGACAAACGCAACACTACATTAACATTCTTTTACAGGCATATATTTTTCTAGAAATGGAAGTGATAGATAGAAATATATGTGCATCTTTAATTTCAGTTGGTACCACCAGATTGTCCTCCAAAAAGTTTAAACCAATTTGTATAACCTTCAAGGGCATATGGGAGCGACCTTTTCCACACAGCCTAATTACACTGTTTGCAAACTCTCTACGATTTCCCAAAACAATGAGGAAAAAGAAACACTTTTTTATGATATTTTACTTTTTATCTTCCTAATTGCGGGAGTGGTGGGAATTTTTTGACCATTTTAGTTTTTTCTTCTTTGAATTTTCCAACTTCATCCTTGCCCATTTTTTCGATGTGGTTGCTGTGTTTTTATTATTGATTTGTAGGGATTATATTCTGGTTAAGAAATATTCTCTTATGTTTTCCTTCTTGTTCTGACTCACAACTCTCTAACTGTTCTCAGTATCCAGCTTGGATGGACATTTTCTCCTTTACTTATGCTCTGTTCATTCTGGGAACACAAATCATTAGTTTCCCTAGAAAGTGAAATGTAATATTTCATATCAACTTTCATATCAGTCAGTGCTCAAAAATCTGAAACACAAATGGACACAGACATCATTGAAGGCACATAGTTGGCAATAATGATAGCCTTGTGTATGTTGAGTGTTTACTATGTGTCAGGCATTCTGTTTAAAGTGCTCAAATGCTTTTATGTCATTTGATCCTCACAGTAACCATATGAGTTACTCCCATGTTCTTTGCAGTATTATTCGCGATAGCCAAGATAGGGAAACAACCTACGTGGTGTTTCTTGAGCACTTACTGTGTGATCCAAGGAAGTTCACATATTATTTATTACTCAGAGGAATCCTATAATGTAGTTGTTCTTCCAGTTTTACAGATAAAGAAACCAGAACTCAGAGACGAAGAACATTCAAGGTACACAGCATGAAAGTGGTAGACTTTTGGTTCGAAGTTGTAACTTCTAACTTCAAGTCTTGAGTTCCTGCCACTGTAATACTAAATATTATCAGAACTGAGGTATATGTGTGTGTGGGTTTAGACTAACTTAGTCTAGTTACTTTAATTTACAAATGGGGAAAACAAGGCTCAGAGACATTAAGTGATTATCCAGCTGTCACACAGTTCATTAATGGCAAAGCCAGCACTGGAACCCAGGACTTAAATAAAACTCCATTCTTATTTTTGTATGGAACACTGCCTGTTTAAGTGTAAAGGATCAGATTATTTCCGTTGTATTTCATTCTACGAAACATGATGAATCCTAAATTCTTGGGCGATATCTTCTGTAGTTCTTTTATATCTTGAACAAAAGTTTGGACTTTATTTTCATTTTATATGTAGACAAGGCCTCACCCATGGACTTCTCTTAGGCATTTATTAAAATGAACAAGAACCATTGTGAGAGTGAGTAAGTAAACTACTCAGAGTATGGGCACTTCACAAAGATGATTGGAGATTACTGATACCACAGGTCCTTTCTCCATCCTCAGTTGTCAATCTGTATTTAGAAATATAAACTCAAGAAAAAGAGAAGTGTCCAGTTCAGAGAAGCTACAGTGCTCATGCTCTCAGGAGGCAAATTTTCCACTCTCAGCTCTGAGTCTTGGAGTCAGGACCCTAAGGTCCTGGGAAAGATTGTTAGAGTGTTTTTCTTCTGAGTAGTTTTCCCAGAGCCCCCTTCATGTCCCTGTTCCTCAGGCTATAGATGAAAGGGTTCAACATGGGGGTGACCACTGTGTACATCACTGAGAAGACTCTGTCCTTTCCACCAGAGGTGGCTGATGAAGGACATAAATAGACCCCAATAGCTGTGCTGTAAAACAGAGAGACCACAGAGAAGTGGGAGGTGCAGCTGGAGAAGGCCCTTTGCTTACCCTTTGGAGAATTAATTCTTAGGATAGCTAATGCAATGTAAAAGTAAGATGTAAGGATGCAGACAAAGGGTCCAATTAGCAGTGTTCCTGCCACAAGGATGAGCATCAGGTCATTGATATAAGTACTGGAACAGGCCAGCTTCAGGAGTGGGACCAGATCACAGAAGAAATGGGGGATGACATTGGGGCCACAGAAGGAAAGCCTGGTCACTAGGAGGATATGCAGTAGGGCATGGAAGGTAGTGACCATCCATGACCCAGCCACCAAGAGGACACAGCGTTGAGAGTTCATGGTCATGACATAATGGAGAGGGCGGCTGATGGCCATGTAGCGGTCAAGTGCCATCACAGCCAGGAGAAAGTTGTCCAGATTTGCAAATAGGCCAAAGAAATAGAGTTGTGTAAGGCACTCACCATAAGAAATCAGTTTCCTTCCTGAGCTAATATTATCTAGCATCTTGGGAATTACTGTAGAGATGAAACCAATGTCAGAGAAGGACAAGTTGGCCAGGAAGAGGTACATGGGGGTGTGGAGGTGCACGTCAGAGCCAGTGGCCAGGATGATGAGCAGGTTCCCCAATACTGTGATCAGGTACATGCCCAGGAAGAGCCCGAACAGGAGCAGCTGCTGCTCTGGCTGCTCAGAGAGGCCCAGGAGAAGAAACTCATAGATGCAGGTCTGGTTTCTTCTGTCCATATCTGGAATTCCGTATGAAACACTATAAATAGCAAAAAAGTAAAATATTACTGTGTTGAAATTATTTTGAAC
>NW_011888842.1:7764102-7766305 GCF_000151845.1 Pteropus vampyrus | reverse complement strand
ATTTCAGAACAGCATGTAAATGTTTAATTCCATTTTTATAAAATTAAAACAGATGTTTGTGTATGAGTAAGAACATTGAAAGATGACATGATAAAGGTCCATAGTATTTACTACTGAGAAGCGAGTGTAGGTTGAAAGGTGGTGGGTGCCACCTTCTGCATTACTCATGTTTTTGCCAGAATGTATTATCTTTGAAATTAAAAGAGTATTTTAAAAGTATGATGGATGTGATTGGTTGAATTAATCTAAGTGACCATCCAGAAGCCAACATAGAGATTTGGGGAGACCTAGATTTCTGATAAGTTGACCAGGCAGCTCCGATAAGTGAGTATCAGGACAAAAATCAAATGCCTTTGACCCTCTGTGACGAGAAGAAAAAGTGATAGAACAAGAATTTTTCATTACAGTCTCGTCCCATTTAAGCCCTTTTTAATCTTCCCAGCTTTCCCAAAGAAAAGACTACTCCAGTTCCCTCTGACATGGCTGGGAATTACTAGCATTTTTTTTCTCTGATCTCAATGCTCCTCACTTACAGCTGCTTTTCCCCCTAGTTCAAACCTCTTTTTCTGGATTTAAAAATCTAAGTTTTAGACTCTTATATTCCAGCTTCTGATTCCTTTTTTGCTCTGACAGGGCCTTTTTCTATCTATATATTAGATTCATCTATTACAAACCTAAATAGAAGATGTTAAATTCTTAGTTTGCCCCCAAAACTATATCTTAGTTTGTTTCTAGCTCTGTTCAGAGAAGAGGAGACAGAGGCTCAAATATCTTTATTTTCTGTAGCAGCCACAGTGAAGGTACACGAGGAAGCTCATAATGAGACAACACTGGACATTAAGTGTATCCAATCCATAGCCCTTGGTCTTACTCAGTGAGAAAGCCAGAGTAATAATAAAAGCCAACACTGGCTGAGCACTAGCTGCGTGCTGGCCATTGGCATCTCTTGAGTGATAACTGTGCGATGATTATGTTTACTGTACAGATGTAGAAACTGAGATTCAGAGGGGTTAAGAAACTTGCCAAAGGCCACATATTTAGGATTTAATGTAAATTTGTCTGAGTCAAAAGCCTAAGTTCTTAGTTCTGCTGTTCACCAGACCACAATGTGGCTTTAATTCAGCTTCCTGAATATTTTCGATAAGGAGAAAAATGCACTGTCAGTAAATTAATTAATTAATTTGTTCTTTCCAACTTTATTAAGCTACAGCTAACAAAATAAAAATTGTATATATTTAAGGGGTACAACATAATGTTTTAATGTATTTAATATGGAATTATAGATAACATTGTGAAATGATTATCACAATCAAGGTTATTCAATAAATTGAATAAATATATACCTATCACCTTAGAGAATTTAAATATTCATTCAGTTTGGCAGTTACAGTTCTCATGGCAAATAAGAATATTGGTACTTTGGGTTTAGGCATCAGTATTTTGTGAGCATGATAGATATGAGTCCATCTACTTCCGTCCAATCCAATGCTTGGATCAGATCTAGTTTCTATACTTGTAAAGCTAATGGCCTCAGACCATCACTTTTGCTCTGAGTGGCCCAGACTCTTTCCTTTCTGGTGTCTCTTTCTCCTCTATCCCCAACTGCAACTAGATCCAGATTTAGGAGCTTAGCAAATAATAGGAAACACAGCAATATATTTGGTTATATTTATTCAATTATATTACACTTACAGTGAGAATTAGAAAAAAAAAGTGTACCTTTATTCCAGTTTTCACTTTTCTTGCTCAAGGGTAATTAATTTTCAGGAATCTCATTATTTACTAGAAATATACAGGTTATTATAAACAGTTACTCTGATTCCCAATGAAAAACTTGTAAGAATGAATTAATATTCTTACAATTTTTCTGATATTCTGGGCAAAGAAACTAATAACACTTTAAATGGTTGACTTTTTGGAAAAAGTTATATCTTTTGGTTTCAACTTTATTATTATGACAGGTGGTCTAATACCCCAGCCAGTTGTCTAAGCTAGAGGAGTATGTCACAATCGCATGGGGGGCATTTCTATACTCCCCCTCAAAATGGAATCCCCACTGTATATAGACACTTAAAACCACTGCATTAGACTCATTTGTGTGCTTCCAAGGAGAATATTTAGGTTGCAGAGAGTAAAGAAAAAAACATTTAGCTTGCACTAAGAAAATTTTAGTTCACCTTCTGTATCAAACCTAATAATATGG
>NW_011888842.1:7760171-7764052 GCF_000151845.1 Pteropus vampyrus | reverse complement strand
CAGGAATCTCATTATTTACTAGAAATATACAGGTTATTATAAACAGTTACTCTGATTCCCAATGAAAAACTTGTAAGAATGAATTAATATTCTTACAATTTTTCTGATATTCTGGGCAAAGAAACTAATAACACTTTAAATGGTTGACTTTTTGGAAAAAGTTATATCTTTTGGTTTCAACTTTATTATTATGACAGGTGGTCTAATACCCCAGCCAGTTGTCTAAGCTAGAGGAGTATGTCACAATCGCATGGGGGGCATTTCTATACTCCCCCTCAAAATGGAATCCCCACTGTATATAGACACTTAAAACCACTGCATTAGACTCATTTGTGTGCTTCCAAGGAGAATATTTAGGTTGCAGAGAGTAAAGAAAAAAACATTTAGCTTGCACTAAGAAAATTTTAGTTCACCTTCTGTATCAAACCTAATAATATGGTTTGAATAATTCAGTTAGCCTCTCTTAGTGTCCCTCTCTGTGACAAGGATAACAGAATCTAGTCATAGGTTCTTGTGAAGCTCCTTATTGGCTCATACAAGGAAAATGTCCAAGCTAATTCTTATCATGACATAATCAGCCCTTCATGAGTCTGTCTCCATCTGTCTATCCAATGATATTTTCTCCCTCATGCCCTGCCACCCCACATTCTTGCCCACAAAACTACTCACAGTCTTCAAGCAACTCACGGCCTGCCTGCATGCCTTTGTTACTTAGCTACTCCACCATCATGAATGTCTCCTCTTCCTCGCCACACGGCAAGAGCTCAGGTGTCAACACCTGAGAATGTTGGAGTTCATTGCATTAGCCTCTGTGCTCCCACAGCCCTGTATATGGGTCTCTGGTGGAACACTTGACATACTACTTTATAGTTAGTTCCTTATCTCCAATTAGACTGTGTGACCCTCAGTGCCGAGGACTCATTGTTATTCACCTTGTTTCTTCTTAGTATGTACTTGATAATCATCTATTGAATCAAATAGTTGTTGGATGAGAAGTAGAATGACATTTTAAGCTATGACAAAACTATATGGTGTTATTATTTTGCTAACAGCATTACCTTTTACTTATAGAGGTAGCTAATAAAACAGATGACTTACATGAAGATCTTAGGTCGCCTAGTGTTCGTTCCAGTACATAAAATATTCAAAATTGTTTGTGAAAAATGAAAAAAACTATTGTGGATGTTGAATTAGTAAGTCTAATCAATTGCATATTCTCACAAGCACTGAATTTATGGTTTGTTTGTAATTTACATATGAATCAGATATTGTATTGTTTTAATTTAAAGAGAATGCAGAGAAAATTAATGCTTGGAATTCAAATTTAATATGAACATATCTTCATAGGTCTGAATCTGCCCCTTTGTGCCCCTTCCCAACGCTGAGAAATGTTCCCCCAAATCTTTCTTTTCCATATTTGAAAACAGCCGACCTGACTGAACAGGTGTCATTCACATATCAAGCCCCTCTAAGGAGTATGTGGAGATTTCAGGAAACTGGTTTCAGAGACCAGAGGGTTAAATTCATAACCTGGTGAAATAGTCCTCTGGATCAAAGCTACCTAGCCACTCTACCCTTTAGGGACTAAAAGATATTAAGCCATCTAATACAACTGTCTTATTTTATGAACAAATAAACAGATCTCCACGAGTTGCTGTATCTGTTCAAGTTCAGCACTCCAACTGATACCAAAACCGGGGTTCCCAAAACTATTTCCAATGGACCATTTCACTTCTCTTGACTGACCTGGGAAGGGGACGTACAGCCAATGACTTACTGTCAGTCTTGTGTTGACCCAAGAAAGCTCTTCATTTCTTCATGTTAAGGTAGAGGTTTGAGTATTCTGTTCTCAGTTCTCACTTATCGAGAGTGGAGAAACCATATTTGAAGACCAGATGAAAAGACAGCATCTTTCCATATGTTTTAAGGCAGAAGGGACTCTGGGGACATAGAACCGTCATCTGCTCTAAGGAAAGAGAAATGAGAGCAGGCCATTTTAGATCCTGAGCCAACCAAACGGACTAGAAACCCAGCAAAAACAAAGGTATCTACATGCTACTTCTAGGATAATCCCCAGAGCTCCCTGCTGGAAGTTGTAGAGACATTTGGGAATATTAGTCTCTAAAGAATCCATTGTGGGAAAAATCTTGGTTCAGTGCCCAGACCCAGTTCTCAAATTCAAAATAACTGCTCTGTGACTTTGTGAAGTTCACTTATCCTCTCTGGACTTTGGTTTTCTTAGGTAAATAAGTCAGAAAACAAAATATTCTCTCACAATAGAAATCTTAGAGTTAATATTTTGTCGTTCTAGAATATTTGAAGTGATATCCCACTGTGGTTTTAATTTGCATTTCCCCAATTCTTAATGATGTTGAGCACATTTTCATGTGCCTGTGGCCATTCTTATATCTTCTTTATATGAAAAGTCTGCCCATTTTTACTGGGTTGATTATCTTCTGAGAATGACTTTTAGGAATTGGAACTCTCATTTTTTCTTTAGTTTAAGCCTTTAAAAAAATCCCAAATTTTATCAAGATATATGACCATATTTAATTTCCATACATCTTGCAGCATGTCCTAAAAAAATGTTTATCTTTTAATTTAAGCATTTCTTCCACAAGTCTCTTTGTGTAACAGAGCTCCTGAGTATTTATAGACCTAAGGATATTGGTAATACGTCTCTACATTTGAATGACAACTTTCCGTATATAAAATTTCGAGTTTAAAACTGTATTCCTCCTATCAGTTAAAAATATTTCATTGCCTTTTTTCAGTCAATGTAGCTGTTAAGAAGTCCAATGTGAATATGACTACTATTCCTTTGTAGGCAAGCTTCCCCTTCAGAATTTTCTCTTTGACTTTGAAATTCTTAAAACTTATTAAACCTATGGAGGTGAGAGCTTTTGATTTTTTTCTTCTTTGTCCCTCCATAGACCCTTAAAATCTGAAGTCATTAATATTTAACTGTTAATAATTTGTCTACATAATTTTTAAAAATATTTCTTTTTTCCAATTTTATTTTTTGTTCTTTTAGGATTAATGTATATTTTTCATGAATCCTTCCTTTATTTTACTTGTTGCAAATGGCAGTAATTGTTCTTCTATTACTGACTCTTTTTTTTGCCAGATATAGAATTCCTGGTTGATGGTGCTTTTCTTTCAGCATATTGTAGATAAATCATCTCACTGCCTTGTGGCATCCATGGTTTCTGATGAGAAATCAGTTAGTCTTGCTAAGGACCCCTTGTACATGACTAGCTTCTTGCTGCCTTCAAGATTTTGTCTTTCAGTAGTTTGATTATAGTGTGTCTCAGTGTGGATCTCCAAGTTTACCTATTGCAAGATCATTGAACTTCTTGGTATGTGTAGATTTGTGACTTTTATCAAATCTGGGAAGTTTTGAACAGTATTTCTTCATATATTCTTTCTACCTCTTACTCTCTCTTTTACTGAGATAAAAATCAGTGGGGGATAGAGCATGTTGACAGCACCGAAGTTCCGAAATACTTAATCCTGGTTTAATCCTTTTATACCTAGTTCAATTCTTTTATTTATTTATTTTTTGTTTACTGTAATTCTCTGCCTCTCCATAAAAGTCCTTTGGGACCTGCTACACACTATGTATGATCCTATCTGTGAATAACATTTATTTCACTTTTATGCATTATTTTAAACTACGCATTATTATCAGAATGAGGCATTCATCACTTCTAAAGAGTATATTTATATCCATATCTTTAAGCTTCTACCCCCACTCAAAAAAGATAAGAAGTTAGATTGCATAATGCTCTGCCCACTGGAAGGATTTCTCCTCACCTCTGTTCTTTAGAGTCACTCCTAAGTAGGGTCGTATATGGCAGTACACATTCTTGGCAGTATCC
>NW_011888842.1:7758528-7760121 GCF_000151845.1 Pteropus vampyrus | reverse complement strand
CTTGTGGCATCCATGGTTTCTGATGAGAAATCAGTTAGTCTTGCTAAGGACCCCTTGTACATGACTAGCTTCTTGCTGCCTTCAAGATTTTGTCTTTCAGTAGTTTGATTATAGTGTGTCTCAGTGTGGATCTCCAAGTTTACCTATTGCAAGATCATTGAACTTCTTGGTATGTGTAGATTTGTGACTTTTATCAAATCTGGGAAGTTTTGAACAGTATTTCTTCATATATTCTTTCTACCTCTTACTCTCTCTTTTACTGAGATAAAAATCAGTGGGGGATAGAGCATGTTGACAGCACCGAAGTTCCGAAATACTTAATCCTGGTTTAATCCTTTTATACCTAGTTCAATTCTTTTATTTATTTATTTTTTGTTTACTGTAATTCTCTGCCTCTCCATAAAAGTCCTTTGGGACCTGCTACACACTATGTATGATCCTATCTGTGAATAACATTTATTTCACTTTTATGCATTATTTTAAACTACGCATTATTATCAGAATGAGGCATTCATCACTTCTAAAGAGTATATTTATATCCATATCTTTAAGCTTCTACCCCCACTCAAAAAAGATAAGAAGTTAGATTGCATAATGCTCTGCCCACTGGAAGGATTTCTCCTCACCTCTGTTCTTTAGAGTCACTCCTAAGTAGGGTCGTATATGGCAGTACACATTCTTGGCAGTATCCGTCTCTCTATTTTCAGCTCATCACAATTCATTATGATTTATCCATGTACTCCAGATTCAACTGTTTTCCACTGCAAGCCAGTGGTGTGAGTCGAGTGAAAGGAAACTAAAGCCAGGGTAGAGGACCTGGGCATCTGGGCTGACCATCCCTGCCTGTCACCTGTGCTCTCTGGATTTGCTTGAGCCTAACCTGAATATTTCCACTGTATGATGGCTTGCTGCTACACCCTTACACCCTGGCTCAAGTCTTAAAACTGGGTGAAGAGACTGGCTGCTTTTTAACTGAAATAATGGGAGGCAGACAGAGTCACAGGCTGGTCTAGGACTGTTCACATGTTGCCAGTGTTCTAAGAACAGCAGGAGAACAAGCACCTTTCAAACTCTTGCTTGTGTCAAATTAGAAAAAGCAAGATTTAAGGCCAATCCATATTAAGGGCTGCAAATTTCACCTCCTGAGAGGAGATACAAATTCACATTGTAAGGATGCAGAATCAGAGAAAGAAGTTGGAGCCAATTGCTAAACCTACCATGAAACCTTTTCATAGTAGTCAGGCAATGGGTGCCAACAATTCTCTGCCAAGGGAAAGTGAAATGCTTCCACCCACCTGGAAGACTTAAAGGATTTTGAGGATCCACTGTACTGCATCTAAAGGTCCTAATGACAGTTCTCACATTTCCACCCCTTTTCTTGAAGAACCCTGAATTTAGAATAGGAGGCCTTGTAGGTCTACATACCCCAAACTCTTACAATCAAATTCTGGGCCTGAGGGATCTTTGGAAACAGGGTGGAGTGAGAGACGTCCCCAGATCTCTCTCCTTGAAACAACAATACGCTGAACATCTAAAACAACAAAAAACAACCAAACCGCACACCAGTATGTCTGAGCATGGGATCTGCTCATA
>NW_011888842.1:7755049-7757388 GCF_000151845.1 Pteropus vampyrus | reverse complement strand
GCCTTGTAGGTCTACATACCCCAAACTCTTACAATCAAATTCTGGGCCTGAGGGATCTTTGGAAACAGGGTGGAGTGAGAGACGTCCCCAGATCTCTCTCCTTGAAACAACAATACGCTGAACATCTAAAACAACAAAAAACAACCAAACCGCACACCAGTATGTCTGAGCATGGGATCTGCTCATAAGAGCTACCACAGGTCAGAACCTTGGGTGTCGGGCAGTGGATTGGGAGAAATAAAGAAACTGCCGCTGGCAGCCACGGGAGCTACTTGTAGGAGAAGTGGGAATGGAGAAGGAGCAGTCAGTTCCCTGAACAGCCCTACCTGGGAAAGCTGTGAGCTACCCATGGCGGGCTGGTGGTAGAACCCAGTCATCAAGGCAGAAGGCAGAGAAGTGGGACGGCAGAAAAACAACAGTAGATTTTTACTGGCTGTGGTTGCAAAACTGAGGCTGAGCTGCAGCCCCCAACCCCTAACCAAGAGGGGGGCCCTCCCCCCATACCCTCCGAGACCAATCACCGCGGAGCCCTAGGGGAATCTGAGCAAATGCTACCAAAACTGTTGCTAACACTGACAGGCCTGAGACTGAGGTTAGTGAGCGTGATTAAATATCTACAAGAAAATAAAAAGGCATTATTAAGGCTTTATATAAAGCAGAGATCCAAGGAGCTTAGATGCCACCTACTGGAAACCAAAAGAAAAGCTCCTTCTTCGCAGCAGGCTAAAGAGAGACCTTTATATAATAAATCTTTCTGGAAAAAAAGCAAAATACATTTCCCTTAATGCCCAGGTGGAGAAGTAGTCCATTAAACACTATGAGCAACCAAGGTGACAAGGCATCTCAGAAAGAAAGAGTAAAATCTCCAGGAAATAAGCTTATAGACATAGAAATATGCTATTTAAATGACAGAGAATTCTAGATGTTACTTCTGAAAAAAATTTAGTGAATTCTGAAAAGAGTCATATCAACAATTTCAAGATTGAAGAAATACTTAGATGAGCAGAGCAAGGAGATTGAAACCCTCAAAAAGAACCAAATAGAACTTCTGGAGATGAAGAACATACTGCAAGTGTCGAAAAATGAAATACAAAGCTTGGGAAATAGAGTCGACCAAATGGAGGAAAAGATCAGTGATATCGAAGACAGAAATCTAGAAATAAATCAGAAGGAAGAAGAGAGAAACCGAAGAATGAAAAATAATGAAAGAGCAATTCAAGAACTAGCTGATACCATCAGGAGAGGAAACATAATAATGAGCATTATCAAAGGTGAGGAAAAGGAGCAGGAACTAGAAAGCATTTTCAGATAAATAGTTGAGAATTTCCTAAATTTAAGGAATGAACTGGAGATTGGAATTCAAGAAGTCAACAGAACACCCAATTATCTCAACCTAAAAAGGCCTTCACTAAGACACATTGCATTAAAATTATCAAAAATCAATGACAAAGACAGAATTCTCTGGGCAGCCAGGGAAAAGAAAACGGTAACTTATAAAGGAAAACCCATTAGATTATCCTCGGACTTCTCAGCACAAACCTTACAAGCCAGAAAGGAATGGAACCAAATATTTAAACTATTAAGTGAAAGGAACTACCAGCCTAGAATAATGTATCCAGCTAAGCTCTCCTTTAGATAGAAGGAGAAATTAAGACCTTTCTAGACATACAAAAATTGAGGGAATCCTCCACTACAAGGCCTGTACTACAGGAAATACTGAAAGGGGTCAGCTCATCTAAAACAAAATGACCAAAAAAAAAAAAAAAAAACATAATTAAGAGTAAAGTGACTATCAGGCAAATAGAAGCAGAGGAGTGCAACCCTTACAAAGAACAGGATATTATGAGCTTAAACAATAAGAAGAGAATTGTTATAACGAGATAGTAATGAACAGTCAGCATACATAGGGCAAACTGAGATAACAATGACTGAAAAGGGGAGGATTCAAAGATCCTAATTTGCAAAGGAGAATAGAGATAAGGCATGCACAGAAGAAAATGGATGACTGTGTATATATAAATATAACTATCCTTTATATATTCATAACACGACTGTTATTCAATATAACTAGCGAGTGCGATCAGACAAGAGAAAGATAGGAAACGAAGAAGTCGAACTGTCACTATTTGTAGATGACATGATTATATAGAAAACCCTAAAGACTCCACAAGAATACTACTGGAAACAATAAGCAAATACAGTAAAATCTCTGAATAAAAAAATCAACGTTTAAAAATCCATAGCGTTCCTATACTCTAATAATGAAATGTCAGAAAAATAAGTGAAAAAAATAATTCCTTTCGCAATTGCAACAAAAAGAATAAAATACCTAGGAATCA
>NW_011888842.1:7745405-7754972 GCF_000151845.1 Pteropus vampyrus | reverse complement strand
ACTGGAAAGCCACCTGCAAAAGAATGAAACTAGACTGTTGTCTATCACCACACACCAAAATTAACTCAGAATGGATTAAGGACCTGAATAGAAGACCTGAAACAATAAAATGCATAGAAGAAAACATAGGAACTGAACTCAAGGACCTTGGACTTAAAGAGGATTTTATGAATTTGACCTCAAAAGCAAGGAAAGTAAAAGCTAAAATAAATGAATGGGACTACATCAAATTAAAAAACTTCTGCTGAGCAAATAAACTGTCAACAAGGTAAAGAGACAACCATCCGAATGGGAAAATATATTTGTAAGCAATGCCTCTGATAAGGGTCTAATATCCAAAATATACAAAGAACTCATATGACTCAATAACAACAAAAGAACTAATGATCCAATCAAAAAATGGGCAGAGGACCTGAACAGACACTTCTCCCTAGAGGACATACAAATGGCCAACAAATATATGAAAAGTTGCTCCACATCGCTAGCTATTAGGGAAATGCAAATGAAAACCACAATGAGATACCATCTCACACCTGTTAGAATAGTTATAATCAACAGAACAGGTAATAACAAATGTTGGAGAGGATGCGGAGAAAAAGGAACCCTCGCACACTGCTGGTGAGACTGCAAATTGGTACAGGCACTATGGAAAACAGTATGGAGGTTCCTCAAAAACCTAAGAATTGACCTACCATATGATCCAGCAATCCCTCTACTGGGTATTTACCCCAGAGACTTGAAAACCCATATCCAAAAAGGTATTTGCACACCAATGTTCATAGCAGCATTATTCACAATGGCCATGACATGAAAGCAACCGAAGTGTCCTAAGATAGATGATTGACTAAAGAAGCTGTAATACATACATACAATGGAATATTACTCAGCCATAAGAAGAGATGAAATACTGCCATTTGTGACAACATGGATGGACCTCGAGATACTCATGCCAAGCAAAATAAGCCAGACTGAAAAAGTAGAAAATCACATGATATCACTTATATGTGGGATATAAACCTAAAAGCAACAAATGAACAGGACAAACAGAGACTCATGGACATGAACTATAGACCAGAGGGTAGGGGATCGGGGAGGAGGGGTAGGTAGACAGCTAAAGGGGGTCAAATATAGGGGGCTAGGGAGAGAGTTAAGTGAGTAGAGGGGATCAAATATATGGTAGCTGAAGGAAACTGGACTTTTGGTGATAAACGTACAATAGAATATACAGATGTCAAGTGATAATGTACATCTGAAAATTATATAATTGTATTAACCAATATTACCCCAATAAACTTAATAAAAAAAATTCTAGGGCTGATTTTCAGTATACATGCTGTTCTTCGGCTGGTTTCTTAATTTTGGGGAGATTGGGGGGGGCTTTATATTTTCTTTTTTTTTCTTTTTTGGTATACAATCTTATATTGGTTATATTAATTTCAGGTGTACAATGTAGTGATTTGACATTTTGATTCATTGTAGGGTATAGTAATGTCTGCTGGGTTTTTTTTTTTTTAAATGCTTATGTGGAGCCGTTGGTTTTCACAGCATGCCTTAGTGGATAGCTGGCTGAGCTAAGTCTGTCATCCTTCTCCTGTATGTCTAGGAAAAAGAACAAAAGCAAACTAAATTCACAATCCTTAGACTTATCCTTTAAGTTTTAAGTGATGGAGTTATCGCATAATCCGATACTTTCCTTCTACCTCTGTCTGGTTGCAGTCCACCACCACAGAGAGTCTTTCTTACTGTGAAGGTACACATACTAGGCGTTTACACTGCCTCGCCCATCACCACCACTGCAGTCCAAGTTACCATGTGAACAGCAAGGAACCCCATTACAGAGCCCTATACTAAGATGTTTGTTTTTAGAGCCAATTTGGCAACCATATGCCTTCATTTAGGTTTCTTCAAAGCAGATACTGAGACAAAGACTTGGATATAAGCAAGCCATTTTAGAGATGATCCCAGGAAACACGACCGAGGAAGAAGAACAGAGAGAAAAGCCAATGAAGGATGCAACAGTGTATGGATGAGCAACTGTACTCAATCCTTCTAGATACCCTCTGAGAAGCCATATAAAATGTAACTGAGCGTTGTTTCACCAGAGGTCGGGGTATGGTGGTATTTGTATTTCCACTTTTATCAGCTTTCAGTTTTGTTCTTGCTACTTTTGCATTAACTCCCTCTTGCTGTATTTAAGAGTTCTCTCTCTTTGGTTTTCCGCTGTTTTCCTGATGGTCTTTAGGCTCTGTTATGTATTCTCTTTCCGTCTCTTTTCTCTTTACGATTCAGTTATGAGTTCACTAATCTTATTTTCTGTATCTTTAGTTTGCTGTTATACCACTTAATTTTTTTTTAGCAACAATTACTTTATCTTTTTATTAAATTTATTGGCTGACATTGGTTAATAAAATTATATAGGTTTCAAGTGTACTATTCAATAATATATCACACATGTATTGCATTGTGTGTTCACTGCGTGAAGTCAAATCTCCTTTTATCACCATGTATTTGACCCCGTTTACCCTTATTTATCTCACCACTTCCCCGCTTTCTCTCTGGTAACCACTAAACTGTTGTCTCTGTCTATAAGTTTTTGTTTGTCTTGTTCATTTGTTGCTTTCAGTTTTATATCCCACATATGAGTGAAATCATACAGTTCTTAACTTTTTCTATCCAACTTATTTTACTTAGCATGATAATTTCAAGATCCACCCTGTTGTCACAAATGGCAATATTTCATCTTTTCTTATGGCTGAGTAATATTCCGTTGTACATATGTACCACATCTTCTTTATCCAATCATCTATCAAAGGACACTTCAATTATTTCCATGTCTTGGCCACCATGAATAAAGCTGCAATGAACATCAGGGTACATATATATATTTATGGATAAATGTTTTCAAATTTTGGGAGTAAATACCCAAGAGAGAGATTGCTGGGTCATATGGTAATTCTATTCTTAATTTTTTGAGGAATCTCTGTATTATTTTCCCTAGTGGCTGTACCAATTTACATTCCCACCAGCAGTGTATGAGGGTTCCTTTTCCCCAACAACCTCTCCAACACTTGTTATTACTTGTGCTGTCGATGATAGCCATTCTAACAGGTATGAGGTACCACCTAATTTTTTGTTGGTAACTTGTTTATTGAGATATTATTCACATGTCGTACAATTCATGCATTTAAAGTGTACAATTAAATGGTTATAAGTGTATTCATAGAGCTATCCAATCTTGTGTCAGTTTTGAATAGCTATGTTTTTCAAGGAATTTATTTCATTACTTAGCAGTGATAATCCTTTCCTTCCTGATTTAATTAATTTGTTTTCTCTCATTTTTCCCAATTAGTCTAGTAGCTGTTTATCAATTTTGTTGATCTTTCTAAGAAACCAACTTCATTTTTGTTAATTATTTCTATTTTTTATCAGTATTGTATTTCATTGGCTTCTGCATTTATCTTTATTATTTTTTTTCCTTCTGTTTATGCTTAGTATGTCTTGTCCTTCCTTTTATAGCTTCCTAATGTAGAACCTTATATCATTTATTTGATGCATTTTTCCTCTTTCAATGTAAGGATTTAAGTGATAAATTTTCATTAAAGCGTTGCTTTAACTGAAGCTCGTCAACTTTGATATGTTGTCTTTTCAATATCTTGCAAATTCAAATATTGTCTTATGTGTTTTTTTTAGAAGTGTGATTGTTAATTTTCAAATATTTATGGCTTCCCTACATATTTTATTATTAATTCCTTCTTTAATTTCTGGTTTTAAATTTTTACGGTTTATCACGAAATAATTTTAGACTTGCACAATTTTGCAAAAACTAGTAAAAGGCCTTCTTATTTACCTTATAACCAGCTTCCTCAATTACTATAGTGCAATTATCAAATTCAAGGAATTAGTATTGATAATATTCTATTAAATACTCAGCAGACCTCATTTAAATTGTGTCACTTGTCCAGAAATGTCCTCTTTCAGGTCCACCATCCACCCTAGGATGACATATTGCATTTCACTTTAGAATTTCCTTTAATTTTGTATAGTTCTTCTGTTTTTCATGACCTTGACAGTTTTGAAGAGCACCAGACAGTTATTTTGTAGACTGTAACTCAATTCGGAGTTGTCAGATATCTCCTCATGATTAAACTCAAATTATACCATTGTGATATATTGCAAAAGCATAATTATATCCTTGTTATTATATCATATTAGAAAGTAAATAGTGTTGGTATGTTTTATTACTGGTAATGTTTGTTTGGTCTCTTGGTTTAAGTGACATTTGTCTTTATTCGTGATATGCAGTGAAAATATCTTTTCCGTGTGTCAGTTGTTTCTCACTTTCTGTCATGAAAAGTTTTAAATACATAGTCAAGTTTATCAAAATTTTATTACCTCTTGATTTTGAATAAAAGCTGTTTTCTACATTGAAATTAAAGAAGAATTTATCGTGTTTCCTTCTAGTACTTACATGCCGAGTAACTACCCATTTGTCCCAGTACATTTATTAAACCTGGAGGCAATTTCCTGGTACCAGAGATTCATTCACTGGGACAAAAGTTAGGGTGGACATGTCACCCTGTGCATTTAAAATAGCAAATGTCAATGCACATTTATACAAGCAACTTGAAATTTTATCTTTATCACAGACTAAATTTTTACTTCTGAGTATTCTTTTCTATCTTGTTCTATTCATTTGTCTATTTCTATCCTCAAGCAGCTAAGTATATATGCCCCTCATACACATAAATATTAACAGACATTTATGATAGAGTGAGACAAATGTTTTATAAAGAAAGTTGCAAAGATCTGTGGGTACACATAGACGTGAATTAATAATTTCCTGTGGTAAGATGAATCCAGGAGGAAGACTTCACTCAAAAGGTAACATCCGTGATGGGTCTTGAATTGAGGGTAGGTTGTTGCAAAACAGAAAATAGAAAGTTTTTCAAGGCAGAAGGAATAGAATATGGAATGGGTACAGAAAGGTACAGATTTATGTCAAGATAGGAAAATGAGCAGCTATTGCCCTTAGGTGAGGTGACATGGTAATCTAATGTCCCTGATCTCAGAGTCTCCAGTCATTTCCTTGATGTCAAATTTATAATGTATGCAAACTGGAAGCAGCCACTTAAAATGATCCCTGGCCATTAATTCATTGGTCACTGCATGCTAATGATTCAGCTTATCTTCAAACACTAGAAAGCAAGAAACGGTGGTGAAATCGACATTTGACTAGATTTCTGGCAGCAGGAAAAGTCAGGGATGTGGTGATGCCATTGTGAGAAGGCAGGGTAATAGCAGATAATTACAACTGCATGCACTATTCAAGGAGAAGATGGGCCAGGGCCATGATAAAGCATCAGTATTAGGACACATCCCCAGTATTTTTTAAAGGTGGAGGCAATTTCCTAGTGCTAGAGATTCATTTGCTAGGATAAAGGTTAGGGTGGACTTGTCACCGTGTGCATTTAAAATGGCAAATGTCAAGCTTCTCTTTGAGAGGAGTGGAAGGGAAGAGAAGATTGAGAAGAGAAAATTGGGTATGATTTGTATTCTAAGCAGTAATTACAGATTATAGCATACGTTAAAATTGTGTTAAACACTTTATATGTGTTATCTTTTTGAATTCTCACAACAGCAGTACATGCTAGTTACTATAGTTAATATTAAATTCACTTGTTTATATTTGGAAACTGAGACTCAGATGTTAATAACTTGCTGACAGTCATACAGTGGTAGATCTAATATATAAGCTCAAGTATTTCTGACTCCAACAAAAGTCTTATTGTCATTTTAAAAAAACTATTTAAAAATCTGAGCTCGTCAGCGAGATTTCAGTAGAACCACAGTTATGTAGGAAAGAAACTGACAGAGTGTAGTGCAGTTTACAAAATTTCTCCCGTGGGTTACTGAAAAATCTTCTTCAGGTTGTTGGGCTTAGGTATAGTCTAAGCAGTATTCACAGGGGAGATGCAATAATAAAATTAATGCAGTTATTTTTTAAAATAGATCTAAACATGGACTGAAGAATAATGTTTCTGTAAAAGATACATGAGAGCCCCAAGTAATGTGGTCAAGAACCCTCCTCTCTGATCATGTGGCTTGATTCATTAGCCATTTCTAATTAGAGACTCATGTTCAAGCAGAGAGTGTGCTCCCTTGGGGAGATACTAGAATCTCTGAGGCTGTTTACACTTCCATCCTCTAGGTTTTTATTTGCTTTGCCTCATCTTCAATACATTTGCTAGTATTGGAAGAAGTTAATTGGAACTGTGTATGTCAATAGTATGAGAGAAGCAAGAAAAGAGAGGACACTAGTGACTGAGAGGAATATGTGGGTTTCACGTCCATTTAAGCATAGTATTAAGTGTTTTCATTTTGGAATCAGATATCTGGGTTTAAATTCTGGCTTTGCCACTTACTAGCTGTGTAACTTCAAGCAAATAATTTAACCTTTTTGAAACTTTGTCTTCTCTTCTGCACAAAGAAAATATTTACCTCAAAGGAATATGTCGAATATTGCCAAAGATAATGAAGATCTAAGCATATAACCTGGAACGAGTACATTTACATATAGAAAGATAGGGGTTTTGTTTTCCTTCTAACTCACCCAGAAACACTGCATGACAGAGAATATTTTATTACCTCCTTCGATGAGTGAGGAAATTGTGGCTCAATAAGGTTATATAATTTGATCTCAATCAGAAAGCTATCAAGTGGCAGATGCAGGATTTGGACATAGATACCAATATAACTCTGAGTTGACTTCCCCTAAATTTCAAAAATAATGCCTTTGGTCTCATGGGAATATCATTGCCCTTCTACTCAGGAGTCTCCCCAAGGCATTCTTCATGTCTTTGTTTCTCAGGCTGTAGATGAATGGGTTCAGCATGGGAGTCACCACAGCATACATCACTGCCGCAATCCTGTCCTTGCTGGCAGAATCGGCAGTGGAGGGAATGAAGTACACCCCAATAGCAGACACATAGAATAAACAAACTGCGGAGAGGTGGGAGCCACAGGTGGAGAAGGCCTTCCACTTCCCCGTTGCCGATGGGACATTCACAATGGCAGCCACAATCCGGACATAAGAAATGATGATTAGCAAGGGGATCAGGATGGTTAATGCCCCTCCCCAGTAGATCAGCACACATTGGTTGGCATAAGTATTGGAACAAGAGAGCTTCAACAAGTGGAGAAGTTCACAAAAGAAGTGGGGGATGATGTTGTCAGTGCAGAAAGATAGTTGAGCCAAGAGAAGGGTGTGGGTTAGAGAGTATGAATGAGCGAGGATTAGGGACATGACCACCAGCAGGATACAGCATTTGGGATTCATGACCAAGGTATAGTGAAGGGGGTAGCAGATAGCCAAAAGCCGGTCATATGCCATCACCGCCAGGAGGAAAACATCTAGACCAATGAACCACAGGAAGAAGTAAATCTGAGAGAGGCATCCAGTGTAGGTTATGGTACGCCTGTGAGCCTGAATGTTCACCAGCATTCTGGGTACTGTGGTAGATGATAAGCATAGGTCAGTGAGGGAGAAGGTCGCCAGAAAGAAGTACATGGGAGTGTGGAGGTGTGGATCAGAGCCAATGGCCAGGATGATGACAACGTTCCCCACCACGGTGACCAGGTACATGCCCAGGAAGATGCCAAAGAGGAGAGGCTGCTGTCCTTGCTGCTCAGACAGGCCCAGGAGGAGGAATTCAGAGACATCAAATGTGCGGTTTCCTGGCTTCATGCTGCTGGTGTAACCTAGGAGTAAAATGGGAGATAACACTTCAATGCTACCAAATACAGCAAAGTCTCTGCTCTTGTGTAGATAATATTCTAATCACGGGAGACATATATTAGACACACAAACAAACCAAAAAAAAAGTGCTAAAATATAAACAAAATATGATAACTAGCAGATTACTTTAAATGTGTGGTCAGCAAGGAACTATGGAGGAATGGATAGCAAGGAGCCAGCCAAGAAAAGAATTGAGTGGAATTGTGTTTCTGATACAGGGAACAGTAATTGCAAATATGGGATGAGCACATGTGTTTGGAGAAGCAGGAAGAAGGCAAGTATGGTTCAAGTAATGGAGCGTAGTAGGAGAAGAGACTGAGGAGATGGGCAGGAGGAGGTCACATAAGACCATGGAGTCCATATTCTCAGTACAGAGGCCCGAGGGCAAGGACAGGTGTTTAAGCAACAGTCATTATCTGATTTTTGGTATGAAAAGATCATTCTGCTACTGTGGAGAGAAGGATTGTAGGGACATGAGTGTAAACAGGGAGCAAGAAAACACATATGGGATTCAGGGTAGGGGGATAGAGTGAAGTGGATGGCTTCGGCTGTGTATTAGAGAGTTTAGTGACTTGCCCAGGTAACTGTAATGGGTGGATCTGGGCTCTAGAGCAAAAAGCTTTTCACTCCTCCAGCAGCTGTAGCCTCAGAGATAGAAATAGTAAACTTCTCTGAAATAAACAGGAAAGAATTAAGGTGATTTCCTTTATCGACTGGGACCATTTAAAAATTACATAGCTAAGAGAATCAAAGAAATGATCTCTAGACTATTTCTCAAATGACAGAATTTCTGGAATGTCCTGTAAACACAAGAAGACTGAGAAGAGAGGTGCCAGAGATATGAGTAACTCTCAGTTATTCCTAGAAGGAGAATGAAAAAGGCAAAGGCTTCAGGGACCATTTGCAGGATCGTAGGTATAAAATCATTTACGATGTGTTTACTGTGTGCCAATGACGTCTGTCATTTAATCCATACAAACTGCATGCTAAGTATATTTACCTTACCTTTTCATATCGGGAAACAGAGAGCTCTGAGAAGCTAACTGACCAGCCTAAGATCAGACAGCTAATAAGAAGATAAGTCAGTATTAAAACTATGATCTCTCTTCTACCAAACCTGAAGTTATTCCATTATGCAGTTCTACCTCCTAAGGCAGGCAGACCTTTATTTTCTCATGATTGCTATAGATATTTGTCAACTACTTTGGGAATATAACTCCATGGAGTAGATACATCTTTTAGATGCCTCCGCAGTGGGTCTGGGGAGCCATGTTTGTGATCTTTCATCTATTCAAATATTTATTGATTGCCTACCTTATGCCAGGAGTGCCTATGGGTTAATCAAAACAGGCACAGTCCCTGTGCTTACAAGCTAATTGGCAATACTGACAATAAACAATTAAACAGGTAAACATACAGTAAGAAGCTCTGATTCGTACTGAATAAAAGAGACTATCACTGAGAAAATATAATTGGAGGGCCAAATTTAGATTAGAGCTCAGGGAAAACTTCAAGAAAAGTAAATATAATTCAGGAGCCAAATTAGTAATTAGCAGCATCAAGAATAAAAGGAAGAAAAGTAAGGATATAGATTTTCCAGCATACGTGAAAGTCCAGAGCTAGTAAAAAGGGCTCGGCCAGCATGGGAAGACCAGGGTGATGGGAGAATAGTCAGCAAGATGGTAAATTGCATGAAATATGACCTGGGCTCTTTGACCACAGGCGACTGAACCATGGACTCAGCTGACTGAAACTGAGTCAGTCAGGTTGTC
>NW_011888842.1:7738237-7745355 GCF_000151845.1 Pteropus vampyrus | reverse complement strand
TCTGTCATTTAATCCATACAAACTGCATGCTAAGTATATTTACCTTACCTTTTCATATCGGGAAACAGAGAGCTCTGAGAAGCTAACTGACCAGCCTAAGATCAGACAGCTAATAAGAAGATAAGTCAGTATTAAAACTATGATCTCTCTTCTACCAAACCTGAAGTTATTCCATTATGCAGTTCTACCTCCTAAGGCAGGCAGACCTTTATTTTCTCATGATTGCTATAGATATTTGTCAACTACTTTGGGAATATAACTCCATGGAGTAGATACATCTTTTAGATGCCTCCGCAGTGGGTCTGGGGAGCCATGTTTGTGATCTTTCATCTATTCAAATATTTATTGATTGCCTACCTTATGCCAGGAGTGCCTATGGGTTAATCAAAACAGGCACAGTCCCTGTGCTTACAAGCTAATTGGCAATACTGACAATAAACAATTAAACAGGTAAACATACAGTAAGAAGCTCTGATTCGTACTGAATAAAAGAGACTATCACTGAGAAAATATAATTGGAGGGCCAAATTTAGATTAGAGCTCAGGGAAAACTTCAAGAAAAGTAAATATAATTCAGGAGCCAAATTAGTAATTAGCAGCATCAAGAATAAAAGGAAGAAAAGTAAGGATATAGATTTTCCAGCATACGTGAAAGTCCAGAGCTAGTAAAAAGGGCTCGGCCAGCATGGGAAGACCAGGGTGACGGGAGAATAGTCAGCAAGATGGTAAATTGCATGAAATATGACCTGGGCTCTTTGACCACAGGCGACTGAACCATGGACTCAGCTGACTGAAACTGAGTCAGTCAGGTTGTCTTTTCAAGACTTGGAGTTGGTCATCAAGAGAGTTTAGCCAGTTAGTTTGGGGCTCTGAAGATAAAAGTTCACATAGAAATTGAAGTTCATGTAGAGTTGGGAAGAGAGCAGCATCCTGGCCACCCCAGCCTTGTGTAACCTTCATTAAGAGGGACAGAAACTCAGATATATCTGCACACAGAACATGGGAACCAAGTTGGGAAAGAGAACAGTTAAGAGGCATGGCATTCCAGAAAGACATAGAATAGCTGCCTCCTGATTTTCCAGTGTAATTTTATTCTCTTGAGTCTTTCCCTCCATAATAAGGGGCAGAATGACTTAGTGCTCAAGAGTGCACACTCTGGGCTAACACAGACCTGGCCGTCAGTCCTGCCTCTGTCATCTATTAGCTGTGGTAAATAAATAACAAAACATCACAATGATCACAGCAATGATAGCAAGAAGAAGAGTTAACAAGTATTGACTGTTAACAGCCTGCCAGGCACTGTGCTAAAAGCGTTTTGCTTATCTTATTATATTTTCACTATCTTATGAGATGAAACCTCTATTTTTCAGATAAGAAATGGAAATATAAAGAGATGAAGTGATTTGTCCCAACGAAGCCTCTGGTGAGTAAGTAAAGCCTAGACTCGAAGTCTAGTCTGTCTGATTCAGTACTTACCTAACCGATTTCGACCAGTCTCAGATGTTATGAGCAGTGAGGTTCGGCCGCCTTGACACTTGCCTTTTGTACAATGGCAAATTCACATCACAGTCCCGTCTAGAGACTCCGTCTCTTCCCCTTATGGAATGGAAATGAAATCTGGTGTTGTAGGCAGCTGCAGTAGATTTCTGGGGTTGCAGTAAATGGAACTGAGAGGGCCTGAGGCGGTTCACGCTGGGAATATTTACCGGGTTTGGAGGCCTCAGTGTTCTCATTAGTGGGAACAGAGACTAATCGTCTCCAAGTCCCTACGGAGAGGGAAGGGCACTGCTATTTTCAAGTGGGATTCTTGTTCTACTCGCAGACTCTCAGGGAGGCAATGCTCTAAGCCTGCTGCTGTTGCTCTATGCACTTCCATCTGTGACTCAGAAGGAAGAACTTGGGTAACAGGTCCAGATGGAGACAGCAGAGATGAGGCATCTATTTCCTTATCTGAACTTGACATAGTCTTAGCCCAAGTTATTCTGGCCAACATTTGAACCCTTCTCTGTGTTATTATCCTCATCAAGTGCAACTAAGGTATCTTGGTGGAACAGAAATTCTTAAAGTTAATGTAGATCAATCTATCAGTTTTGTCTGACTTATTTTGCTCACCATTTTGTTTGTGAGATTCATCAGTTCTTAGTGTGTATTGGGTTTATTTTCATTCTGTTCTATTATGTAAATATACCGCAATTTTTAATCCATTATAATATAGATGGGCATTTAGTTTTGAGCTATTATGAATAGAGCTGTTGTGAATATTCTTGTAAATATCTTTCACAGAATATTTTTACAGAATATTACAGAAATAGATATGCAATTCTTTTGAGTACCTACCTAGGAATGTAAATTCTGGGTCATGGGGAATACATTAGCAGATGCTATCCAATGGCACTTCAGAAGACTTACACCAATATATCACAGTAGTTCCTCCTCTTCCAGTTTTGCTTTCCATGGTTTCAGCTACCTGAGGTCAACCATGGTGTGAAAATATTAAATGGAAAATTCCAGAAATAATTCATAAGTTTTAAATCGCATGCCATTCTGAGTAGCATGACGAAATCTCGCACCATTCTGCTCCATCCTGTCTGGGTGCAAATTATCCTTTTGTCCAGTGTATTCACGCTGTAAAGCTACCCGCCCATTAGTCACTTAGTAGCCATCTCAGTTATCAGATCGACCATCTCGGTATCGAAGTGCTTGTGTTCAAGTCACCCTGATTTTACTTAATAATCCCCACAAACCATAGGAGCAGAGCTACTGGCAATTAAAATATGGCAAAGAGGATCCTTAAAGTGCTTCCTTTAAGTGAAAAGGTGAAAGTTCTAAACTTAGTAAGAAAAGAAAAAAAAAATCAGATGCTAAGGTTGCTAAGATCTACAGTCAGAACGAATCTTCTGTCCATAAAATTGTGAAGAAGGAAAAAGAAGCTTGTGCTAGTTTCGTTGTGGCACTTCAGACCACTGAAGCTGTGGCCACTGTGGGTGATAAGGGCTTCGTTAAGATGGAAGAGTCTTTAACTTCGTGGGTGGCAGGCGAAAAACGAAACGAAAAACATGATGGCAACTTGTTGCGTCAGCGCTGAGCCTGTACAAAGACTTCAGCAAGGGGTCCCCTGAAAGGAGTGACACCAAACCATTTACTGAAAATAAGAGAGAGTTACAGACTCTGGAATAGCTTTGGCGTTTTATCTCACATCATCACAAGAAAGATGAGTATGATAGAATATTTTGGGGAAGAGAGAGACACGTTCACATAACTTTTGTTATGCTATACTGTTGTAATTGATCTATTTAATTATTAGTTATCGTTGTTAATCTCTTCCTGTGCGTAATCTATAAATTAAATTTTATCTTAGGCCTGGATGTACAGAAAAAACATACTGTATATAAGGTTCGGTACCTTTGAGGTTTTGGGCATCCAGTGGGGGTCTTGAAATGTATCCCTTATGGATAATGGGGACCACTGTACTCCCATTTGTGTTGTAAGAGGTTTTTAGTTGCTCCACATCTTTAGCAAGGCTTAGATTGTTAGTCTTTTTATTTTATTTTATTATTTTTTTTTTATAATGACATTAATTAACAAAATCAAAAAAGTTTCAGCTGTACACTGTAACAGTAAGGCATATATATATATATATATTTACAATGTGTGTTCATCTCCCATAGTTAGATAGCTTTCTGTTGCCACATATTTGACCCCCTTTACCCCGTCTACCTCCCCCTTCCTCCCCTCTGGTAACCACTAGTCTATAGTCCATGTCCATGAGTCTCTGTTTGTCCTATTCATTTGTTGCTTTTATATATAAGTGATATCATGTGATGTTCAACATTTTCTGTCTGGCTTATTTTGCTTAGCATGTGTTAGTCTTTTACGTTTTAGCCAAGTCGGTAGATGTGTAATGGTATGTCATGGTGGTTCTAATTTGTATTTATTAGATATTAACTGGAATTTGAACAACTTTTAGTATGTTTATTGTTCATTTGGTTATCTTCTTATGTGAAGTAGCTATTCATATCTTTTGTTTATTTTCCTATTGCATTTTCTCCCTTTTCTATTGATTTGAAGAATCTTGTGTATTCTGAATTTGATTTCTTTGTTGGATGGATGGATGGGTCATGGATGATAAACAGACAGACAGACAGACAGAATCTTCTCCTACTCTGAGTTGCCTTTTCACTATCAAAACGATATAAATGACATGTTTTGATGAACAACAGATCATAAAGTTAATGTAGTCCAATTTGTGTTTTTATATCTTTATGATCAGTACTTTCTGTTTTATTTTAATCTGGACAAGTGTATAAAGATACTCTCCTATGTTATTTCCAAAAAGATTTTGCTTTTTATATTTTGTATTTAGATCGGTAATCCTTCTGGAAGTAATTTTTGTTTATGATGTGGGTTGCAATTCATCTTTCTTCCATATAGATATTCCGTCACCCCAGTACCATTTGTTGAAAATGCCATCCTCTCCTCACATATATGTGTATATGTGTATAACTATATCCCTACAAATCTTATATGGAGAAGTTTTATTTCTCTTGGATAAATACCTAGGAATAGAATTGCTAGGTCAAGCATATGGTTAACTTTATCAGAAACTGACAGACTTTTCCAAAATGGCATTATGCACTACTACCAGCAAAGTATGAGAGTTCTCATTTCTAACATCCTCACTACCACTAGATATTGTCAGTCATTTAAATTTTAGCCATTCTAGTGGGTTCGTTAAGGTATCTCACTGTGGTTTTCATTTGCATTTATCTAATGACTAACGATGTTAAGTATCTTGCTTGTAATGATTTGCCGTATATCATCTGTGGTGAAATATCTGTTCAAATCTTTTGCACATACTTCTTTAAAAAAATGAGTTGCTTGTCTTTTCTGTATACTCTGGATTCAAATCTTTATTAGAAGTATGTTTTGCAAATATTTTCTGCCAGTCTGAGGCTTGCCTTTTTATTTTATTAAGTGTTTCTTTTGAAGAGCAGATACATTTTGTTTTTATGAAGTCCTTTTCTGGTCATGGTATTTTCATCCTGTTTTAGAAATTTTTGCCTACCACATGTTAACCAAGATTTTGTCCAATGTTTTTTTTTAATAGTTTCATAGTTGTAGTTCTTACACATTTGGCGCATTTCAAGTTATATTTTATATGTGTTGTAGAGCTAGTCCAGTATGACTGGTATCCTGATATAGAGGGGAAATATGGACACAGACGTGCATACAAGGAGAACATATGGGAATATCAGGACAAAAATTGGAGTGATGCTTATACATATGAAAGAATGCTGAAGATTGCCAAAAGACCACCAAAAGTTAGGTGAGAGGCACGAAAGAAATTCTCTCTCATAGTCCTCAAAGGGAATCACCCTTAGTAACATCTTTGATCTTGGACTTCTAGCCTTCAGAACTGTGAAACAATAAATTTGTGTTTTTTTAAGCCACCCAGTTTGTGGTACTTTGTTATGAGAGCCCTACTATGGATAGTTTCATTATGTCTTCAAATTCATGAATCTTTTCTTTGGTGGTATTTAATTTTCTGGTAAACCCATCAAGTGTATTTTTCACATTCTATGTATATTTTTTCAAACCCAAAAGGTCAATTTGTGTCCTTTTGTGTGTGTGTGTTGTATGTTTTTCTTCCCAGGATATTTATGTTTTCCTCTGCCATATTAAACATATAGAGTATATTTATTTATGACCGTTTCACGTTCTTTTAATTTTTTAAAATCTTTGTTATTTCCATGTCAGTTTCCACTGGTTAATGACTAATATGTTCCTGCTTCTTTGTATGCCTGGTAACTTTTATTGAGTGTCAGACACTAAATTTTAGGTGTATAGATTTTAAGTTTATTTTTACTCATTTAAATATTGTTGGACTTTGTTTTTGAATGCAGGTTTTATTGGATATGACAATAAAAACTTGATCTTTTTAAGGCTTCTTTTAAGCTTTGTTAGGAAATGAATAGAGCACTCTTTCATCTATGGATAATTGGACTCCACTATTGTGGGAATACTTTTTGAAGATTTGGTGTAAGGCTTTTTCCACTCTGGTTGCTGGGACACAAACTATTCCCAACCTTTTATGAACTCTAGTGAATGTTTCTCCTAGCCCTTTTTAGTGACAATTTCTTCAGCCTCAGGTAGATTATTTACATTATGAAAACTCAAATTATTGTAGATCAGACATATTAACTTAGGGAAGGAAAAAAGGTTTTATTAATAAATGTTGGAGAAATAATCAATTGGTACTCTTCTCCATTCTGATCTTGTTCTAGCATACCTTCCCCTATGTCAAAGGCTGGGAAGAAGAAAGGAATACTTTTCCCAGACTCCTTTGCAGTTCAGGTCCTGGATGTGAATTAGGTTCTACCGAATGCACTTATGTGAAGTTTGAGATATTGAAATGAGGTGGAGGGCATCCTGGGATTTTTTGGCCTTTTTTACTGTCAGATGCCTTCATGGAGTCCAGTTACTAAGCACATAGATGCTCAGAGGCAGTTGCATTGGGAGTGGCAGCTGGAGCCCACCTTTCTGTGTCCAGTCATCAGGTTAGTGGGAGGCAAGAGGTAGTTTTGATTTTGATTCCTGATACTGGGGTTGCAGCTGCGCTGATATGTTCTTGAATTCAATGGTTCCAGTGGCAATCTTCTGATACCTCTCCTTGGTTGCGTAAGAGATAGATGTACTCCACAGAGCTCAGATTATTACTGTTCTTAAGATTATTTTTGGAGATTCATTCAAGAGCCTGTGATTCTGTAACACTTCCATTGACTTTGCAAGCACTTAATTCTCTGATTTAACGTCATTTCTGCTTAAAATGCCAATGGTGATTTCTTTTTCCCTACCGAGAACCTTGATTAATACAATACATAATAAAATGTAGACTTAATCCTGGAATAATTATGACACCAGGCCCTTATGTTCACATGGATAGATAGAAAACTTCTTCAGTCCCAAATGAAAACATCACAGCCTAATTCTAATACAGAAGGAAGAAAATTACTTTCATTTTCGAAATACTTCATTTTCTCTAAGAAGTCCTCTGTCTCTCTTCCTTGTAGCAGAATATATGACAACCTCATCTAGCATCTGTTTGCTGACAGCATGGA
>NW_011888842.1:7718588-7736973 GCF_000151845.1 Pteropus vampyrus | reverse complement strand
GTTTTAAAATGTCAAATGAAGCACATAACGTCTGGGGGCGGGGGGTGGAGGGGAGTAAAGCACCAGTGACTTTTTTATTTAGAATATATACACTCTTCTTTTCCAACTCATTTCCTCTACCTTAACAATATCCTCTTTATGTTCTGAGTCTTTTAAGGGGTAGAGGTGGTTGAAAACACAAGAAAAGAAGTGGCCATGCTGTATTCTGCTATATTCCTGCACCTCACATTTTCTGAACTCAAAAATGTCTCCAGAAATATCCTCTCCATTTGAGATTTGTTTGGTTTTAAAAGTTCACCTTTGAAAGTGCAAATGGTCCTGTGGAAGAATGAACCTTATTTACAAATCAAATGCATACCTTTGAAGGGATACAATCATATTTAGCTGAGTGCTCCAGGAATGGAGTTTTGATCACAATCACTAGGATAGTTTATTGATACAGGGCAGAGAGCAGACTGAATAGACGTCAAACGGAAGGGTGTTGCTGCATGACGGGAGGGCTAGGGTGAGCATAGTAGAGGTAGGAAATTAATTCACAAAGAGGGGGATATTACTAACAAACACAAAACTTGCTTTTTCTGATCTTTGCTTTGGTACTAGAAGTGGCAGTAGTAGATTTCTGTGGTCAGGTCCAGGTAACCTAATTCAAGGTCAGGATAATCTAGTCTGGTTTTCCCCAGTTCTCATTGTTCCCACCCGTTCTATCCAGGAAGAAGGGATAGAGGGAAGAAGAGAGCATGGCCAAAGGGAAATGCACGCAGATGCAATCTTTTTCCTTTACAATCTTCTTCCTCTAAAAGAAGATCTACATCTAAAAGTCACACTGTCCTTTTTAAAAAACTTTGTCCAGGACAAATGTGATCTTGAACTTTGGAAAATTCTGTTTGGGTGCTTCTTTATCGCTCAGGGGTGATTTGCTAGTCATTGGAACATTTTTGTGCCAACCTCCAAATTTCATTTCCTGGTTCTAAAAATATCTACATGTTTTGAAACATAGAGATATAAAAAGTAATAATCCTACTGCAAGGTTTGTGACTTCTTAGAACACCAATTTCCACCAAACTACTTTTCATCAAGTTATTGACCTATAATTTCCACCATACTTGATTTATTTATTTTAGGAAATATTTTATGAAAGAACCCAGAGAATGAATTGTGTACTTAGTACAAAATTGACACACAATATGTACACAACAAATATCGACTCCTTTTCAGCTATCCATTAAATAACAGAAAGGAATGCTTTCAAGTTAAATAAACAAAATATTAAGGAAATGACATAAAAATGTATATTAATTTAATTCTTTATTTCCTATTATGATCATTCAATATCTGTCACAAAGTGGTATAGTAAAAAGAAGATGAGTATAGAATCCAGCTTACCTGGTTTGAGGAAGTTATTTAGCATTCGGAGTCATAGTTTCCACAGTTCTGCCTCAAAGAACTAATACGGAGCACAATGAGTAACATCGTAGGTGCTGGATAAATGTTTGTATTCTCGTCCCTTCACCTCACCCCATGCCCCCCAAGGGCAGAATTACTCGGCTCCAGAGTGTACGTCATACATTTTCGTTTACTCTGGCTAATGTCCTGGATTTAGACATGAAGAGGGGTAATGGTGTCCTGCTCTTCACTGGGATCAGGAGAGAGACTGAGGCAGAACATCTCATTCTACTGCCAAGTAAAAGAGTGGAAATACCCTTTTTGTTACACCCCTAACTCAGAGTTACCTGATAACCTTTCCTTAAAGTCAGTCCGAGAGTGGTGGAATTATTGAAATGATGGAGGACAGGAGTTGATCAGAATACCAGGATCAGATATCACTGTCATGGCAAGAAGAATGTTTTCCTACCACCCCAAAGTTTACCCAATGCCTCCTTCATGTCTCTGTTCCTCAAGCTGTAGATGAATGGGTTTAGCATGGGAATAATTACCATATAGAGAATGGCAGCCCTCTTCTCCCTCTCTGTGGAGTGAGTTGATGGAGGAAGTAAGTACACACCCATGAGAGAGCCATAAAAGAGCAGGACCACTGTGAGGTGAGAACCACATGTAGAAAAGGCCTTCCACCGCCCTCCAGGAGATGAGATGCCAAATACGGCCCAGGAAATGCGGACGTAGGAGAAAATGATCAGCATGAGGGGAGTGGTGAGGAACATCAGGCCCATGGTGATGATCATCAGCTCATTAATGTGGGTATCTGAGCAGGCGAGCTTCAGGAGAGCACTGGGATCACAGTAGAAATGGGGGATGGCCTTGTGGGCACAGAACACCACCCGGGTTAGCAACAGTGTGTGCATCAGGGCAGGACAGTTGGTGAGCACCCAGCACATGCCCAGCATTAATACACAGAGCTGGAGACTCATAGCTGTGCTGTAATGGAGTGGCTGGCAGATGGCCACGTAGCGGTCGTACGCCATCACAGCCAAAAGGCAGTTGTCGAGGCCACCAAACATAAGGAGAAAATATAGTTGTGCAAAGCACTCAGAATAGGAAATGGTCCAACTCTGGTTATAAATGTTGGCCAGCATCTTGGGGATTGAGGCAGAAATGAAACAGGCATCAGTTAATGATAGGTTGGCCAGAAAGAAGTACATGGGAGTGTGGAGGTGTGGGTCAGAGCTGATGGCCAGGATGATGAGTAGGTTCCCCATAATGGTGACCAGGTACATGCCCAGGAAGATGCCAAACAGGAGAGGCTGCTCCTCGGGCTGCTCAGAGAGTCCTAGAAGGAGGAAGTCTGAAACAGCAGTTTGGTTCACTCTGTTTGGTTTCCCCATCCCTTGTAGTTCTCATTACCTGTTCAGATAAAACCTCTCTGTGTGTCAATATTTACTTATCAAATCAATTTACAGATATGCATCTCTATAGCTAGAAATATGCTGGGAAAAAGGAGAATAAGTGGACCTTGCCAATGAGTATCTCTGGATCTCCTTGGGGATGTAAGAAAATGCCCATGGAAATGTAATGTACAGCATAGAGAATATAGTTAATAATTTTATAATAACTATGTATGGTGTCAGGTGGGTACTAGACTTATCAGAGGGATCACTCCGTGAGCTATAGAAATGTCTAATCACTATATTGTACATCTGAAACTAATATAATATTGTATGTTAACTATAATTAATAAAAACAAAATGAACATAATTAAAAAAAGAAAGAAAGAAAGTACCCATGGGACATTTAGAGAAGAGTCACAATAATTTCTATTCAAATACAAATTTTGTTTCTATGCTATCATAAGGTCCAGAGAAAAAAGGATCAGTTTGACCAGAGAAGTCAGTGTACACTATTGGAGGAGGTGACAATGGGGCATATACTTGAAGGCAGGATTGAAAAAGTCATTTATGCTTACCAATTGAAAAAGAAATGCATAATCACCATCACTGCCCCTCCATCACTGCTACACACACACACACACACACACACACACACACACGCACACACGCACACACGCACACACGCACACACGCATACACATGAAAGGACAAGATAACCTCCTCTCTTCCTCTCTGCTTGCCTTCCAAATCCTAGAACTTGACCTCATCCATTCAGCTCCAGTGCCTGTATTCTTCCCTAACTGGAGGCATAGGATACGTAGGATGAGGCAGTGAGGGTCAGCAATGTCCCATTCTCCCCATCCACTGTTAGGACCTCCCTCCACAAACAAGACAGGGGCTGCTGCACCCCTCCATCGCCCTCCTTCATCCCTATTCACTTCCGCTTTTGCTCCTCAGCACCTGTATTTGCTCTGGGAACTGACATTTCAGTCCCCCTGAGCTCTTGGGCATCATCATGATCAGTACCTATTTGCAGAGGCTTGCTATAAGTATAGACACCTTGATGGTATCGTTTTATTCTTCACAGGGCTATTAAGTAGGTATTATTCTCAACAACTTTGCAAATGCTGAAACTGAATCTCAGAGATGTTTGATGTTCTCAATATCAGATAGCTAGCAAATGGGAGTCAAATGCAGGTATGCCTGACTCAGAAGCCTATGCCCTTTTCACCCCTACACTTGCTCTATGTTGCTTTGATATTTACCTTCCATCAGAGGAAGGAAAGGTGAAAGGAACCAGGCTCTGGTTTCTGGGCTTGAAAGTAGCCACTGTGTTCTGATCTCCTAGGATTCAGAGCAAGCTGCTTTGAGAGGTCATTTCATATTGGCCTTGTAGAAAGTGTGACCTTGGCAGCTTCTGTGAATGTTTTAGAGCTTTAGTGTTCTTTGGTTTATAAAGACGCTTCTGATCTTAGAGACTCAGATCATCTATCCAAGAAATTGGATATTGGGCTATGATGGTATATGTGTGTGCGTCCCCCACTCCTTCCAGATTCTCACCTGTCTGAGCATGGATTGGTTTCAGACATCTTCAGATTCTCTCCTCTGGATGGAAAATTCACAAAGAGAAACTGACTTAGTACGGTTGGGGTCTGTTGCATCCAGGGTTCATTAGAAACATCTGGAGAGTATGACTCACTTCCAGCTTCCCTGGGTCGGAGAAGACCGGAGTCTTTCTTAGGGTTTTAAAGGCTCCTAGGACAGCATCCCCCCAAGCGCTCATTAGAGCCAACCTCAGTGTCACTGTGCAGCCTGTTCTTTAGCCAACTCAGGTTGGGTCCTGGGGGAACTGAGGGCATCTCTTTTCCAGGGGTTAAGGTCTCAGAGGTGGGTCTTGGGAGTATGACTCCGAAGCCTCTCACTGGGATGCAGTGCACTCTAGCGTGACCAGCAGGCCTCCTGGGACCCCTGCCTGTGCACTGGACATTTTAATGCCTGTCTAGTGCCCTGGGTAAAACTGGATTAAGGGAGACGTCAAGACCACAGATTATAACATGACTGTTTCTGCCGGTGATTTCCCAAAGCAGAGTAATCCTAATATGAAGCAATCCCCTCGTTCCTAAACTCTCAATTAAATGAGGCAGCCTATATAAAGCGCACTAGCCATAATGTCGGATACACAGCAGCTGCTAAAAATATTACGTCTCCTGTATTTTTATTAATACTAGCTAGTCCTTATTGGATACTTTCATTACATGATCTCAATCATACAACAAGTTTAGAACGTACAGTCGTGAAAACTGAGGCCCAGTGAGGATAATGACTTGACCAAGGTCATACAACCACTAAAAGGTGGGGGTGGAATTCCAGACCAGGCCTGCATGACTCTAGAGCCCGTACTCTTAACCACCACCCTTTGTCCCAGTGTCATTGCTGGTTTTAATCATTAGCAATTTCATAGGTATAAAATAATCTCATTGTTCTAACTTGCATGTCTTTGGTTACTAGTAAGATTGAATATCTGTTTATCTAATTTTTAACCACGGATAATTATTCCTCAAATTATCCTGTTAATATAGTTGTCGTTCTTTATTTTTTTTTTTCTATTAGGGTGTTTGTACCTTTTTAAATGAATATTAAAGGGAATAAAACAAAATTAAGTACTTAACTCAGTGGTTTTTTTTTTCTGTCCTTGCTATTTCAATATGTATAGAAGTTTTAAAAATTATTTGGATAGTCAAAATTGACAGATATTTGGCTTTGTGATTTTTTTCCATTACTTTTATACTGAAAAGTTCTTTCCCTGTCATAGATTAGGGCAATCTATTTAGTTATTTTTTTCTAAGTTTTAAATACTACATTTAAATTTTTTAATTTACTTGCAACTTATGTTGTGATACCGTGAGAGAAAAGGATCTACCTTTATTTTTGGTATTTCACACACAGCTAGCTTTATGAGTATCATTTCTTTAATAACTCATGCATTCTCCATTCATTTGTTAGGTCTGAGCATCTATACCTGGTCCTTTCATGTCACTTAGGCTGCTCACAGCATGGCAGCAAGTTTATGAAAGGAGGTGTCTTGAAAGCAGAAATTCTAAAAGGCCAAGGTGGAAGCTGCATGGTTTTTATAAAACTTAGCTTTAGAAATCCTAGAATCTCACTTTTACTTTCTTCTGTATGTCCAACAAATCACTGAGGCCAGGCCAGTGATTAAGGGAAGGAAGTTAAGCTCCATCTCTCCATAGAAAGAATAGCAAAGAATTTTTGGCTTTCTTTAATTTGCCACCAATTATTTACATTCTTCCCACATTCAAAACAGACTCACTCCTTCCCAAGAGCCTCAAAATCTTACTCCATTGCAACCATCAGGTCAGTGTCCAAGATCTTGTTATCTAAATGAGGTCCAGGTGAAAATGAGGTCTTGGATATACTTCCCCGTTTTCTGGTCATCTCAATCTGAAGACCTGGGAGTGTGAGAAAGTTATCCCCTTGCCCCTTCATACACACCTAACATGACAGTAATACAGACATCTGATAACTGCACTAGACACTCCAGATCCTCCATGGGAGAGGGAGGGACAGGGAGATGGACAGGAGCACATTAGTTCTCATTGCTGCTGATATGCCACTGATGCACATATCACAATTCACCTAGTCTACTGTTAATAATCATTTATTTTTTTTAAATTTTATTTTATTAGTTTCAAGTATATAGTACATTGGTTAGACATTTATATAGTTTATAAAATGACCCCCCTAATTTCTTTCTCTTCTCTGGCTCTCCACCTAGCCATTACATTAGAGCTAACTGCATTCCCTATGCCGTGCTCCCCATCCCTGTGACTGTCTATCAACTACTAATTTGTACTTTTTTAACCCTTCACCCCATTCTTCAAGCCCCCTCGTCCCCCTCCCCTCTTGCCATCACTAGATTGTCCTCTGTATTTGTGAGTCTGGTTTTGATTAGTTTGTTCTTTTCGTTCCTTAGATTCTGCATATAAGTGAAATCATATGGCATTTATCTTTCTTTGTCTGACTTATTTCACTCAGCATAATAACCTCTAAGTCTGTCCATGTTATTGCAAATTGTAGGATTTCATTTTTTTAAATGGCCGAATAATATTCCATTGTATACATGAACCATAACTTCTTTATCCAACCTTCTGTTGATGGGCATTTAGGTTGTTAATAACCATTTAGATGATATCCAGTTTGATATTTTAAAAATAGTGGAGATATAAACATACTTATACACGCCTCTTGTGGAATGTATATACTCATATTTTTGAATATATGCTTAGTAATAGAATTTGAGGGTTCTGGGTTTTGCATGTGTTCAGCTTTAGTTTTTCTGAATGGTTGCCCTGTTGTGATAACGCTGGGGATGAGAATTCTGGTTATAGGCTCTTTCATTTGAGCTCTTCTGGCTGCAGTAACACACTGTAGGTCAAGTTTAAATTGTCCCGATGATGTTGAAAACATTTTCACATATTTATTAATATATATATGTTTTGTGATACATCTTTTCAATTCTCTTGGGTTTTTTCTTTTTTGATTCGAAAGGTCTGATGTATACTGTATACAAGTGTTTTGTGACATGTATAATGTCACATGGAAAATGTCTCCTCCTCTGAGGGTTAACTTTTCACTCTCTTATTGGTGTCCCTTGATAAACAGTAGTAATTAATTTTAATATAGTCCAATTTATTTTTTCTTTATGATTATGTTGTTTGCATTCTAAGAGATATTTGCATACATCTTGATTATGAAGAAATTCTCCTATGTTTTCATCTAAAATCTTTATTATTTTATCTTTTATTTATATGAACCTATTTGGAACTGGTTTTTATAAAGAGCATGAGGTTAGAGTCAAATTATATTATTTTCCATTTGTATATCCAATTAACTCAGATGATTTATTGAGAAGATCATTTATTCCCTGTTATGCTGAAGTATCACATAGATAATTTAGGTGATCCCTTATCTGTGAGTCTATTTCTATACTCCATTCTGTTCCATTGGCCTCTTTGTCTGTCCTTGCCCAATACCACATTGTTTTAATTATTATAGTTTTATAATAAGTGTTGATATCTGGTTGTATATATCCTCTAAGTTTATTTCCTTTCAAGGTCCCTTGGACTATCCTTAGTATTTGTGTCTTTATATGAACTTTAAAGTAGCTTTTCAGTTTTCTCATACCACAAAACCTGCTGGACTTTAAATGTGATCTCATTAGTAGATAGCTAATTTGGAGAGAATTTATGTTCTTGTAATGCCGAAACTTTCAATTCATGAATATTATGTATCTCTGTGCCTACTTTAATTTTTTTCAATAATGTTTCAATAATATTTTGAAATTTTAGTAAAGAGGCCTTGTATATTTCCTTAAATTAATTCTTGAGTATTTTTTTTCTAATATAAGTAGTATGTTTAAAATTTTTGTTTTTTATTTGTTTATGGCTGATATACAATGAGTTTTTATATATTGTCTTTGTATCCAGTGACCTTGATGTATTCTTTTCTTAATTTAATAAGTTGTAGTCTACGGCCATGCCACCCTGAACACACCTGATCTCCTCTGATCTCGGAAGCTAAGCAGGGTCGGGCCTGGTTAGTACTTGGGTGGGAGACCACCTAGGAAGACCAGGTGCTGTAGGCATAAAAAAAAAAAAAATAATTAATTCAATAAGCTATAGATTTATAGTGGCTTTTTAAGTATAAAATCAGGTCGTCTGATAATAATAGCAGTTTTAGTATTTCATTTTTAATTTTTATGTATTTTTAATTAAATTTAATGGGGGGTGAAATTGATTAATAAAATTATATAGGTTTCAAATGTACAATTTAACAGTACATCATATGTATATTGCATGTGTATTCACTATCCAAAATCAAATCTCCTTCCATCACCATATATTTGACCCCTTTTACCCTATCTACCTTCCCTACCCTTTCCCTTTGGTTGTCTGTGTTTATGAGTTTTTGTTTGTCTTGTTCATTTGTTCATCTTGTTCATTTATTGCTTTCAGTTTTATATCCCACATATGAGTGAAATCGTATGGTTCTCAACTTTTTCTGTCTGACTTATTTTGCTTAGCATGATAATCTCAAGGTCCATCCATGTTATCACAATGGCAGTATTTTATCTTTTCTTATAGCTGAGTAATATTCCATTGTACATATGTATCACATCTTCTTTATCCAACATCTATTGGAGGACACTTTCCATGTCTTGGCCACCATGAATAATGCTGCAATGAACATCGGGGTATAGTACATCTATCTTTTACAGATAAATAGTGTTTGGGTAGACAACACCAAGAAGAGGAATTGCTGGGTCACATGCTAATTCTATTCTTAATTTTTTTGAAAAACCTCCATACTGTTTTGCATGATGGCTGTACCAATTTACATTCCCCCTCGACCTCTTCAACACTTGTTATTACTTGTCCTGTTGATAATAGCTATTCTAACAGGTGTGAGATGGTATCTCATTGCGGGTTTTGATTTGTATTTCCCCAAGAGCTAGTGAAGTTGAGCATCTTTTCATATGTCTCTTGGCCATTTGCATGTCTTCTTGGAAAAAGTGTCTGTTCAGGTCCTCTGTACATTTTTTAATTGGATTGTTTATTTTTTTATTCTTGAATTCTATGGGTTCTTTGTATATTTTGGATATTAGGCCTTCATCAGAGGCATTGTTTGCAAATATCCTCTCCCATTCTGATGGTTTTCTCTTTGTTTTGTTGATGGTTTCTTTTGTTGTGCAGAAGCTTTTTCGTTTGATATAGTTAGTCCCATTTATTTAATTTTGCTTTTATTTCCCTTGTCTTTGAGGTCAAATTCGTAAAATGCTCTCTAAAACCAAAGTCTATGAGTTTAGTACCTGTGTTTTCTTCTATGCAATTTGGTGATTCAGGTCTTATATTTAGGTGTTTGATCCATTTGAGTTCATTTTGGTGTATGGTGTTAGATAGCAATCCAGTTTTATTCTTTTACATGTGGCTCTCCAATTTTCCCAGCACCATTTATTGAAGAGGCTTTCTTTTCTCCATTGTATGTTTTTGGCTACTTTGTCAAAAATTATTTGCCCATACATACAAGGGTTTTTTTCTGACTTTAATTCTGTTCCATTGGTCTGTGTGTCTGTTTTTCTGCCAATACCATGCTGTTTTGATTATTGTCACTTTGTAGTATAATTTGAAGTCAGGCAGTATGATACCTTCGGCCTTGTTCTTTTTTCTCAGGATTGCTTTGGCTATTTGGGATCTTTTGTGATTTCATATAAATCTGATGATTTTTTGTTGTTGTTGTTCTACTTCTATTAAAAGAATGCTATTGGTATTTTGATGAGGATGGCAATAAGTCTCTATAATGCTTTGGGTGTGCTATCTTTCTTAATAATTACATTTTAAATGGATGGCCCCCAGGTCCTTGAGAAAGTCATTTTTAGGTTGTAAAACTGGCAGGAGCCTGAGAGAAGATTTACATTTTAAAGGAGCAGAGAAAAAAATTAACATTGCAGTCAGTTTTCTGAGGTAAAGCTCTAAAAAAAATGGAGATGCATGGTCCCCGGTCAAGAAGAAACTGTCTAAAGTTTATTCAAGTTGAAGACAACGTGAAGACTGCCTTGACCACCACTCTCTCACCTATATGGTTTCCAACTTTTGAAATTTTGTTCCTGTTGTTTGCTTTTCATTCTTCTCTGTCCTCGTGGGTTTTTTGTCTTTTTAAAAATCGCTTTACTTTTAGTAGAGCTGTAAGAGAGAGTGAAATTAGGTGCATGACTTTAATATAACATCTTTAATCAGAAGCATGAAAATTCTTTGAAAGATATGTCATATGCCCCTAAACTGTTTGTAGGTGTGAATAATGGCAGCTTCCATTCTTTAAAGGAAGAGCTTAGGGACAGAAATCTTGTTTGAGGGGGCAGCTTAGGAGATTTGTTTCTATACGAAGTCCATTTTTGCCTTGGATTATGGTTACCATTTAACCAAGGGAAGTAAAGCTTTCAAAAAAATTCTAATGAAGCAAGCACTAATTTGGTCTATTATGAGAGATACAGAGGAAATTGAGCAATTATGAGTGTTAGGTCTAATAAGGCTCCAGGGAACTTTGTCCCCCTAACTCCCTGTCTATAAATGCCCAAGGTAAAGCCCTGTTCTGTCTCCTCCCAGCATTAGCCTGAGAGCCAGCAGCTCTCTGTTTCGGAGACTCTCATTTCAGATTCAAGATACGAACTAGAACACTTCAGAATTCTGAAGACCTTAGTTGAGTGGAGTCAGAGTATCGTGTGTCCCAGATAATCTTAAATGCTCATTACAGACCCTCTTCTTTCTGGTCTTCTGTGTTTCAGCTGATGAATGAACGGTGATTACTCCAGCCTCTCCTTTAGGCCAAACGTTGGCTTGGCTTTGCGATCCTTTGTTGATCTCTTGGTCTCATCTGGAATCCTAGTCTATTTCTCGCTTTCCTTCCCCCTCCACCCCGCCAAACATACTTTTTTTTTTTTTTTAAACTCAGTTTAGCAATCTGACTTTTGCTTCTGGCAATTTTCCATCTGTATTTATTATTATTGACCTTAAACCCTGATTCCAGTTAATCTCATCACAAAGATTGTCAGGAAGAATCTGAGCTCTTCCCACTTTCCTTCAAAATTAAGGATATCTACAATGCCTTCTCAGTAACCAGGGTAACAGTAAAAAGAGAAGCTTGAGGCAAATGGTTGCAGGTAGGTTCAGCCTTTGGAATAATTTCTCCATCATGTCCATACTAGCTCTTACCTGTTGGCAGACACGGTAGATGAAGAAGCAGCAAAGGTAAGTAAAGGGACCTCATCACCCTGAGAAGACAGAGGCAAAGGTTGTCCCGAGGTTCTGGAAGCACCTCATTGTTGTCTCTAGGATCTATAGTTTTCTCAGGCTATAGACAGGATGAGGGATGAAAAACCTTTTAGAAAAAGGAAGAACAAAAGGGTAGGGCAAGAGATATCAGCACAAGAACAAAAGGTAAAAAGATGGGCTTACGGTGGAGAGTTTTGGAACCTTTTTAGAGGATTTGAGGACTTTTCTGATGTTAACTGGTTGGTGCCATAGGAATAATCTGACCAAGGCATTATTTGCCAACAGAGATAATGAAAGAGATGCATCTCTGCCCTAAAATAACTTGAAGTCTCTTTGAGAGCCTCAGTGGAATTGAAGGGACATACTAGCTAAAGGTAGATCTGGATGTCAGGAAAGCATAGAGTTGTACGCCGGTTCGCATCATCCTCCTCTTGACAAGATACACACTCATTTGGGTCTTAAAAGAACCTCTTGCCCTCCAGGATATGGTTATTCGGATGTTTCCCAGTTAGAGGAGTTCAATCTTTGTGAGGCATCATATTCACCTTGGAGAAATGGAATAGGTCAGAAAATAACTAAGCCTGTGGCTTTCTGATCACTCAGATAAGTTGTAAAGCTCTGCTATAGGCTCTTCAATTAATATAGGGTTAAGGAGTAGATAAATATGCAGTAGAGCTCAGATATTGCTCTTGCTAAAGTTTGAAGTATTCAAAATATGAACTTGAAAATATGAACAATGAATGCTTCAGTCAATTGGTTATTAATTTGGAGATAACCTTTTCTTTAGGTGTGGACATTGAATAGAAATCGGGAATAGGAATATATTTAGATTTGTAAGATACTGATGACAAAAAATAATGAAAAATGGAAAAATAGCTGACATAAGAAAGTATTGGCGCAGGGGCCTGGATACTCTGCTTCTCCTGCCATATCCTCCTCTAAGGCACAGTGTAAACTTTTTCAATCACTTCACTTTTCTGAACCTTAGCTTATTCATCTGTCAATCAAATGGAAGGGTTGAACTAAATTAATTTTTTTAATCCCTATTAAGCATCAAGATACTTGAGGAGGGTTTAGTTTTAGTTTTAGTTTTTAAATACAGGTACCTAGCCTGTATCCTAGAGAATTTAACTCAGTAGTTCTGAAGATTATGTATTTTAAACAAGCATCTCCCTTGATTATGATAAAGTGATCCACAGACCAATGTTAAGGGACCTCTGGACCAGATTCTGTGGGTTCTACTAGTTTTTAAACTTTGTTGTTCTTTTATTTAAAAAAAATATATACAAGATAAGAAGGGCAAGTGAAGCTAAAGACATCAAACTAGGAATATCGAGAGATTAAATATAAATGCGGTGTTAGAAAATCACTTTCTCTCTGTGTTGATTGATGATACAGTCTCTGGTGTCAAGTGTTACGGGTTTGAATTATGTCTCAAATATTTATGAACTATGGGTCCTTGTGCAAATTACTCTGACATTCTTAGCTTCGGTTTTCTTCTCTAAACAGTGTTAAGAAGAATAATCTCTGCTTTCTGGTGTTTAAGGATTAAAGGAGACAGTCTGTATGAAATGCTTTGTAGAATGCCCGACATAGAGCAAGTGGCTCGTAAATGTTAGCTGCAAGATGATGATAATGATCATGATGATGATGCCAGGGACAAAAATTCAAACAGTGAAAAGATGCAGAACTCCACATTTCGTATTTCAGGAGAAATGATAAGAAAGTCAAAGGAGATGATTCCTTTATATGCTCTTCACTCTAAAATGAGATACTTTCAAGGTTTTCAAAAGAATTTTGTATGGGTTTATGGGCTACCAAGAGAATATACAATTTAGCTCACTTCCATCTACTCGTGTATCCATGTTATTGCGATGATGAAACCAGTATGGGGCTACTGACCCCATTCAAGGCCAGGGTTGAACGTGCCCAGAGCCTCCTTAGAAGTGTATCATCCATATAAAAGACTGACCAGAGGGAAAGAGAGAGGAAAGGAAAAAACTGCAAGCATCCTAAGAAAGAGAGAAAAGAAGTCGGGTCAGATTGGAGGTAAAGTTAGGACTGGGGATGATAATAAACTTAAAGGAACATTGGGAGTTAGAAGATTTGGAAGTCATATTTCAACATGTAGAGCTCTAGAAGAAATCTAGCATTCTAACTGTCCTTCCTAGCTTCCAGATGCTACAGTGATGGAAAACCAATCCAGTGTCTCTGAATTTTTCCTCCGAGGAATATCTGCATCACCAGAGCAACAACAATTATTCTTTGGTATTTTCCTGTGTATGTATCTTGTCACCTTGACTGGGAATGTGGTCATCATCCTGGCCATCAGCTCTGACCCACACCTCCACACCCCCATGTACTTCTTTCTGGCCAACCTGTCTTTTGTTGACATGGGTCTGACGTCCTCCACAGTTACTAAGACGCTGGTGAATGTTCAGACTCAGCGGCATACCATCTCCTACGCCGGCTGCTTCACACAGATGTATTTCTTCCTGATGTTTGGGGACCTGGACAGCTTCTTCCTAGCCGTGATGGCCTATGACCGCTATGTGGCCATTTGCCGCCCTCTCCACTACTCCACAGTCATGAGCCCTCAAGTCTGTGCCCTGCTGCTTACATTGTGCTGGGTCCTCACCCATGCTGTTGCTCTGACTTACACCCTCCTTGCGGCTCGGCTGTCCTTCTGTGTCGTTGGGGAAATAGCTCATTTTTTCTGTGACATAACTCCTGTCCTGAAGCTGTCGTGTTCTGACACCCACATCAACAACCTGATGATTTTTGCCTTGGGAGGAACGGTACTCATTGTCCCCTTTATCTGCATTGTCATCTCCTACATTCGCATCGTATCGGCCATCCTGAGGGTCCGAACTCCCGGTGGGGCCGGCAAGGCCTTTTCCACCTGCAGTTCCCATCTCTGTGTTGTCTGTGTGTTCTATGGGACCCTCTTCACTGCCTACCTGTGCCCTCCCTCTGTTGCCTCTGAAGAGAAGGACATTGCAGCAGCTGCAATGTACACAGTGGTGATCCCCATGTTGAACCCCTTTATCTACAGCCTAAGGAACAAGGACATGAAGGGGGCCCTTAAGAGGCTTCTCAGTCGCCGGAGAGTTTTTTCCTTTTAGGAATAAAATGGCAACTTTGAATGAGAAGATATAGGTTTGGAGTCAGACAAACTTGATTTCAGTTTGAGTCTGCCACACGCAAACCATACGACTATAATCCTATTACCCAGCCTCTCTGAGCCTTGGCTTTCTCATCTATAAAATGGAGATAACAATCGATATCTAATAAGATGACTTAGGGGATTAAATGAGATAAACTATAAAATACATCTAGTATAGTGGCTAGTAATAGTAAGTTTTCAATAAATGATAGCTGTTATTATTACTACTGTTCTCACTATTCACCCCTCCCCGACTCAAAGTAAAAAAAAATCTTTTCCCTGAGATTCATTCAGTCAACAAATACCAGACACCTACTATTTGCTGGGAGCTGTTATAAGTGCTAAAGATGTAGCACTGAACAAGACAAAGTCCTTGCTTCCATGATATTTTCATTCTAGATTATTAATTTGTCAATTATAAAAAAAATTGAGGCTCTCTGTCTTGTTTATAGCACCAAATGGAGATTAAGACAAAAGAGATAAAGGATGGAGTTTACATTCCAGGAGATGCAGAATAGGTCGACTTCTCCATCAGGAGGCTGAAATGCAGTGTTTATATTTCAGTGCTTGTTGCCCCACTTCCCACAGTTTGCCAAGATTTCACCAGGACGGGCATTAGAGCACGCATACTGCCTCTTCCTCCATCTGATCAGAAATGTTCAACGCCAGCATCCTTTTTGTATCTAGTAGGTGTGAACACTGCAAACCTCTTTCCTTATTTGCCTTCAGGTTTGCCTTCAGGTAAAAGGGGCACCAACACCTTAAATTAGTTGAGAGATAGCCAAAATTGCATGTATAGGCATACAGGTGTTCTTCTACCTCCAAGAATCTTGGAAATATTTTAAAATATTATTGAAAAAAAAAATAAAGACCACATAATTTTAATTCCTCACTTTCCTCTGCTATGACCAAGTATCCACTGACTGCCTAACCACCCCCCTGCAACCACCACCACCACCACCACCACCACTGCAGTTTGTTTCTCAGATCTAACCTATCTTAAAATGTTTCCCTATTCCTGTATTATTTCAACAAATAATTATTGAGCATCTTTCATGAATCAAACTGCCCCAGGGGTCCGCAGTTGGGGAGTACAAATGTGACTCACTTAGAGCACATTTAGTAACTGAGGCTTCCATTGGTTGGATGACCTGGAAGAGGACTTCTGTTCTCTTTGGATCCTCTTTCCAGATAGTCTCTCTAGGGGTTCTGGGGTGGGGTGAGGAGGGCCTTCTCAGGTGACCAGAGCTGGAGCTGGTCGCAGCCCTGCATTCCTTCTGCGGTCATCTCCTCGGTCTATAACTCTCCCTTCATTTCATCGTCATCTATTGTTCTACAGACTGTGGGCCACTGATATTCTCCTCTGAGACACTGACTTCCAACTCGCTTCTGTCCTTTGAACTGGCAAGAAAAATATTCTCCACTTCTTGTAACCGGCTCTTTCAGGACAGGGTTCCCTGGTAGAGTTCTCAGGCCCTTAGTGACACAGTTTGCGAACACAAGGGAGGCCGAGGTGTGTGATTACAGGACACGGCCTTACACTATTCCTGAGGTCCACACCCCTCTGATGTTCTGGACCCACTGCTCAAACTGGCCCAGCAACTCCTACCTTCCAGTTTCTCTAGATGGTGGTTTCTCTAGATGGCCTTCTAGTTTCTCTCTCCATTCTGACCTTCGGGGTATCTTAATGCATCAACAGTTCAGTACATGTTTGAACCCTGTTTGGGGCTGGATTTAAGTTCTTTCCCACAGGCCCCAAGGAAACTAGATGAGACTGGGTGTCCATCTGGTTTCTCCTGTATCGTTCTGTGTCAGTTAGGAATGAGGTCAGCATGTGCAAAGATCCACGAAGGGACACTGTTGCCTTTCACTGTTCAGAAGTCTAGCATTCTTAGATGCCACTCTGCCCAAACAGTTATCACTGTATTCAAAGTTCCAAATTTATTCTTCCTTGATACATCCAGTTACACTCACCCCCAATCCCTAAATTCAAGCGCTATTCCTTTAAGGTAAACATATTGATATTAAAATAAATCACAATGAAATACAAATTGTTTATAAAGCTTTGCATTTTGGTTGTGTAACGTGAGTAAGATGTGCTTTTAATTGGGATCAGGAGTGTGTAGCGGGAGGTGATGAAGAACTTCCTGGTGCCTCTTGCCTCTCTAGGGAATATGCCTTTCTCCTACCTGGGACCCTTTTGGAAAGAGCAGATGGTCAGAAGCTTGCTCCTTCACTTCCTTAAGACTGTTAAATCTAGTCCAAATTATTCAGAGTGCCTAGCCTTCTGCTGTGTTCTTAAATATCAGTTCACAGAGCCACAACTCAAGAACAATCCTTCACTCTGCCACACTTCCTGTCAGTTTCCAAGACTATCTAGTCTACCTTCAGAGATTTTCTCTTCTCGATCCCCATGCCGTTGTTTTCATTCAAACACACGTCATCTGTTACCTGGATGTACAATGAGCCTGTCCCCAGGCTCTCAAATCCATTGCCAAACCCTCTCGCGCATTGGTTACCTGAGTAATCTTTCTAAAACACAAACATAATCATCCCCAGGTTTAATCTCTACTTCACCTCACCTCCAGCCAGCGGCACCCCATTACCTGCAAGGCAACATCTAAACTCCCTAAGAGCGCATCATAGCTCCTTTGCGATATAGTCCTCGTCTGCCTGTCTAGACTCATCTCTCGGTGCTCCCTTGACTTACACACATATGCTGTAGAAACACCAATGTTTTTACAATTCTCTGCTATTTCAATGTCCTCATACTCTCTCTGCCAAGACTGCCATTTCCCCCACTATGTGTTATGATCTTGAGCACCACATTCAAAACCCAGCTGAAGGGATGCTTCCTCTGTAAAGCCTTTGCCGATATCCTGGCTGCGTTAACTATATCCTCTGTTACGTTACTACCATTCATTATAATTATGTCGTTGTCCCTAAGCTTCAGTTTCCTCAGCTGAGAGATGCAGATAATAATGGTATATACTTCATAAGATTATTATGAGAATTAAAAGAGATAATACACGTAAAGCTTTTAATATAGTGCCTAATACACAATAACCATGTATAATAAGCACACTGAGTAGTAGTATCATTATATTAAATCGCTTTTTAGTACTTATACATATTTTTTAGTTCACCAGTCTCTACACTACTAGAATGTTCCCTTCTTTAGCATGGAGATTATGTCTTTATCCAGCTTTCTATGACCAGGACAAGGTACATTGTATGACATAGAGTAGATAACTTGCTAAATGGCTATTGAATGGTGGAATCTATAAGGAAAGTCTCATTATTTTTCTGGTATAACTCCAACTTTTTATCCTTAATAACAAGTAAATTAAATTTTATACGTACCTGAGTTCCCTCCTGATTTGATTTATATCTTCTTCCTCAAAAAAACCCTTTTGATTTCAAAGATAATAATCAATGCAACCCTTGCACTTTTTTCTTTTTCCTTCAAAAAGCTAAGTGATTCTAATTATTTAATAGATCCTCTCATCCATTTTCCTTTTGTAACAAAATAAGATCATTTTTCACTCTTAAAATGCACATATCAGAGTTGATAGTTGATATATTACTTATAA
>NW_011888842.1:7713792-7714353 GCF_000151845.1 Pteropus vampyrus | reverse complement strand
TCCCTCCTCATGCTGCCCTTCTGTCTTCTGGGGGTGAAAGGACAGTGAAAAAAGTATAATCAACATATAGTGATCCTAGGAGCTATCCTATATGAGCTGACATGGCTTTCATTAAATGTAAAATGCAAAGACCTCTAGTGAAGAAATTCATTGTCTTTTCTCTTCAGTGGAACTCAGGCAAATGTAATTGAGGTAGTAGATATTTCCTGGGCCCAAAGTCTGATGCCTTTGATGAAGGTAAGGGACTATACTAGGGATTACTGTCAGGACATCATCAAGCAAACAGTTGGCTCTCTTCCCAAGATGTGGGTTTAAAGGTATGAGAGTCAGTGGCCAGTATGATTGCCGTATTTCTGTCTTTAAGATTTGGGAATAAGAAGTGACTTCAGCAAGAGCACAGGGAAGTGCATGAACACACACACACACCCACCCCCCCCACCCCGCCCCCACACACACACACCTGCTCCTGATGAAGCTAGTTCTGCTCTGCACTTTATGCTCAAGTCATCTAGCTTCCGGGAGTATGAGCTGTTGCTCAGCTTCTCTGTAGACAACCAGAGA
>NW_011888842.1:7711447-7713742 GCF_000151845.1 Pteropus vampyrus | reverse complement strand
TTTTTTTGTTTTTTTAATGTAGCAAACTTTTTTCTCAACCCAGTGAGATGATTCACTGGCAAGAGTCATGAGACAACTCTGGTATGGCTGAGGGAAATGCCCCAAATAAAGGGCATACTTCTCAATCAATTTTCAGATGTTCTGTATACATATCCAAACCAATGTGGCAACCACCAGTTTGCTTTGAGCTGTCACAACCAGAGAGAACAATCTAGCAGGATAGGTGGTGATAAAATACTTCCCAGCAGCCAAGTGGGCTTGACATTTCTTGAGAAAACTCCATTCAGAGCAATCTCACCAGCCCATGGCTAAAAATATGAATGACATCTGGAGGACGGCCCTGACAGGGCCAGGTAGGTGGTCAGGAATTTAAACAACAGAAATGCAATGCAAGCAGACAAACTGAGTCAGGTACTCATGGGTGTGTCTGGGCCAGCCTGGCCATGCTTTCTCGAGACCAGCAAGAAAGGTTCCAGCCTGATCTGTCTTCCCTTATCTACCCACCCACTACCTCACTTATCCATAGCTCCTTAGTCATTTGATTCTAGCTGAAGCCAGAGAAGTTGTACTGCTGTATCCGAGAGCAGCTGATTGCCTTCAAACTGGGATTACAATCTACATGCCGTGCTCCCACGGTCACCATAATTCAGGAGTATTTGCAAGTTCTGCTCCAAAATTCATCTCGGATGCATAGTGGGGAGGGAAAGCTAATATTCATTTTCTTAGTCAGTTGTAATACTAAGCCAAATTTAGCATTTCATTTATTTCAAAATAAAAAATATAATAGATGTGTTATAGTTTTTCAGTTTACACAGAAGAAGAAATTGAGGTTCGGGGATGTTAAGTAAACTGCCGGAGGCTATACACTGGTAGATACAGCTTACAGTGGGAATCTGTCTTTCACAAATACTCCTTTCTTACAGCTGCTTGGCGCTAAGTCCCGGAAGTATTTGTGATCCTGTTTGTCTTTAACTAAGTGCAGCCAGAGGAAAGAATAGAACTATGTGGTTCTTCACTAGATGCCAAAGAAGTTTGACTACTTGGGCTTATAATACAAACCTGGGGTCATTAAGTTGAGTAGAAATGATTTCCAGGGAGACAGATAATGAAGAGCTTGAATGAGAAAGTCATCAATTTGGTGGGGGCAACAGTCGGCTCTGAACTATGGATACTTTCTTTGTCTTTCTCTTTCCCTATCTGGACTGAGCCTGTGTCTTGATTGAAACACGCATACAGTCAGAAAGCTTGCTAGGTAACTGGTCTGAGTGAACTACTGAATTGTAGTCTATAAGAGCAACCTGTGTTCCTGAATTCCAGAAGAAGCCTCAAGCCCTTACATGGAGCAGCTGAACTCATAATTGTGGGTAATTTCCTGGAGCTATAAAGGGTGCTATATAGTTTCTTCTCCTGACCCATCATCATCACCACCACCAACGAAGAACATGAGAAGAACGCTGAATGGATGGTGAGAAAAGGAAAGGAGATAACTTTACCAATTCCCAATCCCATACACTTTCTATGCCAATATCTTCCAACCATTCATAAGAACTAATAAATTCCCAGCATCACCCCCTCTCCCCCTTTTCCCAGCCCCTGGCAACCACCATTCTCTGCTTCTATGAATTTGACTACTTTGGATTCTACATATAAATGAGATCATGTACTGTTTGTCTTTTTGAGTCTGACTAATTTCACCTAGCATGATGGACAAAGTTTCAGTTATGCAAGATGAATAAGTTCTTGAGATCTAATGTACAGCATGACTATTGTTAACAATACTGTATTGTAGACTTGATATTTGCTAGAAGGGTAGATCATAAATTAAATCTTCTTAACACACACACACACAAAAGTAAAATGAAAGGATAACTATGTGGAGGTGATGGATATATTAATTGGCTTGTGATCATTTCATGACGTTTACATATCACAACATCAAGTTGTACACTTTAAATATATACAATGTTTATACATGCATTTTAACCCAATACACCTGTTTTTAAAAAAGAACTAATAAATTCCCAGGAAATAAGGAGAGACTTAAATTCTACTAGCCATGTAGTTTCTCAATCTAATAGACAATAACAACAATCAATAATATCAAGTCGGAATTCACAATTTACACTAAAGAATTGCAAGGAAAAGAGAGAATAACTATAACAGAATGTAATACAAGTTATCAAATATTTATTCAGCACTTACTCCATCCTGGGCTCAAGATTAGGAGGCTAGCATCTGGGGACAAACGTGTCTGTTATAAAGATGAGCAAATGTCATTGATTCAAGACTGTTACT
>NW_011888842.1:7700578-7709927 GCF_000151845.1 Pteropus vampyrus | reverse complement strand
CAGATTTAGCCAATTTCTGTGGTCCTAAACCTCTCACTGACAGCAGAGAGAAAAGTCATGAGCCTGTAGCTCTTGACTCTTCTCAGTTCACCAGTTTCAGAGATGGAGATGTGAAGACTCCCCTCTGCCCACTGGGGGAAAGGACCTAAGGGGACAGGCCACCAAACTCTTGCTTAGAGACGTGTATTAATTACTTAGTTTTCTTTTTACTCCCTTCAGGTCAGGTGCTCTAGGGCGGTGGTTCCTAAACTTTGATGTTCAGCAGAATCACCTGGGGAGCTTGTTAAAGATGAAGATCACAGCTCCACCTCTAGAGATGCTCATTCATGAGATCTGGGACCAGGTGATTCTGAGGCAGGTAGTTCTAATGGCACACCTTGACAAAGCACTGTCCTTAGGAAGAACATCAGGGTGGATGCCCTGTGAGTGTGAGCCTGAAAGGAGATGTGAAAAGACCTCCTTACTGCCCCGCCCCTGCCCCAACTAGATTTATGTACCCTCTAGTTAGGTCATAGATTGGGATATGAAGAAAGGGTTTTTCTCCCAGTGGATATTCCTTTTTGGTTTGTGGCTTATAAAATTAATTCTGCTTCATGATGGAAATCCAGATAATATAAATGTAAAACAAAGGATAAAGTTAAAAGATAAAGTACTTCACCCTCCCATTAGTTATTTTTATTCTTCTAAAATAGTTTTTATTCATAAAATTTTATGTTCACATAAATGGGATTTATTTTATACAGTATTTCATAGTTTTATTTTTCTATAATAACTTATTTTAGTAATTATATTTCTACTATGCGTACCAATACATAGAATACATATAATATCGATCTATCAATCTACTTAAATTTTTTAGTCAATCTTTTCTTGAATATACACAAAGATTCACTGTGAAATCTTATTAAAAATTATGCTATGCCCTGAAGTCTGTCAGTTATCTGATCAAGGCTACTTTAATATCTCCAAATGCATCCATTTGAATGGGCTCCATTGTCTTAGTGCCTCGGTGCCTGTGTCTTGCTCCTTTGAAAAGAGAAGAACCTAACTTTGAAAACGACCATGAAAATATATGAAGAATGGAGGTCCAGGTGGAACCCTGTGGAAGGGGAGGCAACAAAGCCAGATTGTTTTCACTTACTCATAGCCTAAGTCAAAGTTTATGGAATAAAATGAATGAAAATAAAGGAAAGTTGATATTACAATATTCGACACATATGTCAAATATCAAACTCCTTCAAATGTTTTGACTTCAATCTTTATACCCCAAACAGACTAGAGTTTGGGGCATTACCACATCCTTAAATGTCACTGATCTGCTGGTTACATACTAATTAGTCTTATATTTATGTATAAAGTTGGGTAAACATTTTGCATTTTGCATAGGGCAGACACGTGCAAAAAAAAAATTAAAAGACTGGGGGGAAATCTTGATCACTATAATAATGATAATATGGGTTGGATTCAAGGCCAGTGCTACCTTACGAACTATGTCGAGAAAGATGGCAGTCAAATGAGGACTTTGAGGCACGAATGACATCATATAACATAAAATTGTTCAATATCCTGTGAAGAGCTCAAGTGTCCCTTGTGAATGTACACATACTCTGAAATCAACCAGTGCTTTATGGCAGATTTACATTTATGGTGCATCATGTGTGAAATAATAGTTAAAATATGTTTCCAAATGACATTACCAGAATTACAAATCATGCCAAAATCCCACAAGGCTCAATGGAAATAAGAAGCCATAATGGACATAGGATGTAATTTTTTCAAAGCTTTGCTTCATTTTCATTGAACCTGTAGTCTGGTTTGATGACGCAAAGCATGATCTGAAGTATCTGACATCTATATTATATAGGAAAGAGTAAAGAAAATCTGATAGCTCAGGAAAAAACCTCTGATATTAAAGATTGAAAAAAAAGAAATTTACTACAGCCAGAATTAATCTGAAAATATCAACGTGAACCACAGATTTCTCTATCACTAAAATAATTTAAGCATTCTCTTATTTCACTCTACCCACTTCTAGAATTCGTGTATGGTGTTATAATGTGCATCCCACGGTCTCTATGATTTAATTCTTTACACTAATGTTTTTCAAATCGTAGTTCACAGATCTGCAGCACCAGCACCATGAGGGAGCATCGTGTGTGCAAATTTAGGGACCCCATTCCAAAACTACTGAATCAGAATTTGTGGGGGTAGATTCCAGGAATAAGTGTTTTAACAAGCTCTCCAGGAATTTGTGTGCACATTAAAGTTTGAGAAACTCTACTCTCATTCTTCATTTGGGAGGACAGAATGTCCATGAAGGATAGTCAGTGCCCAAACTAGAGTGCCATTTGTAGAAAAGCAATAGCATTTTCAGAAAGCATGCACTATAATTTGGTTGCGTTTACAAAGGAGGCCAGCATGAAGCATGCTTTCATTAATGATTATGTATGAGGCTAAGCACTATCAATGCCATGGCATTGGCAAAATGGGGAGATCCTTTGCCATCCTTGATCTCCTACAGGGACCTTCATCTTCAGAGTTGTTGTAACATTTTATACCATAGGCAGAGAGTAATAATACATTTCTTCTTATTTAAGTGATAAGTAGTTTGGATTCTCTGATCTCAATAGACCCATAAAGATGAAAAGAAAACCAATTTAGTCTGCATAAGAGAGTGTAGTGAAAAAATATAGCTAATTCTTTAGATTCTGGAGTGTGTTAGAGCCTGAGATTATAATCCCAAAATATAATCATTTCCAAAAATCTCCTCAAATAAGGGTTAACCGAACTGTATATTATATCATTTATGCCACCAAGTTGCAGAAATAAGTAATAAAGTTAATTTAGCATATACTAACCAAATGTTATTTAGAAAGGAGAGCATTGTAATAAGAGAATGAAATTCTGGTCAACAAATATTTACCATGTACAACAAATATTTACCATGTACACCCAACATGCCATCATTTATCTCAGGGCTATTTCTCTCAGGAGATGTCAAAGTTTTGAGACATATTCGAATGGAAAATCAAATCTGTGAATTCAATGAAAATGAGATTTTGATTTAAGTGAAAGTCACAGATTATCACTGTGAGAAAAATGTCACTCTACTGAAAAGTTTCCCGAGGGCCTCTTTCATGTCCTTGTTCCTAAGGCTGTAGATAAAGGGGTTCAACATGGGCGTGACCACCGTGTACATGAGAGCCACAATGATGTCCTTGTCAATGACATTGCTTAATGTTGGGAAAAGGTACTGCCCAAATATTGCCCCATAATACAGAGTCACTACAGAGAGGTGGGACCCACATGTGGACAAAGCTTTGCAGATCCCCTTGGCTGAAGGGACCCTCAGGATGGTGGCCCCAATGTAGCCATAAGATACCAGGATACATATAAATGGCAGGGTGATCACAACCACCCCTACTGTGAACATGACTAACTCATTGAGAAAGATGTCTGAGCAGGCTAACTTGAGCAGGGCACCAAGGTCACAGAAGAAATGGGGGATGGTGTTAGCAGCACAGAAGGATAACCGGGTCAGGAGGAGGGTGTGGGAAAGGGAGCTGGCACAGGATAGGATCCAGGACACAGCCACTAGTAAAGCACACAGCTCTTCCCTCATGATGGTGGTATAGTGAAGAGGGTGACAGATGGCAACATATCGGTCATAGGCCATTGATGTAATAAGGAAGCTGTCCAGGTCAGTAAAAAATATGAAAAAATACATCTGTGCTATGCACTCTGCATAAGGGATGGATTTGTACTTAGTGTGCATGTCCCTCAACATCTTTGGGACGGTGACAGATGAAAAGGAGACATCAGTGAAGGCCAAGTGGCTGAGGAAGAAGTACATGGGCGTGTGGAGGCGAGAGTCCAGCCTGATGAGCAGGATGATGAGCAGGTTCCCCAGCACCGTGGTCAGGTACATGCCCAGGAACAGGGCGAAGAACACGCCCTGCTGCTCCGGCCGGATGGGGAGCCCCAGGAGGAGGAAGCCGGACACACTGCTCTGGTTCTCCCTCCTCATGCCGCTTGTCTCTCTCCTGGGGGTGAAGAATGGTTGAGACTTAAGGACTTTGACATAATCATTTTTAGCAGTCATACGAAAATATGTGTGTTTTATTTAGGAAACTGGGAAACTTAACCTGTCTCTCATATGTTTCTTATATGTTGTCAATGAGGGAATGTTAATGAGAACCAGCTTTTCTGGGTTTGCTGAGAAAATAGAATTCTTGCATGTGTGTCACTGAGGACCAGGCCATGAAATATGATGTCTCAGCCATGTTATTGCCCCAAGAATGCTCTGTGGTGAATACTCTAAATCATCAACCATGCCATACCAACCTTTAGAAGACTCAACTTCAATACTCGTTGTTAAATTTCAGATGAGAGCTGAATTTTTCCAATGAAAGGATGCAAAGAACAGTATTATATTCCTTGAAGAAAACTTACCACTACACATACATTTTTATTTATTTCAGTTCAGTAGAAGATCCCTAAGAAACTCTGAATTATGTCAATTTATTCTCCCCACTGCGAGATATTATGGAAGAGTAAGAGGCCTTCCTGACAGTCCTGGCTTAACCACCTACACAGTTTTGGAATACTTAAGTTCTGGGCTGTCCGGATCTGGTTTTCTATGTTAGGACCCAAAGGAAGTGGAAGTTCCCTCTAAAAGACTGCTTCCTTGTACCTCTGTCTTTATCTCTTGGATCACTTTTCTTTTGCCTCTTTCTCTCTTCCTGTCTACCTCTTCACTTTATCTTTCTCTCTCTCATTTTCTCCTTCCTTCTATCTCATTCTCTTTGCCTCTGTATCTTCATTCCTCCATCACTCCATGTCTCTTTTCTCCTCTATGCCAAAGTCAGCTTTCTTCTTCTTCTTCTATACCCATATATAAACACATAGTGCTGAGAAAAAAATATCTATTCCATTCATAATACTGATTTTACCTGCATTTGTGATCCAGTATTTGGTGAGTAAGTGTGTCCGGAGGTTCTCTTTAGAGGACCTCCATATCAGCTTCCAAGGTCCTAGACATTTCCTGAGCATCAAAAAGAAAAGCTACAAGCTGACTCTCACTTCTGTCTACCAGTCCCAGATCCATGAATTGAAGAGCATAACTAGCCAAGGAGAGAACCCTAGTGGGTAGGGAGTAGAATTTGTAATTTCCTCTTAAAGACATCCATCAAACTTGGATTAATTACCCAATTTCCCCCTTGATTCCTTTAGAAAACATGCCCTGTGGGAGGGATGTTTGTACTGGGAAACTTAGATGATGAGCCCACAGAGAAAGACTCTCAAGACTCTGCTTTCCCAGCCTTAATCACCCTTTGGTAGAGGATAAACTCTAGAGAGGTTAAAAAAAGAGAGAGAATTTCTGCCTCCAACCAGGTCCACTTAGAAAGCCAGATGACTGAAGGGCCTCTAAGAATTTAGGTAGATCTGTAAGATCACTGAAAATGATCTTACTGAGCACCTACCCACCAGGTAACCTAAAGGGAATAACTTTGTGTTTCTTCTCTCTGGTGATCATTATGAAATACAAAGTGGAAAGTGGCAGAGATAGTCACCTTTTTTTTTTTTCAGAGGTTTTATTCCTTTCTTGACAAACTTAGGTTTGATTACATCAAATAAAAATAGTTTTCAGGGAAGAAAGAAAAGAAGGGAAGAAGGGAGGGAGGGAAGGAGGAAAGAAGGAAGGAAGGAAGGAAGGAAGGAAGGAAGGAAGGAAAGAAGGAAGGAAGGAAGGAAGAAAAGAAAGAAAAGTAGGCAAAAAATACCCCCACACACACAAAAACAAACTTGCAAATAGGAGAAAACGTTGACACACACAATCCAGAAAAATTGACTCTTAAATTGAAAAGCTTCAGGTTCTTTGAAATTGACCTTTTGAAGAAAATGATCATTTATTATAGCATTAGTGACTCTTAGGAGTGAGATATATAGGACAAACAAAGAAGTATTTATTAGGTTGAGATAATCATCTTTGAGTGTTAATTTGCCCATTTTGATATCTGAGTTTAAGGGGTGGTAGATATAGCAAAGCTTCCATCCGCATACCTTCTTTCTAGCTGTGATGACCCTGTATCACTGCCACAAGTTGATGTAACATGGGAGACTGTCAACTCAGAACCATTGAAGGCCAGTAGCATTCTAGGCAAAAGCCAAACAAGAAAGTTACCAGAATATTGGCCAGTAGCAGCTTAGCAAACACAAAGTGGACCATAAACTAGATTGGCTATAGGCACTGGATTCCCTGGGAACTGACATATGTCAAAGTCTATACCACCAATTGCCAAACTCAAATTACTCGTATTTTGTTACAGATTTTGGCACCTGGATCAGTTTACTTCTCCTCAACAAATTACCATCAGGTTGGGTGCCATCAGCATGTGCATGAATGAACCATAACACAATGTGATATACTTTTTCTTGGATCTCACGTTCAATGACCTTGATCTCCATTGTGGTTTTGCCATCTCTTATGACCATATTGTGAAGACTGGAAATACTTTACCTATGGAGTATTAAATTTAAACACTCGATTCTTTGCTCTCTTTTCCCACTCCACCCATCATACAGAATCTTTTGCCTCATAAAGCTATTCAGTCTCTGATCCTGTCCATTTTCCCCCAAATTCGTTTTGTCTTCATTCTATGACCTCTAGAGGATGAATTTTATAGGTTATCACTCTCTTACGAATTTGCCTGAGTCTTGATCACAATGACCTTTCACCCTAACCATGTAGCAAAGCTTCAATGCTGGATCGATTCAATTAGCCACCTTCTGTGCTTCCTTAGTTCCGATTTATTCCTCAGTCCACTGTAATCTAAATTCTGTTCCCACCACTCATGGACGTTGCTACTGGTCATATTACCCAAATCCTCGCTATTGCTAAATTTAATGGATGGTTTTTGAAACTTAACTTCCTCTGCCCTTAACTCCCATGGCCCCACATTTTCATATTTTCCTTCTATGACTCTGATTGTTCTTTGATGTCTTTTTTTTAGGACACTCTTTCCCTGACATTTCCTTAATTGTCAGTGTTTTCTATGGTCTGTCCTCAGACCTTCCCTCTCTTTACTTTCCCTCCTCTCTTCCCTTTTTTCTCTCCTCTTCATTCTTGTTTTCTTTTCTCATTCATCTCATGAACTTTTCCTATTCATCTCATTTTTTCATGCAATCTCATTCTCACCTATGTTGATGGTCCATGCATTTCCATTTCTATCCAAAAAAAATATACAACTGCCTCCTGAATTTCTTCTCATGAATAATCCATAGGTACCTTATACTCAATGTGTTAAAAACTTCTCAGATATGTTTCTCCTTCTAGGTCCCCTATCTTAGTAAATAAATAGCACAACCATACTCTCGGCTGCCCAAGACATAAATTTAGAGGAAGATTTTTAGCTCCTTCATTTTCCTCATTATCTATGGTCTTACCAAAATTAGCTCATATCAAAATTACCACATCTTTTAGATTCTGACTCTGAAGAAGACTTAAATACATATAGTTCTCTCTAACTCCATTACCTCTCTCAGACATACTTCTATAAGCTCCTACCTAAACGACTGTAACCACTTCCTAACTAGTCCCCTTCCTTCTGGTCTTGCATTTATCACTCCATCTTTGCCCTGCCGACATCCCCTCCACTCACTGCAAACACATGCTTATTATCTATTCTTCACCTGTAGTGAGAGTTTTTAATATGACCCTGTCAATCTTCTGATCAAATCCTTCGATGGGTCTCCCTTTTACTTTTGGATAAAGTGCAAATTGTTCAATATGGCTTCCAAGTTTCTGCATGGTTCATTCCTGCTAATTTCTCTGGCCTCATCCTGAAGCTCTTCTCCATTCTAATTTTCCTGATAATGGTTTCCCAAATTTTTCATCCTTTCTCTTCTCCAGATCTTTTCGTATTTCTCTCTTTTTCTTCCTTCCAGGAGTTCTGCTTCTACATTGTCCATGTTACCTTTTACTTGTTTTGATTGTCTTAGGTGTCTGCTTGTGTATACCATCCTACAAGCCTACCTGCTTGACCCCTTAAATTTGGGTTTGATACCCCTCTGTGCTCCCAGAGCACTCAGCACTCGCCTTCATAACAGCATTCAAAAAATGGGAAAAATACATCTACCTCAAGAATTATTGCAAAGGTCAAATGAACTCATTGTTGTGAAAAATCTTTATAAATAAATGAATCTTTAAATAATAGAACTTTTCATCTTTATTCCCAAAGGAGTTGACTGCCTTTAGTCTCTGGCAAAGGCACATCTCTGCTGGGAATGGTTACGAGAAACATGGTAATTATTCTCAAATTGTTCTTCACCAGAAATTTGTTGCCTTGGTCTCCTGGGCTGTCAGCCTGGCTGGCAAAAAGAAATACCTTTGTGGTTGCCTGGATCTGGTTTAAAAGAGAGAATATACCTCCTTCCCACTTCAGGGTCGAGTTTGCGACTTTTCTCCCTTTCCCAACTCTAAGCCTTTCGGTGGGAAAATGAAATATTAGTTCACACTCTGGAGCTGACGGTATTTGAATTTATCACTCCCAAGCTAGGTAAGGGCAGTACTTGTAGATTCCATTCAGCAGTGTGTGTGTTTGTGTGTGTGTGTGCGTGTGTCGTCTACTACAAAATCTCATAGATTTGTGCTGGGAACTTTATATAATTTTGTTGTGTCATCTCGAATAGCTTAGGTAGATATAATAATCATAATTCCTTACAGTTTGTATTTCCTTTCTAGGAGAATGTTATCTCTTTCACAGTTTTGTTGACTATCTGGCCTGCATCCAAGCTATAGGCACAACCATCCAAGTTTAAAAGAAATAATGATCTGCATTTTTTGCAGATAATTGTAAACATGCCTATATGTAATTTTATATTATGTTCTTCCAAATATTGTATCATAAGCTTTTCATGAACTCATTTTATTGGCTACATGATATTATTTCCATGCATGAGAACTGTAGTTGTCTTAACCTTTTCCTTATTAATGGAAACTAGGTAATCCATCAAAAACATTGACCAGGGTCTGAGCTGCTTTTGTCCTGGATCCCCGAGAAATTCACTTTATGAGCAGCTGTCTTTGTAAATTCAGTAGCTAGTTTCTCTATTCACATCCAATCATCTGTTTATGTATTGAAACAATACAGCCGTCCCAAAAGCTTTTGGAAAATTACAGCGAGGAGCAGATCTTTTTTTTTCTTTTTGTCAAATCATGCTCTCCTAGAGACAATGTAATATGGTGGTTAGAAACATGGGTTCAAAATCAGATAAATCTGGGACTGAATGATCCACCCATCATTTTTATGATGAATGATTTTAGGCAAATTATACTCTCTAAGCCCTA
>NW_011888842.1:7695206-7699788 GCF_000151845.1 Pteropus vampyrus | reverse complement strand
GTGAGCACTTTTCTACTGTTTAAATGGAGAAAAATTACTACATCAAAGAGAATATAAATCTTCAACTTTACAAGACATTCAAATTAGATAAACTAATTTAAATATCTAATAGCAATGTCTGAGAGTTTTATTTCTTCACATGCTTGTCAATGCATGGTGTTCTCGTATTTATTTTTAAAATTTTATCAGTGGTATCTTGTTTTAATTTGCATCTTCTTATCACTTGGAAAGTAGATCCCCTTTTAATATGTTTATTGGCTATTTTGACTTTATTTTCTGTGAATTTCTAGCTCGTATTGATTCAGCTTTTTGTCTTGTCCTTATTAATTCACAAGAACTCTGCATGTAACCTGAGTTCTAATCTTTTGCTGATTTGGGGCAGTTTATATTCTTCCATCCATGGTTTGTGATTTTGTTGCAGTAGTGGTAGTGGTTCTAATAAAGAAAATTTATTTAATGTAATCAAGTTTATCAGAATTTATATTTATTTTGTGTGCTTTGGGGCTCTTGATTAAGAAATGTGTTACTATCCTAAGGTCATAACATAATCTACAAATTTTTTCTAATGTTTCTAAAATTTAGCTTCTCACATTTAGGATTTTTAATGCACCTGGGATTTTTTCATATATGATCTGAGGTAGCGATATGGTGTTATTTTTCCCTCATGGAAAGACAACTGCCTCAGCACCATTAATTGAAGAGCCTCTATAGTTGTTCTACTGATTTATAATGACACTTTGTCAATTGCCATGTCCTCATTTAAATGTGTCTGTTTCTAGGCTATTTTTCTCCACTGGTTTATTGGTTTATCTTTGTAAAAAATACATTATTTGTTGTAATCATTATAGCCTTATAGTAAGCTTTGATATATTTTAATGAATCCCTACCTTTTAATAGATAGATAGATAGATAGATAGATAGATAGATAGATAGATAGATAGATAGATAGATAGACAGACAGATAGATAATTAATGATCTGGGTTAGGAAATGTCTCTTATAGGCTATTTTAGAGACAGTGAGAAGATTAGAATTCCTTTTTAAAATTATGTTTAGCTTTTAGATTGTACTTCTTTAAATGAGATATCATGTGGCAACAAAATAGTATTGGGGCTCAAGATTATTAGGCTTTACCTGGGTCTTGAACAAGGCCTGATGTGAGTTTCCTAAAGTGGCTACCATGATGAATTTAATTGGCTATGACATCTTTTCTTTGATCAACAAATTTTTATTGTGTGTGCATTATTTATCAGTGATAGATTCTGGGTCTATAACCAATGAACAAATTAGAAATAATCATGGGATCTGTAGACGAGCAGGAGATACAGAATTAAACAGATCATTACAGACAAAATTATGAAGGACAATGAGATTTCTGATGTCAGATAATTTGTTTTGCTTTTGGAGAGCAAACTCTGAAGTCAAAATGCTTGAGTCCAAATCCCAGCTTCTCCTCATCTCACTGCTGTGACAGTGAGACTGTCTGCCTCAGCTGTCCCATCTGAAACATGGAAATAATAACAGTACTGACCTAGTTCATGTATTTGACACTGCTGAGTCAGTTACTTCCTATAGGCTAATGGAACAGTGCATAAGGACAATGTTTAATAAACATTAACTGTTAGTATTGTCATTTACAGAGGCTGGGACCAGACTGAGAAAGAAAGTGGCTGTATATCCTAACCTACACTTTTTCTACATTTATCCAACAAAATATGCATCAAAATTAAGAAAATGTGGATGAAAAGATTTCCCAAATCAAAGAACATCTCTATTATGCTATGCCACAACTATCATTTTTTTATCCCAAGACATTCCACCTTTTCTCTTCAACTTTTCCCACCAGTCCCCTCCAGCTGCTGTACCAGTATGAGGCCTGACAACCAGAGCAGCGTGTCCGAGTTCCTTCTCCTGGGGCTCCCCATCCGGCCGGAGCAGCAGGGCGTGTTCTTCGCCCTGTTCCTGGGCATGTACCTGACCACGGTGCTGGGGAACCTGCTCATCATCCTGCTCATCAGGCTGGACTCTCGCCTCCACACGCCCATGTACTTCTTCCTCAGCCACTTGGCCTTCACTGATGTCACTTTCTCATCTGTCACTGTCCCAAAGATGCTGATAAACATGAAAACCCAGCACCTATCCATCCCCTTTGAAGGCTGCATTTCCCAGACATATTTTTTCATAGTCTTTGCTGATTTAGACAGTTTCTTGATCACTTCAATGGCCTATGACAGGTATGTGGCCATCTGTCACCCTCTGCAGTATACTACCATCATGAGTCAGAGCGTTTGTGTTATGCTGGTGGCTGGGTCCTGGGTCATTGCTTGTGCTTGTGCTCTTTTGCATACTCTCCTCCTAGCCCGGCTGTCCTTCTGTGCTGACAACACTATCCCCCACTTCTTCTGTGACCTTGCTGCCCTGCTCAAATTGTCCTGCTCAGACACTTCCCTCAACCAACTGATCGTCTTTACTGTGGGATTAATAGCCATTATGCTTCCATTCTTATGCATCCTGGTTTCTTATGGCCATATTGGGGCCACCATCCTCCGGGTTCCCTCTACCAAGGGCATCTATAAAGCCTTGTCCACTTGTGGATCCCATCTCTCAGTAGTGACTCTCTACTATGGGACAATTATTGTTCTATATTTTCTTCCTTCATCCAACAACACCAATGACAATGACATAGTTGCTTCATTGTTGTACACAGTGGTCACTCCCATGCTGAACCCCTTCATTTATAGCCTGAGAAATAAAGACATGAAAGGAGCCTTAAGAAAACTCTTGAGTAAGAAAACATATTCTTCCAACTGATACTTTCTTTTTAAAACCCTATATGATTTTATTTCTTTAATAACATAAATATACAAATTACTGAAAAAAGAGCTCACTTGTCTTCTTTCCACAGCTGTCACTCACAAACCTTTGCTGATATTATTCTTGCGCCTGTTGGGGGAATAGTAAAACAGGATATGCTTTATGGGACTTAATTTACCTTTTTCTTGCATAACAGCAGTTGAAAATATTTTGAGAATGCCATGTCACTTTGGCTGGTATCATGAAATGGAAGCTGTTGGGGCTGGCCCTTCCTCCCAATTCTAAAGTCGTAAAATGTGTTTCACCTTTCACATCTCTATTTTTAAGGAATTTTCCATTTTGGTGACAACATGGTTCCTCCTTTCCCAGGCACCCAGGCATCCAGGGACTCTGAGCCCTTCTAGAACTTTCAGGAAGAACATATTAAATTTTATTCTCCTTACATAATAATTAACACACTGCATTTCTTGCTCTTCAGGAATACAGCTCACGCTTCTTTTTTCCCCAAGCACACACAGATATTCAGCAACAAAATAAATGTCACCTTTATTATCTCAGGTACCAGTCGAAGAGCTTTATATGCATCCAGTTCATCTACTTGGCTCCTAAGAGATAGGTTAGGAAAACAACCCTAAGAGATATGTTAGGAAAAATCCTAAGAGATATGTTAGGAAAACTCAGGCTCAAAGAAGTGAAGAACACTTTAGGATTGCATTGAGTGAAAGAAAGACTTGAATCTTGGCTCTCTGACTCGAGAGCAATTCAGCCAAGAACTGGAATTGTTTATATGAAATGCTGCATGCAGAGGAGGAATTAGTTCAGCCTAGTGGCAAAGGATACATAGAGAACTTCCCAGGGAAGGCGATGATTTACCTGAGATTTAACAAATTAGAATTATCCAGACACACCAAGTTCTGTCTTGTCCTGATGATCACAGGCAAAGGGAGCAGCATGCGTCAAGATGTTAAACTGAAAGTTTCAACCAAGGCACCCAGATTTGATAGACACCAGATATCAAAGTGAGTTATGAGACACAAAATGAAGATGTTTATAAGAAATGACCAATAATCAATTACACAGCTCTTGAGCGTTTCAACCTAGATGTGGATCTAAAAAGTGCCAAGAGCTGGAGATGAGAGGTTCTTGTAAAGATGCTTCTTTTGGAGAAAGCTGTGCAGTGAGTCCCAAATCTGCCCTTTGCGGTGGGGTGGGGGGTGATTTCCTCCTCACTTAAAGTGTAGTGAGAGAAGCCTTAACAAAACCATTCAGAGAGTTCAATGTATGGCCCCTGCTTTTATGAGAGAGAGAGAGTACAATAAGAAAAATAAAATGGGAGGGGAAAGAGCGGGTAGAGAGAGAATGAGAATGAGAATGAATTATGTTTGGGAAATACTCTTACTTATTTTCATGGTGGGACAATAAAAGCAAAAATGTTTCCTATGGACCACAGGTGGATTGTGTGAGAAAGAACTGATATGAAACCATTTTCAATCCCTCCCAAGAAGATCTATTAGACAATCTAGTAGATTTCAAGAGAGAATAAGAGATCTGTAAGGAAGGCACCATCCCCAAGCCAAGGACAATGAGGGGAAACATTCAAGAGAAGAAAATACACTTTAGTTATATCATAAGAATGTGTGGGAAGGTAGTCTGGAAGTCTCTCGATATCTCTTGGCCTGGAAATGACAACAGAACAAGTTAGTTTTAACCATCATCCAGGTCAAGAGAAGTCAAAACCTCTTTAATATGGAAGCAACTAAAGGCCCATA
>NW_011888842.1:7683502-7695156 GCF_000151845.1 Pteropus vampyrus | reverse complement strand
GGGGGTGATTTCCTCCTCACTTAAAGTGTAGTGAGAGAAGCCTTAACAAAACCATTCAGAGAGTTCAATGTATGGCCCCTGCTTTTATGAGAGAGAGAGAGTACAATAAGAAAAATAAAATGGGAGGGGAAAGAGGGGGTAGAGAGAGAATGAGAATGAGAATGAATTATGTTTGGGAAATACTCTTACTTATTTTCATGGTGGGACAATAAAAGCAAAAGTGTTTCCTATGGACCACAGGTGGATTGTGTGAGAAAGAACTGATATGAAACCATTTTCAATCCCTCCCAAGAAGATCTATTAGACAATCTAGTAGATTTCAAGAGAGAATAAGAGATCTGTAAGGAAGGCACCATCCCCAAGCCAAGGACAATGAGGGGAAACATTCAAGAGAAGAAAATACACTTTAGTTATATCATAAGAATGTGTGGGAAGGTAGTCTGGAAGTCTCTCGATATCTCTTGGCCTGGAAATGACAACAGAACAAGTTAGTTTTAACCATCATCCAGGTCAAGAGAAGTCAAAACCTCTTTAATATGGAAGCAACTAAAGGCCCATATTATTGTCACCTTTTACTCATTCTTCTTCCCATGCTCTGTCCCCACTAGGATGGGTTCAGTAAATGCAACTAGACCAGAAAAATTAGGGAAAAAAGAGATAATATACCATATGTCTCCTTTCTGGATCTCATATTCTTGCTTGCAGCCAGATCCAATGAGGGTAAAGGAAATTAAATGGAGATTGTGATGGAAGGTAATCATTACCCATTCTAATACCTAAGGATTAGAAGAGAATTTATGGGTTCCTTAAGAGTTTTTACAGCAGAGGGGAAAGACAAATCCTCAACTAAATAAATTTTGAAATAATTGTAGGAAAAAAATTACATCTCCTGAATAGTTCTTGTTAAGGTTGGTGTATTGGGCTATTGTTTCTAAAAAAGGTTTATTTCTTCCTCTTCACTTCCACGGTAAGAGTATACTTTCCCACTCCATTGATGTTGGGCTTTTTCATACCTCTATGTATCAGTTAGCTCTTGCCACAAAAATGCTGGATAACAAATGACTACAAAACACAGCAACATTCAACAATAAGCATTTATGTTACTTATGAACCTGAGGGTTGGTTGAGGCTTGGCTGGTCTAACTTGGAGCTTGGATCATCTAGCTTGAGATAGCAGTTTTTTTCTGGTCTTGGCTGGTCTCACTCATGCGTCAGTGGCCAGATGCAGGTCAGCTGACCTAAAGTGGGCTCATGTGGGATGTCTTTGTCCCATGCATCCCTTGTGCTGTTTCTGGAACTTGCATATGGGCACTCCCTCAGCCTCCTAGCCAGTCTCCCTTTCTCGTCCTTGTGCCCTGTATTTGTTTGCTGTTAACTTCACATCATCATCACCACATCTAAGGCTCCTCCTGCATTGCAGTGGTAAGGCTAGAAACTACGCTTTCCAGATTTTTCTTTCCTGTATTGTTTATGTTCAGTGCTTTCCAATGGAAGGAACTCATGAAAGATTTAGCAGGCAGAAGAGGAGAAACCGTTACTCTCTGGAGGTCATTCTAGTCAGATACATAAGCAGATGTGAGATTCACAGAAGTTTTCCATTGAGCTCCTAAGCACCACCTGCATTAGTGCTTCAAACAGTGTTTTGTGCTCTCTCAGCCTACACAAAACAATATCGTGGCTGGACCCAGCCCTTGTGGTCCTTATTATGATTGTAAGACACCCTCAGCAATAACCATCGGGAACCTTTAGGAAAACAAGGTTTATTCCTGAGGTCCTGGAATGTACATGGCACATGTGGGACCACACAGAGAGGTTGAGGATAGAGAGCAAGAGAGTGCACGGCCTTGAGGTTCTGCTTTTATTGGGTTCTAGGGTGAGGGCCTAGGGTTTCATTGGCTCACGCTTTATTGGCGATTTAACCCATTTTCCATTAGCCCTGAGAATACTCACCAGTGGCGCTTGTAGCTGCAGCATTTACTCCAAGATAACTTGTGAATTACAGTCCTAACCTTACCCCCAAAGTTCGCCATAAAATATCTCACTTTTATTATTATTTTCACATCGCTCTAGTATACTGATAATCTTTGAAAACAAATGGCATTCTATTTATAGCATTCAGTCACTGAAAATATTAAATCCTAGAAAATGTAGCATTCCTACATGTGATGTTAAATGAACGCTGGCAGTTTTTTTTTTTTCTAAACAGAAAAAGGGTTAAAACATAAGAACGGGAATCTAAAGTGTGGGAAGAGAAAAAAACAAGTGTCCCAAATGGTCAGTTATAGAAATCAACCGAGACTTCTAAAACAAAAGAGCTTCAGTGTGAGGAGGGTCCTGGCTCCATCTGCCTGTGGCGGGCAACCTGTTTGTTGGAGATAGCTGTCTTTGAATTGGATGCCTCACCAATCAAAACATAAGTCAGGCACTTGCATTACCAAAAGAAAAGCCAACTGTCAGGGCTTACACTATACAGAGACTTTTGGGGCTTTTCAGTGATTTTTGAAATTTGCAGCTACTACTCATTCAACTTTGAAACCATCTGTTTATACTTTAGGCTGAAATCTTCAGTTTTTGATTCATGTAAGTGGCATTGTACAATATTTATTGTTTTGGGTAGGCTTATTTCACTTAGCATAATATCTTCCAGGTTCACCACTGTTTTAGCATGTATCAGAATTTTATTCCTTATAAGGCTGAATAAATATTCCATTGCATGTATATGTATAGCGTATTTTGTTTACTCATTCATCCATTGATGGATACTTGGGTTGCTTCCACCCATGGCTACTGTAAATAATGCTGTGAGGAACATGAGTGTACAAATATCTGTTTTGACTCCTGCTTTCAGTTCTTTTGTGTCTATACCTAAAAGTGATTTTCCAATTATGCTGGACAATACGGTAATTCTATTTTTAATATTTTTGGGGAACCACAATAATATTTTCCACAGTACCATTTTGCATTCCCACCAGCAGTGCACAAGGGTTCCAATTTCTCCACATTTTTGCCATCTGTTGTTGTCTAGTTTTTTGATCATAATCATCCTGATGGATGTGAAATGGTATCTCATCGTGGTTTTGATTTGCATTTCTCTAATAATTGACGATATTGAGGATCTTCTTATGCGCTTATTGATCATTTGTATATCTTCTTTGGAGAAATGTTATTCAAGACCTTTGTCCATTTTTTGAATTGGGTGGTTGTTTTTTTTCGTTTTTTGTTTTGTTTTGTTTTGTTTTGCAGTTGTTACTGAGTTTTATGGGCACGCCAAATCCTAGCCACTAGACCACCACGGAAGCATGTTGTTGAGTTTTAAGGGTTCATTTTATATTCTGGATGTCAGCTCTTTGTCAGATATGTAACTTGTAAATATTTTCTTCAATTTTCTGTGTCTGTTCCTACACTTTTAATTTATCCATGTCTTTATATTTAAGTCGGTTTGTTGGAAGCACACACAGTTGGGTCTTTTTATCCACTCTGATGGTATCCATCTTTTAATTGGTACATTTAGTTTATTGACATTTAAAGCAATCATTGATGTAGGTGAATGATTAGTGTCCGCTATTTTGTAACTGTTTTCTATTTGGTGTACTTGTTCTTTGTTTCTATCTTCCCCTTCTTCTGCCTTCTCTGATTTTAATTGAATATTTTACATGATTCTATATCCTCTTCTCTTAGCATATCCATTATACTTCTTGAAAAAATTTTTCATTGCCCTAAAGTTTACAACTAATCTAAGTCCACTTTCAAATAACTGGTAAGGTACCTTATAACAGAATATTCCCAATTCTTCTCTCCCATCACTTAAAACATTGCTGTCCTAACGCCATCATGTTGGGGGTTAGAATTTTAACATTTGAACACAAACATTCAGTCTACAGCAGAACATTTGACATAAGATCTACCTTCTTAGCAAAATTTTAAGTATCTAATACAGTGTTATTAACTACAGACACTGTTACAGCACAATTTTGAATTGAATTGGTGCAACTGAGATCCTTATTCTGTTCCTGACCTCTAGTATTCAGTCTTCCACTGGTAAGTCTGATATTAGCTTTAGATTTTTCATAGATACCTTTTACTTGTTTAAGAAAGTTTTCTCTATTCCTGAGGTGTCTGAGATTTTTTTAAATCAAGAATGGTTGTTAAATTTTATCAAACATTTTTTCTTCATATATTGAGATGACAATATGGATCTTCTTCCTTAGTCTATTAAAATGGTGAATTACAATTATTGATTTTTAATATTAAGCCAAACACATTGTTGCAATGAAACCCATTAGATCATGATGGTTTAGCCTTTTTATATATTGTCGGATCTGATTTGATAAAATTTTGGTAATTATTTTTTGCACCAATGTTAACAGGAGATATTAGTGTTCTTTTCTTGTATTACATGTTTATGGATTTGATACCAGGTTTAATGCTGGCCTCAGAGAATAGGTTGGGAAATTCCTTCCTCTTCGACATTCTATAAGAGCTTGTGGGGAACTGGTATTATCTCTTCCTTAAATATTTGGTGGAATTCACACATAAGGCCGTCTGTGACTGTACTTTTCTTTATGGAATGATATTAAACTACAAATTTAATTTCTTTAATATATAATTTCTTGTACATTCTTGCATGAGCTTTGGAACTTCTTTTTGCTCTTCAAAGAATTCGTTTCATTCAAGTCATCAAATTTATTGACATAGAATTTATAACAGCTCTTATTTTTCTTTTAATATCAGTAGATATTTCTCTGTAGAATCTGTGGTGATGTCATCTTTTAGTCTTAATAGCAGTAATTTATATCTTCTCTCTTATCTTTCCAAATTAGCCTGGCTAAAGGCTTATAGATTTGATTGTTCTAAAAGAACCCATTTTTGGTTTAATTAAGTCTTTCTATTGTTTTTCTGTTTTCTATTTTATTAATTCTGTCCTGTTTTTATTGTTTCTTCTGCTTACTTTGTGTTTAACTTGGTTTTCTTTCTCTTACGGTGGATACTGAAGTCATGCTTTTTCTCTAACATGTTTATCGCTATAAATTTCCCTTTATCCATTGCTTTAGCTGCATCTCACATATTTAATATGTTTTGTTTTTATTTGAATTCCATTAAATGCTTTATATTTTCACTTTTTATTTCTTTTACAACCCATGGGTTATTTTGAAATGTATTACTGAATTTCCAAATATTTGGAGAGTTTTCAGATATCTTTTTGTTATTGATTTCTAATTGAATTACTTGTGGTTAGAGAATACTCTTTGAGTGATTGGGGTACCTTTAAATTCATTGAGACTTGTTAGATTGCTCAGAGTTCATTCATTTGTCATGGTCTCTAATGCTATCATGCTGACACGAGAGAACTAAATCTCTTGTATATATTATTCCAGTAGCCTTATAAATTGGTCTTCCTACTTTCACACTTTCTTTCTTTCAGTCTATTCTCAATAAAGGAGCCAAGATACTTTTAAAATTCAAGACATATCAAGTTACCTTTCTGCTGATGACTTTCTATTGGTTGTTCAAATCACTTATAGTTAAATAGAAACCTTATAAAAGTCTTACAAAGCCTTACACAAACAAATATCTTATCTCTGATCTTTATCTTCTGCCAATTCTTCCAATACACTGTTCACTTTCTGATAGTCAGTCTAGCCTCTTTTCTGTTTCCCTCACATGTCAAGCACTCTCCCATCTCAGACTTTCTGCAGTTTCTACTCCCCCTGTCTGGAATGTTCTTTCCCTCCGATAAAAACAAATAACTTCTTTCCCTGTTCTCTTTAAGCTTTTTTCTTAAATCTCTCCTTCTTGTGGAAACTTACCCTAACCACTAGACTACTTAAAATTACAGTGCCTTTCCCCATTCACCCTGCTTGTGTTGTTGTTGTTGTTGTTTGAATTAAATTTATTGGGATGACGTTGGTTAGTAAAATTACATAGGTTTCAAGTGTACAATTCAATAATACATCATATGTATATTGCATTGTATGTTCACACCCAAAGTTAAATCTCCTTCGGTCACCATATATTTGACCCCCTTTACCCTTATCCTCCTCTGGTAACCATTCCCTCTGGTAATCCGTAAACTGTCGACCGTGTCCATGAGTCTCTATTTGTCATGTTCATTTGTTGCTTTCAGTTTTATGTCTCACATACAAGTGAAATCATATGGTACTGAACTTTTCCTGTCTCAGCTATTTTCACTTAGCATGATTATTTCAAGATCCATCCATGTTGTTGTAAATGGCAGTATTTCATCTTTTCTTATGGCTGAGTAATATTCCATTGTATATATGTACCACACCTTCTTTAGCCAATCATCTATCAAAGGACACTTTAGTTGTTTCCATGTCTTTGCCGCCATTAATAGTGCAGTAATAAACATCAAGGTGCATATATCTTTACAGATAAGTGTTTTCAAATTTTGGGAGTAGACACTCAGAAGGGAGATTACTGGATCAGATGGTAATTCTATTGTTAATTTTTGAAAAACCTTTATACTTTTTTCCATAGTGACTGTAGCAATTTACATTCCCACCAGCAATGTATGAGGATTCCTTTTCCCCCACAACCTCTCCAACACTTGTTGTTATTTGTCCTGTTGATGATAGCCCGTCTAACAGGTGTGAGATGGTATCTCATTGTGGTTTTGATTTGTATTTTCCTAAGAGCCTCTTAAGGGAAAGTTGAGCCTCTTCTCATATGACTATTGGCTATTCGTATATCTTCTTGAGAGAAATGTCTATTCAGGTCTTCTGCCTATTTTTTGATTGGATTGTTTATTTTTTTATTCTTGAATTGCATGGGTTCTTTGTATATTTTAGATATTAGGCCCTCATCGGAAGTGTTGTTTGCAAATATCCTCTCCCATTCGGATGGTTTTCTCTTTGTCTTGATGGTTTCTTTTGCTGTGCAGAAGCTTTTTAGTTTGATATAGTCCCATTTATTTATTTTTACTTTTATTTCCCTTGCTTTTGAGGTCAAATTCATATAATCCTCTCTAAAACCAAGGTCCATGAGTTTAGTACCTGTGTTTTCTTCTATGCAATTTAGTGATTCAGGTCTTATATTTAGGTCTTTGATCCATTTGAGTTCATTTTAATGTATGGTCCAGTTTCATTCTTTTATATGTGGCTCTCCAATTTTCCCAGCATCATTTATTGAAGAGGCTTTCTTTTCTCCATTGTATGTTTTTGGCTGCTTTGTCAAAAATTATTTGCCCATATATATGTGGGTTTATTTCTGTTCTGGGCTCTCGATTCTGTTCCATTGGTCTGTGTGTCTGTTTTTCTGCCAATACCATGCTGTTTTGATTATTGTCACTTTGTAGTATATTTGAAGTCAGGCAGTGTGATCCCTCTGGCCTTGTTCTTTTTTTGCTTTGGCTCTTCAGGATCTTTTGTGATTCCATACAAACTTGATGATTTTTTTGTTCCATTTCTTTTTTTTCAGCTTTATTGAAATACAATAGACAATTAGTTGCTCGTATTTACAATGTACAGTTCAATGAGCTTTTTTCATTTATAGTCAGCACACAAGAATATATTAATTTCAGTTGTACAGCATAGTGATTAGAGATCTATATAACTCACAGTGATCATCCCACTAAATCTAGTACCCTTCTTTCCCCTTATATATTTATTACAACATCGTTGACTATTTTCCTTATGCTACACTTTACAGCTCCATGACTATGTTGTAACTATTCATTTGCATTTCTTAAACCCTTCGCCCTTTTTTCACCGACCCCCAGAACCTGCCTCCCATCTAGTATCCCTCTAAATATTCTCTGTGTCTATGAGTTTGCTTCCATTTTTTGTTATTGTCATTGTTTATTTTGTTCTTTAGATTCCACAGGTATGTGAAATCATATGGCATTTGTCTTTCTCTATCTAACTTACTTCATTCAGAACAATACTTTCTAGGTCTATCAAGGCAATATCTTTTTCTATCCCCTTACTTTTAGTCTGTGTCTGTCTTTTAATCTGAAGTAGGTCTCTTGTAGGCAGCATATGTATGGGTCTTGTTTTCTTATCCATTCAGCCACCCTATCTTTTGGCCGGAGCATTTAATTCTTTTCCATTTGAGGTACTTGTTGATAGATATGTATTTATTACCATTCTTTATTCATGTTTTCTTCTTCTTAAAGAAGTCCTTCCAACATTTCTTATAATACTGGTTTGGTGTTGGTGAACTCGTTTAGCTTTTTTCTTTTTTCTTTTTTTCTTTTTTGCTTTTTGTCTGGGAAGCTCTTTATTTGTCTTTCTACTCTAAATGATAGCTTTGTTGGATAAAGTAATCTTGGTTGTAGGTCCTGGGTTCCTCTCACTTTGAATATTTTGTGCCAAACCCTTCTGTTCTGCAAAGTCTTTTGAGAAACCAGCTGCTTTGTTTCTCAAAACTGCTTTTCTCTTGCCGATTTTAAGATTCTCTCTTTGTATCTAACCTTTGGCATTTTAATTACGATGTATCTTGGTGTGAGACTCTTTGGGTTCATCTTTTTTGGGACTCTCTGAGCTTCATGGGGTTGTATGTCTATTTCCTTCATCAGGTTAGGGAAGTTTTCCATCATTATTTCTTCAAATAGGTTTTCAACTTCTTGATCTCCCTCTTCTTCAGGTACCCTTATGATGCGAATTTTGTTACATTTAATTTTGTCCCGTAGGCTCCTTAAATTATTATCATATTTTTGGATTCTTTTTTTCTTGCCATCTGATTGGGTGACCTTGGCTTCCCCACTCTCTATATCGGTGATTCGATCCTCTACTTCATCCACTCTGTTGATTCCCTCTAATGTACTCTTCATGTCAGATAATGTGTTCTTTATTTCTGACTGGTTCCCTTTTATAATTTCTATTTCCATTTGTATGTTTTTTACCTCCTTAAGTTCTCACTGAGTTCATCTACACTTCCTCTAAGTTCATTGAGCATCCTTATAACCAGTGTTTTGGATTCTGAATCTATTAGATTGCTTGCCTCCATTTTTCCTGGAGCACTGTTCTCTTCTTTCATATGGGACCTGTTTCTCTGTCTTCATATTTGGCTGCCTTTCCATGTCTCCCAGTCTTATTAGTGTGGCTTTGTGTAGTAGGTGTCCAGTGGCACAGTCTTGAGAGGGGTCCAGCTGCAGGCCAAATTTAGCCCCAGCCTATGCCCCTCCAGGGCCACCTGGTAAGATTCAGCAAGCAATCCACAGATGCTATGCTTATAGTTGCCTCAAGGGGCCACGCCAGAAACCAAGGCCAGCTGCCACAATAGCAGGTTTTGGAGCTGCTCCTCAAGGAGCACTGGACTTGCCAAGGACACAACTGGACGTGGCTTAGGTAGGGCCACGAGTTGAGAGAGGCAGAGTTTCAGTGAATCCTCTGGGTGGAGCAATCTCTGTTATCCAGTTTGATGACATCTCAGCTATGGTGGCTCTTGTCTGCACACTAGGAGTGGGGAGGGCTCAACAGAGGGACAATGGATACCACCAGCACTTCTGCCCCAGAGAGAGCCTTGCCTCCTGCTCTCGCTCAAACAACTCAGTGTCTCCCTCTAAGTCCCTGATGCCCTCTGAGCAGCTGGTGCTCAGAGCAAGTGAGTCCTTCACTGCGAAAGTCAAGTTGGAGGACATGGCCCCTTTAAAAGGAGCATCTGCAGCTGTCGTAGCCTCTGTCCCACTCAGCCATTCAGGAACAGCTAGCCTCACGTCTTTGCCCCCTCCTACCTCCTGCCACTGCAGGGTGATTTCTTATTTCTCTCCCTAGTTGTAGGATTTCTGTTCATCTAGATCCCAGGTGACTCTGCTTGCTGTTTGCTCCATGTTTCTGTCACAATTTTGGTGTGGTCACAAGAGGAGATGTACTAAGCCTCTATGATCTATACCATTTTGCCCAGTCTCCCTTGTTCTATTTCTTTAAAAAATGCCATTGGTGTTTAGATGGAGATTGCATTAAATCTATATATTGCTTTGTGTTGTCATTCATAATATAACACTCATTATCCTATACAATGTACATTACATCTGTATTTTTTTATTGACAGTGTCTCTCCTCTATAATGTAAGCTTCTCAAAGGTAGAAATTTTGACTCATTTGTATAGAAAAGTACCTGGCACATGGTAGGTATGAAATATAAATTTATTTAATGAGTGTTTAATCCTATGCTTACATTTATTTTTACTTTAACAAGAAATGTATTGTCTCAGTTTGAGCAGCAAGAAATAATCCTCATTTTTCCAAATTAGAAGAAAGAAGAATATAGACCATTCCACTAAGAAATGTCCTTTAGGGGAAAAAGATTTATAACCGGGAAATTTGTTCATAACAGTAATTGCCCTATGAATTCCTCTTGGGCTCTTTTCATCAAGAGCATAGTAAAATTAATTAGCAATATCAAAAGCTTTGCATTTTGTTTAGGTTTTAGGAAGCCATAAGAGAACACTTTATTAATCATCTACCTCATTAGAAAGACAAACATTTTGAACCTTCTTGCTCTGAAAACTAGGAACTACATCATGTTTTTATAGCTCTAGGAAAAATAAACTAAACAATAGATTATCACTAATTTTTATGCAACTATTTTGTGACACCTTAATTTCTAAAGCAACTCAGTTTTATAGACATTGAAACTAACTCAAATAAGGTATCAAATACTTTTTATTTTAAAATTAGCATCTCACAACACATTTGACAGTTCCAATCTTCAACCCGGGAGTCAAGAATTTGAAGAGTGAGAAGGTACCTTTTGTAATTATATTTCACACTTCTAATCTCAGAAAATATAGGAGACCAAAAACAGAAGAGATTATTCTTTTTTATTGAAATCATTGAGGTAACGTTGGTTAATAAAATCAAATAGGATTCAAGTGTACAATTCAATAATACATCCTATGTATATTGCATTGCATGTTCACCACTCAAAGTTAAGAGTTTGTAGAGAGCAAGAAACAAGGTTGGTCACCTAACTACACATTTTTCAAGGAGATCTCTCTGATGGGGTCCGTGGATAAGAACATAAGTAGGGGACTGTCACTTGGAGAAAAAGATCTTCCTTCTGAGAAGTTTTCCCATGGCTCCTTTCATATCTCTGTTCCTTAGGCTGTAAATAAAGGGGTTTAACATAGGGGTCACCACAGTATACATCAGAGAGGCAGTCATAGATTTGTCATTGGAATCACTTAATGAAGAGGAATAGTGCAGTACTATAATTGTTCCATAGAAGAGAGACACCACAGAGAGGTGGGAGCCACATGTGGACAAGGCTTTGTGGAGCGCTGTGGTAGAGGGGACTCTCAGGATAGAAGTGCCAATACGACCATAAGAGACAACGATGGCAATAAATGGAAAAATGACAACCAGAGCCCCTACAATGAATATGACCAGCTCATTGAGAGAGGTATTTGAGCAGGACAGCTTGAGGAGGACGGGAAGACTACAGAAGAAATGGGGAATGACATTGTTAGCACAGAATGACAGCTGGGCCAGGAAGAGAGTGTGCACGAGAGCACTGCCACAGGAGACAAGCCAGGAGCCAGCCACCAGCAGCACACACAGCCCCTCCCTCATAATGGTGGTATAGTGTAGAGGGTGACAGATGGCCACGTACCTGTCATATGCCATCACTGCAAGAAGGAGACTGTCAAGACAGCCAAAAACTATGAAAAAATACATCTGTAAAATGCACCC
>NW_011888842.1:7682270-7683452 GCF_000151845.1 Pteropus vampyrus | reverse complement strand
GGACACGCTGCTCTGGTTCTCCCTCCTCATGCTGCTCCTCTGTCTGCAGGAATGAAGGGAGTAGGAATAATCAGAGACTTTGAAAGTCTCATAATGGCCACCACAGTAGGAACTCTGACTTTCTCCTGGAGAAGAAGAATAACTGCTTGAACATATATCGTCAGCTAGTGCTGCTAAAGCAAGCAACACCCTCAATGCCCTACACGATGTCTTCCCAGTAAATGCATTCTTCTTGTTCTTTTAATCAACCAGGTTTCTGGTATTATGATACTATTTGGAGATACGAGAATAAATGGGACATAAAGGACCTCTTCTCTTGGCGTGCTGACCCTCTGGGGAGCCCTTGACAGATTGTTGACCAAAGGTATGGATCTGCAGCCAGGGCAGTGCTGTGATTCTGGCCCCACCTCTTCTTAGCTGATGACTTAGGGAGCCACGCCTCTCTTGGCTTCATCTTGTGTCACCGTAGTGTGAAGATTCCAATAGCACATGTTCACATTTAATAGGAGGATTCTAATTCAATACACAGGAATATCTAAGAACAGTGTCCTGAATAAAATAAACACACAAAATTTTAGCCATTGCTTTTACACCAGGATAAACATCCAAATAAAACCAAGATCGAGTTTAGAAATTTATTAAAACAACACTATGACATGGTCAGCACGTATGACCTAAAGTTTATGATAACTCATCAGAGTTCTCACACTCTCAACAGGAGTTTCGACTCATATCCTAACATCGGGGTAAATCTGATGGAATTAGTCTTAGTGCAAGTTTATCTTTTGCCAAGATATAATACGTACTTTATTTCGTGTCTCCATTTATATCTGATGTTTCAAGTTTGCTCAGAAATAAGCAGAACAAAGCCACCTGAGACCTGAGACCTGAGAACTAGGGATGCCAATGATTAGGAGGTGTCTATTAGAATTTACAGTTACCTGGTTGACCATCACTATTTCCCAACACTAATTTTCACACTTGTAATACGGGTCATTTAATGACCGCTATGTTAGAGAAACACATTTTTGCATTATTGCCTCATGAATCTTCAACAGTCCTAGCATAAAGTTGTTATTAAAGCTTCGTTGTAGACATACTCAGAAGGAATGAGAACTATCGTGTCGTTACACAGTAACTGCTGTACTCACAGGTCTCTCAAGTTTTAAAATTTCCTCGAAT
>NW_011888842.1:7680163-7682220 GCF_000151845.1 Pteropus vampyrus | reverse complement strand
AGAACAAATGGGACACACAGGACCTCTTCCCTCGTCATGCTAACCTTCCAGGAAGGAACTGACAGAGGGCTGACCAAAGTATGGATCTGCAGCCAGGGCAGTGCAGTGATTCTGGCCCACCTCTTTCTAGCTGATGACTTAGGGAGCCACGCCTCTCTTGGCTTCATTTTGTGCCACTGTAGTGCGAAGATTCCAATAGCACATGTTCACAGTTAATAGGAGGATTTGAGTTCTATACCCGTTAATATCTAAGAAGAGTGTCCTGAATAAAATAAACATACAAAATTTTAGCAATTCCTTTTATGCCAGGATAAGTATCCAAATAAAACTAGGATCAAGTTCAGTAATTTAATAAAAGAACATTACAAGATGGTCAGCACCAAGAACCAAGAATTTGACCTAAAGTTTATGCTAACTCATCAGAGCTCTCAAACTCTCAAGAAGAGTTTCTAGCTCAGATCCAATCATTGCGGTAAATCTGATGGAACTTGTCTTAATGCAAGTTCATCTTTTGCCAAGATAAAAAACTTCATTTCATATGTCTTTGTTTATATCTGGTGCTTCAAGTTGGCTCAGAAACAGTAGAAAGAAAGACACCTGTGATCTGAGATCTGAGAACTGGGGATGCCAAAGGATGTGAGGTGTCTACTAGAATTCACAGTTACCTGATTGACCATCACTATTTCCCAATACTGATCTTCATACTTGTAATACTTGATATTTAATGAATGCTATGTGAGAGAAACACATTTTTGCATTATTCCCTCACTGAATCTTCAACTGTCCTAGGATATAGGTGTTATTAAAGCTTCGTTAGAGACATACTCAGAAGGAATGAGAACGATCATGAATGTCACACAGTAACTGCCGTAGTCATAATTCTCTCATGTTTTTTTAAATTTACTCGAATCTCTGCTGCTATGATCTTACTGTTTCTCTCTGTCTTTAATTAGACAAAGGAACCAGGACCTTAAGAAATATTATTTCAAGATTTGAAAGCATCCTCCTGCTCAGATAGCTGTCACCACTCATAGTCTTATTGCCCTTTAGTTTGCAAATGGCTTTCATAAACCTTTGAAGTTCATTTAATTCATCAATGTTTATTTTGTGTCTGAGAAGTAGAGAAAATAGTGATTTTTTTTTTTCATTTACTAAGAGAAGCAGTGAAATTGCTTATGGGACTTCACATAGATATTATATGGTGGGACCTAATCTCAAAGGTAGATTTTCTGATAATTTTCACAAGAGAGAGAATCTACCCATTTCTTTCCATGGGTGACACAAGGGCTGAACTAAAGTTAAATGTTAAAATACTCATATGCTTAGGAGAGGAACTCGACATTCACATTGTTGTGTAAGTATCTGACCGGGTAGGTCATCTCAGTAGGTAACCCGGGACCTCAGACATCTCCTGGAGGAGACCCAGGAGAGACGATCCCTAATAACACTGAGGAGCTGCAACTTGAAGGGAAGGAAACAATACGGAAAATGTGCCTTAATTCAGTCAGCAGCACGTGTGAAAGAGGTGGCTGGGAAAATGCTCAGTACAGAGAAGAGGAGAAGCTGTGACCTGGAGGTTTGCATAGGCCTAATTTCCTGCCTTTGTACCAGATATTGTCTCCTAAGCAGTCAGGAAATGGAGAGTCAGGAGCCTTGGGCTCCACGAGGCTACAATTTACTAGGTGTTCACAACATTCTAGTATTTGAGCACCTTACAGGCAAGATCTACAGTGGTTATCCCTGTTTCTTACCATTTCAGATGGAGGCAGCTGGGAATTTCATGCTAAACTCAAGGCCACAAAGCGATCCAGTGTGAAAAACACAAAGATTCGAGTGTAGGCATATGGGACTCTCGAAATGAGCCTTTATTTGCTAAATATGTCAATAAAATTGAAGACAAGTATCAAAAATATTGGGCTTCCAGGCGCCCTCCTGTATTATTCAAATCACTGAAAAATGGCCCCCAACTATTCTTCAAAATTGGCTTTTTTCTTTTTTTGGAGCTGCCTGTGTGGATACTGGTCTCTAGCAAGTAGAGAGTCAGAATGTGAGAATGT
>NW_011888842.1:7678327-7679509 GCF_000151845.1 Pteropus vampyrus | reverse complement strand
CATGTTTCTGCGAGGAAAATTTCTGCCTTCCCTGACTTATATTCTAGGTGAGGGCATCCAGTGTGTGAGTCAGCGGACCGTTTCCACAGGCACGTACAGACACACACGCCCACGCGCACGCACACACACACAAGACCGTGGACATTTCTGGGCACATGCTGACCTATACCAGTGCTGTGAGTTCAGATACCTTCTTCTTCATGATGTGACCTGAATCCTCACTTTCCGTGCAGAAGATCCAGGATTGAGGAAAGAGCAAACCTCGGTGGACTGAGGACTTTTACAGACTTTCGTATTTGTTCACCACATCTAAACAATGAGCAGAAAACCTCTTTATACCCATCAGAAAGAACCCCGAGAGGAAAATAGTCCCAAATCCCTGAGTGGAGCAGCAGTCAGCTTGGGCTAATTGTCCCGCTACTTCCTAGCCACTTGGGAAGGAGCACGTTTAGGGTCCAGAGGGCCTGAGCTGCAACTGGAGTCACAGGAGAAGGTGTCCATGATGTTCGTGATATGTCGGGCTTCAGGTCAGGTCTCTGGATTGGAAGCAGGAGGTTCCCTGGTCACCGACAGCCTCGCATCACAAATTCGGCTTCTCTGTTCAGCTGCGTATGGCCCAGGCTATGCACAGGCTCCCACAGCTGCTGCAGGCTCCCACAGCACCTACGCAGACCTGTTTCAGACCTCCATTATACCCTTACTAATCCACGGGTCTCCCCCACGCCCCTGTGAGGTTCTGAAGCATAGGGTCCCTGCCTTGCTGAGGAGTAGGGGGATTGAAACCGTGTGCTCTGGGGAAAATGATTATGAGCTCACTGCTTACTAAGAGCATACCTGAGCATTTTCCCAAAGATCTCAGAGACTCAGATTCTTCAAAGTGGAAATAATAAAAGTTCTTGTTATGTGGGTTTGAAGGTTATATGAGCACATAACGAAAGCTTAAAAATGTTGAGGTTTATTGTCATTGTCTGTATCATCAGGGATCAACCATGGCTCACACAAGATGCTTGGTTATTTTTTAATTAATTTATTTGTTCATTCATTCACTTAAATACTATTAAATTTCTCACGAGGTGATATACACTTTGGAGACATAGCAGTGAGTAACATAACAGAAACACCTCCTGGGGAACACACATGCAAGTAGGAGGTGCAGAAAAAAATGTTAATGCAAAATAACTG
>NW_011888842.1:7673411-7678277 GCF_000151845.1 Pteropus vampyrus | reverse complement strand
GGTTTGCATAAGCCTAATTTCCTGCCTTTGTACCAGATATTGTCTCCTAAGCAGTCAGGAAATGGAGAGTCAGGAGCCTTGGGCTCCACGAGGCTACAATTTACTAGGTGTTCACAACATTCTAGTATTTGAGCACCTTACAGGCAAGATCTACAGTGGTTATCCCTGTTTCTTACCATTTCAGATGGAGGCAGCTGGGAATTTCATGCTAAACTCAAGGCCACAAAGCGATCCAGTGTGAAAAACACAAAGATTCGAGGGTAGGCATATGGGACTCTCGAAATGAGCCTTTATTTGCTAAATATGTCAATAAAATTGAAGACAAGTATCGAAAATATTGGGCTTCCAGGCGCCCTCCTGTATTATTCAAATCACTGAAAAATGGCCCCCAACTATTCTTCAAAATTGGCTTTTTTCTTTTTTTGGAGCTGCCTGTGTGGATACTGGTCTCTAGCAAGTAGAGAGTCAGAATGTGAGAATGTTAAACACACACACATATTTGTATCTTGGTTTAAAGTCTCTATTTTGTGAGTAAAGATGTCAGGGTGTCAGTTCGTTACACACAAAAGCATTCACTGTGACAAATACATATTTGCCAAAGGGAATTTGATAGACTTCTCTACTTATACTCAAGGTAGGTAAATGCAGCTAGGGTATAAGTTGCCGTCACACAAATCTATGCAAAATTCACAAACAAAAGACAGTGTCACATGCACCTCATAGCTGGACACACAGAACTATCACGCACCCTCTACCGCATGCATCGAAGTCATAAACGGTCATACATATTCAAATCGCAGGTGATGCACACAAGCACACAAGCAAGAAAACTGAACCAAAATAAGTGCACACGTTGCTGCGAGGAAATTTCCAGCATTCCCTGACTTGTGTATATTCTAGGTGAGGGCACTCAGTGTGTAAGTCAGTGGAACACGCACACACACACACACACACACACACACACACACACGACTATGGACATTTCTAGGCGCCTGCTGACCTATACCAGTGCTGTGAGTTCAGATACCTTCTGCTTCATGATGTTACCTGAATCTTCACTTTCTGTGCAGAAGCCCCAGGATTGAAGGAAAGAGAGCAAATTTTGAAGTCCTGAAGACTTTTGCAGACTTTCACATCTGTTCACCACCTTCCAAACAATGAGCAGACAACCTCTTTTTACCCATCAGAAAGAAACCCGAGAGGAGAACAGCCTCAAATCCCTAAGTGGAGCAGCATTCAACTCGGACTAATTGCCCCTCTTCCTCCTGGCCCCTTGGGAAGGAGCATGTTTAGGGTCCGGAGGGCCTGAGCTGCAACTGGAGTCGGTGGAGAAGGTGTCCATGATGTTCGTGATACTTTGGGCTTCAGGTCAGGTCTCCGGATCAGAAGTAGGAGGTTCGCCAGTCACCTGCAGCCTCTGCATCACAAATTCACCTTCTCTGTACCACTGCATACGGCCCAGGCAGTGCACAGGCTTCCACAGCACATAAACAGACCTGTTTTAGACCTCCACTACACCCTTACGAATGCACAGGTCTCCCCATGCCTCTGTGAGGTTCTGAATTGTAGGGAGCATGACTTCTTGAGGAGTAGGGGATTGACCATATGCTCTGGGGAAAATGACTATGAGCTCGCTGCTTACTAAGAGAGCATACCTGAGTAATTTGCCAAAGATCTCTGAGACTAAGTTCTTCAAAGTGGAAATAATAATGATTCTCATCATGTGGGTTTGAGGGAACATAAAGAGAACATAAAGAAAGATTAAAAGGTGTTAAGGTTTATTTTCATTGTCTGTATCAGCAGGGATCAACCATGGCTCACACGAGGCACTCAGGTTTTGTTGAATTAATACCTTTGTTCATTCATTCATTTAAATAATTATTAAGGTTCTCGCAAAAGTAAGACAGTAATATACACTTTGGAGACATAGCAGTGAGTAACATAAAAAAAACCCTCTTGGGAAACACACACTCAAGTAGGAGGTGCAGAAAAAATGTTAATGCAAAAAAAAATGGTAGGAAAATGGCAAACATTCCTGGGAATAGTAAAAATCAGACTTGGAGCAGAAAGAATCCCAAATGTCCATGAACAGGTGAATGAGGAAAAGAAAGCTGTGTATGTTCATACAACGGAATTAATGTCCTCATACTCAGCAATTTAAAAAATCAACAAATGAATAAAAATAATGAAAGATATATTGATGCATATTATAACATGGTGAATCCCAAATGCTTATGCTGAGTGCAAAAAGACAGCAATGAAAGAATAAACATGTGTGATTCCATTTAGATAAACTTCTAGAAGATGCAAGCTAATCTATGTGACAGAAAACAGATCAGTGATTCCCCTGGGGACAGATGGAGGAGGAAAGAAAGAGCAGGAGGGTGGGCACGAGGAAACTTCATAATCTCGACAGCTTCTAGTGATCGTTTCATGGGTATATACATGTCAAAACTATTCATATTTATATATTGTACACGTAAAATATACAAAGTTTATTGTACGTCACTTGCACCACAAAAAATCTGGAGATAAAATATTGACATTTGTGCAAAAGATGGATAGATTTTGAGAGTATTATGCTAAGTGGAAAGAGTCGGGTGGAAAAGGAAAAGAACTGTATGATTTCACTCATATGAGGCTTCTAAAACAAAAAGAACAGATGAACAAACAAAACACACACAGACTCATAGATCCAGACAACAGAAAGGTGGTTACTAGAGGGGAAGGGGTTGGGGCAGGATAAATAGGGTAAAGGGGGTCAAGTACCTGGTGACAGGAAGAGACTAGACTTCAGGTGGTAAGCACACAAAGAGTATACCCATGTCTCATTATAATTGTAACCCTGAAATTTATATAATGTGATGAACCGGTGTAACCCCAAAACATTTATATTAAAAAATATGGGTGTTTTTAAAGGAAAACATAACGAAATTAAGTATGTCATGTTATTCCTTTATTGAATACTTTCCAATGGGTTCCCATATTATGCAGACTGAAAACCAAAATCTCTACTATGAAGGTTAATTTTATGTGTTAACATAACTAGGCCTCCAACCCAGATATTTTTTCAAACACAATTCTAGATGTTTCTATAACAGTATTTTTTTGAATGAGATAAACAGTACAATCACAGACTCTGAAAAGCAGATTGCCCTCCATAATGTAGGTGGGACTCATTGAGGCAGTTGAAGACCTTAAGTAGAACTCTGATCTCCCCCAAAGAAGAGACAATTCCGTCGGCAGACTATCTTCACCTCAAACTGCAGCTTTTCCCCAGGTATTTGTCTGCCCGCCTACCCAGCAGATTTGGGACTTACTAGCTTCCACAATTGCACAATCATATGAACCAATTCCTTAAAATAAATCTCGCTCTACACATGCACACACATGAATGCACATTCGCACACACAGACACACACACACACACACACACACTCATGCACACACATGACGTATCGGTTCTATTTCTCTGGAGAACATTGGCTAATACATCCACAATTACCATAACTGCCCCACCAAATTTGTCCCCTGATATCTATAAACTTATTGCCTTCCATCCCTCCCCAACTTGGCCCTGTCCAGAGGCCCCCTTAATAGGCCAGTAGCCATCTCACCTCAGGGTATTGCTAGTTGCCGATCTTCATGCTTGCAGTGCTTTTCCCCTGATATCCCCATGCTCCCTCACCTGTCCTCAGTCGTGTCTTTGTTTGGATGTTATCTTTCCCATTTTGTATTCCCAGAACTTAGAAAATCGCCTGGCACATAATATTCACACAATAAGTGTTTTCCTGTGTGTGAGTTGTGACGGCATGCACTCAGCTTCTCCTTATGAGAAGTGGGAGCGCTCAGTGTGGGAACAAGACAACACTCCTTTCTCCAGACTAAAATTAGGCAGATAGGTTGTATTCACCACAAAAATCCAACTCAGAAGCAAAACTTAGAATCTTCTTAGAATGGGGAAATTTGATCATTGGATTGACTCTTTTGTGTTGCCCTGTTAAGTTCTTGTCACAGGTACAATCAAATTAAAGTTTATTTAGCCCTTGAAAGTACTTTATTAACTAGCTACTACATTAAGAAGGTAAGCATTCTAGATTTTATTAAAATAAACATTGGAAACATTATTGAATATTAGTAGCTTTGGAAAACAACCAATAAGAATGAGTAAATAAGGAGCTGATTTATACCTCATTACTCTAATGGGTAGAAACTGTGAGTTATAATTGAAAGCTATATTACTTATTGCTGAGGTGGGTTGTTTTTTTGTTTTGTTTTGTTTTGTTTTGTTTTACCTATCAAAACAACATTCTACACAAAACTTAAACGGCTCTGTTTCATGGTACAAATCTTCATTTCACTATAGACAAGGTGATTCATACTATAGCACTTTGAGAATTCTGAACAGCTACCATCTGGGGGTCGGAAAATTGGGAGTGAAAAGGTCTAGCTTAATCTAAAACACCGTCACATTTCGTACATCTAATCATGTCTTAAAACAAAACCACTTTTATCTTTAAAAAGGAAATAGAAAATGCTGGTGCCGTTTTCCTTCTGAGAAGTGGTTGGTGTGTTCTGTGTCTCAGCAAGTCTCCTCGCTCTCCAGGAAGATACAAAAAAAGCTCAACCCATTTAGAAATGTGAACCCCACACCTGACTGATAAGTAGTTTGGTGCTTTGAAGACTACAAGGTAAACAGATGTTTCAGAAATGCCATTTTTAGGATGATTGAAAAATAAAGGACAATGGATAGGACTAACGTGGAAAGGATTGGATCCAATAATATAACTGCCCCTGAAGGACACTTGGGAGGGTGCTAGTGACAATGGTGATAAACACACAATTTTTCGAGGCCTCTATGACAAG
>NW_011888842.1:7671752-7673361 GCF_000151845.1 Pteropus vampyrus | reverse complement strand
GTATGATCACGTTATTCCTTTATTGAATGCCTTCCAAAGGGTTCCCAAATTACTCAGACTGAAAACCAAAAACTCTACTATGATGGTTAATTTTATGTGTCAAATTTTCTAGGCTTCCTTACCCAGATATTTTGTCAAACACTATTCTAAATGTTTCTATAACAGTATTATTTTTGAATGATATTAACAGTGCAATCAACAGGCTCTGAGTAAAGCAGATTGCCCTCCATAATACAGGTGGGACTCATCCAGGCATTTGAAGGCCTTTAGAAGAACTCTGATCTCCCCCAAAGAAGAGACAATTCCGTTGGCAAACTACCTTCACCTCAAACTGCAGCTTTTCGCCGGGTATTTGTCTGCCCACCTACCCAGCAGATTTAGACTTACTAGCTTCCACAATTACACAATCGTATGAGCCAATTCCTTAAAATAAATCTCGCTCTACACATGCACACACATGAATGCACACTCGCACACACATGAATGCACACTCGCACACACAGATGCACACACACACACATGCACTCATGGCTTATTGGTTCTTTTCTCTGGAGAACATTGCTTAATACATCTACAATGACTGTAACTGCCCCACGAAATTTGTCCCCTGATACCTCTAAACTTATTGCCTTCCATTCCTCCCCCACTTGACACTGTCCAGAGGCCCCCTTAATAGGCCAGGAGCCATCTCACCTCAAGGTATTGCTAGTTGCTGATCTTCATGCTTGAAGTGCTTTTCCCAGATATCAAAACACTGTCACGTTTCGTACATCTAATGATGTCTGAAAGCAGAACTGCTTTTGTCTTTAAAAAGGGAATGGAAAATGCTGGTGCCGTTTTCCTTCTGAGAGGTGGTTGGTGTGTTCTGTGTCTTAGCAAGTCTTCTCGCTCTCCAGGGAGATACAAAAAAAGTTCCACCCATTTAGAATTGTGAACCACACACGTGACTGATAAGTAGTTTGGTGCTTTGAAGACTACAAGATAAACCGATATTGTGGGCAATGCAATTTTTAGGAAAATTGAAAAATAAATGGATAACGGATATGATTAACGTGGAAGGGATTAGATCCAATAACATAACTGCCTCTGAAGGACTCTTGGGAGGCTGACACACAATTTTTCGAGGCCTCTATGACAAAACCAGTGGGTGAAATAAGAACACGGTTAGGTGATTCTCACTTGGTAACTAGGATGTTGTTTCTGAACAGAATCCCCAGAGACAATTTTATGTCTCTGTTCCTTAGGCTGTAAATAAAGGGGTTTAACATGGGGGTCACCGCTGTATAAATCAGAGAGGCTATCATGGCTTTGTCATTGGAATCGCTTAATGAAGAGAAATAGTGCAGTACTATAATTGTTCCATAGAAGAGAGACACCACAGAGAGGTGGGAGCCACAGGTGGACAAGGCTTTGGTGAGCCCCATGGTAGAGGGAACTTTCAGGATAGAAGTGCCAATACGACCATAAGAGACAAGGATGGCAATAAATGGAAAAATGACAACCAGAGTGCCTACAGTGAATATGACGAGCTCAGTGACAGAGGTATTTGAGCAGGACAGCTTGAGGAGGACGGGAAGACTACAGAAGAAATGGGGAATGATATTGTCAG
>NW_011888842.1:7668067-7670257 GCF_000151845.1 Pteropus vampyrus | reverse complement strand
ACAGTTACCTGGTTGACCATCACATTTCCCAATACCGATCTTCACACTTATAATACTTGACGTTTCATGAACACTATGTTAGAAAAACACCTTTTTGCATTATTGCCTCACTGAACTTCAACTGTCTTAGGATAAGGGTGTTATTAAAGCTTCATTATAGACATATTCAGAAGGAATAAGAACTATCATGACGTCACACAGTAACAATTCTCTCACGTTTTTAAATTTACTCGAATCTCTGCTGCTATGACCCTACTGTTTCTCCCTCTCTTTAATGAGACAAAAAGTCCAGGACCTTAAGAAATATTTTATCAGTGTTTGAAAGCACACCTCTACTCAGATTACTGTCACTACTCAAGTCCTTTAGCCCTTGAGTTTGCAAATGGCTTCATAAGCCTTCAAGCTTATTCAATTCCTCAATGTTTATTTTGTGTCTGAGAAGTAGAGGGAAAAAAGTGATTTTTTTTCTTTCATTTACTAACAGAAGCAGTGAAATGGCTTACAAAATTTCACATAGATATTGCATGGTGGAACCTAATATCAAAGGTAGATTTTCTGATAATTTTCACAAGAGAGAGAGAGAATCTACCCATTTCTTTCCATGGATGGTAGAAGGGTAAAGATAAATGTTCAAATACTCATATGCTTAGGAGAGGAACTCGACATTCACATTGTTGTGTAAGTATCTGACCAGGTAGGTCATCCCAGTAGGTAACCTGGGACCGCAGACATCTCCTGGAGGAGACCCAGGAGAGACGATCCCTAATAACACTGCGGAGCTGCAACTTGAGGGGAAGGAAACAATACAGAAACGGCGCCTTCATTCAGTCAGCAGCACGTGTGAAAGAGGTGGCTGGGAAAATGCTCAGTACAGAGAAGAGGAGAAAGTGTGACCTGGAGGTTTGCATAGGCCTAATTTTCCTGCCTTTCTACCAGATATTGTCTCCTAAGCAGTCAGGAAATGGAGAGTAAGGTTCCTGGTCTCCGCGATGCTACAGTTTACTAAGTGCTCACAGCATCCTAGTGTTTAAGCACCTAACAGACAAGATCTTACAGTGGTTATCGTTGTTCATTTCTTCTTGGCATTGGAGACTGTTGAGCATCAGAGGCCATACCCAAGGCCACAAAGCTATCCAGTGTGAAAAAGACAGAGATTCGAGTGTAGATGTATGTGACACCAGAAATGAGCATTTAGTTTCTAAACTATGTCAATAAAATTGAAGAAGATTGTCTCGGGCTTCTAGGGTACCTCCTGTATTATTATTCAAATCACTGAATAAAAACCCCTAGTTTCTTCAAAATGGGTTTTTAAAATTTAATTTAATTTGTGATTGGGATTGAGGAAGAAAATACCAGAAAACACAGGGTTATGTGGGTGTCAATGAAGGCAGTGGGGGTAAGAGGCTGAAAATGGGAATGAACTTGAAAATAAAGGCTTTGTTATGGTCATGTATATCTAGTTGTCTAAAAAAAAAAAAGGAAAAAAGAAAAGAAAAAAAGAACAGAAAAAAAAATTTTTGACTCTAGCAAGTAGAGAATTAGAATGTGAGAATGTTAAACACACACACAGTATTTGTATCTTGATTTTAAGTCTCTATCCTACACATCTTCTGAGTAAAGGAAGTCAGGGTGTGAGTTCGTTACACACAAAAGCAGTCACTGTGACAGATACACACATACCAAAAGATGATTGATAGACTTCTCTAGCTTATATCAGGTAGGTAGATGCAATCAGGGTATGAGATACCGTCACACAAATCTTTGCAAAACTCACAAACAAAATACAGTGTCACATGCACCTCACAGCTGCACACACAGAACTATCACGCACCCTCTACAGCATGCATTGAAGTCGTAAGAGGTCATACATATTCAAATCGCAGGTGCTGCACACTGTCTTACACACAGCACACAGACGACAAAACTCAAGTAAAATAAGTGCACATGTTTCTGCGAGGAAAGTTTCTGCCTTCCCTGACTTATATTCTAGGTGAGGGCATCCAGTGTGTGAGTCAGCGGACCGTTTGCATGAGCACGTACAACACACGCGTGCGCACGCACACAAGAGCGTGGACATTTCTGGGCATCTGCTGACCTATACCAGTGCTGTGAGTTCAGATACCTTCTTCTTCATGATGTGACCTGAATCCTCACTTTCCGTGCAGAAGATCCAGGATTGAAGGAAAGAAA
>NW_011888842.1:7655154-7659994 GCF_000151845.1 Pteropus vampyrus | reverse complement strand
TATCCCCGTGTTCATATAGCTCTCAGAACTCATAATCCTATAACCCTTTAGTTTGCAAATGGCTTTCATAAGCCTTCAAGTTCATTTAATTCATCAATGTATGTTTTGTGTCTGGGAAGTAGAGAAAATAGTGATTTTGTTTTTTCATTTACGAAGAGAGCAGTGAATTGTTTACAGAATTTCACATAGATATTACATGGTGGAACCTAATATGAAAGGTAGATTTTCTGATAATTTTCACAAGAGAGAGAATCTTTCCATCTCTTTCCATGGCTGGTAGAGGGGATGAACTAAAGTTAAATGTCAAAATCCTCATGTGCTTAGGAGAGAAACTTGACAATCACATTGTTGTGTAAGTATCTGACCGGGTAGGTCATCCCAGAAGGGAAACCGGGACCGCAGACGTCTCCTGGAGGAGACCCAGGAGAGACGATCCCTAATAACACTGCGGAGCTGCAACTTGAGGGGAAGGAAACAATACAGAAACGGCGCCTTCATTCAGTCAGCAGCACGTGTGAAAGAGGTGGCTGGGAAAATGCTCAGTACAGAGAAGAGGAGAAGCTGTGACCTGGAGGTTTGCATAGGCCTAATTTTCCTGCCTTTGTACCAGATATTGTCTCCTAAGCAGTCAGGAAATGGAGAGTCAGGTTCCTGGTCACCGCGATGCTACAGTTTACTAAGTGCTCACAACATCCTAGTGTTTAAGCACCTAACAGACAAGGTCTTACAGTGGTTATCATTGTTCATTTCCTTTTGACATTGGAGACTGTTGAGCATCAGAGGCCATACCCAAGGCCACAAAGCTATCCAGTGTGAAAAAGACAGAGATTCGAGTGTAGATGTATGTGACACCAGAAATGAGCATTTAGTTTCTAAACCATATCAATAAAATTGAAGAAGATTGTCTCGGGCTTCTAGGGTACCTCCTGTATCATTATTCAAATCACTGAAAAATGGCCCCTACTTTCTTCAAAATGGGCTTTTTTTTCTTTTAAAGCTGCCTGTGTGGATTCTGGTCTGTAGAAAGTGGAGAATTCACATGTGATTATGTTAAGCAAAAATGCACATTAGTATCTTGGATTTTAAGTCTCTATCCACACATCTTCTGAATAAAGGAAGGCAGAGTGTGCGTTCATTACACACAAAAGCAGTTACTGTGACAGATACACAATTGTTAAAAGGGAATTTGATAGACTTCTCTAGCTTATACTCAAGGTAGGTAAATGCAGTCAGGGTATGAGTCACCGTCACACAATTCTATGCAAAATTCACAAACAAAATACAGTGTCACATGCACCTCATAGCTGGACACACAGAACTATCTCGCACCCTCTACCACATGCACTGAAGTCGTAAGCGGTCATATATATTGAAATCACAAGTAATACACAGTGTTTAAACACAGCACACAGACAACAAAACTCAAGTAAAATAAGCACATACGTTTCTGCGAGGAAAGTTTGTGCGTTCTCTGACTTATATATATTCTAAATGAGGTCATCCGGTGTATGAGTTAGCAGACCGTTTGCACGGGCACATGCACACACACGCACACACATGACTATGGACATTTCTAGGTGCCTGTTGACCTATACCAGTGCTGTGAGTTCAGATACCTTCTGCTTCATGATGTTACCTGAATCCTCACTTTCCGTGCAGAAGACCTAGGATTGAAGGAAAGAGAGCAAACGTCGGTGGACTGAGGATTTTTACAGGATTTCATATCTCTTCACCAGCTTCCAACAATGGGCAGGCAACCTCTTTTTACCCATCGGAAAGAAACCCGAGAGGAAAACAGCCCCAAATCTCTGAGTACAACAGCAGTTACCTCAGGCTAATTACCCCACTTCCTCCAGGCCCCTTGGGAAGGAGCACGTTTAGGGTCCAGAGGGCCTGAGCTGCAACTGGAGTCATAGGAGAAATTGTCCATGGTGTTTCTGATATGTCGGGCTTCAGGTCAGGTCTCTGGATCGGAAGCAGGAGGTTGCCCAGTCACCTGCAGCCTCTGCATCAAAATTCAGCTTTTCTGTAACGCTGCATATGGCCCAGGCAATGCACAGGCTCCAGCAGCTGCTGCAGGCTCCCACAGCACCTACGCAGACCTGTCTTCGACCTCCATTACACCCTTATGAATGCACAGGTCTCCCCACGCCCCTGTGAGATTCTGAAGCACAGGATCCCTGCCTTGTTGAGGAGTAGAGGGATTGAAACCGTATGCTCTGGGGAAAATGACTATGAGCTCGCTGCTTACTAAGAGCATACTTGAGTAATTTGTCAGAGATCTCAGAGACTCAGATTCTTCAAAGTGGAAATAATAACAGTTCCCGTTATGTGGGTTTGAAGGATGGTTAAATGAGCACATAACGAAAGCTTAAAGGTGTTAAGGTTTATTGTCATTGTCTGTATCAGCAGGGATCAACCATGGCTCACATGAGGTGCTCGCTTACTGTTCAGTTGATTCATTTGTTCATTCATGCACTTAAATACTATTAAGTTTCTCACGAGGTGATATACACTTTGGAGACATAGCAGCCAGTAACATAACAGAAACGCCTCCTGAGGAACACACATTCAAGCAGGAGGTGCAGAAAAAATGTTAATGCAAAAAAAATGGTAGGAAAATGGCAAAACTTCCTGGGCTACAGTAAAAATCAGACTTGCAGCAAGAGAGAATCCCAAATGTCCATGAACAAGTGAATGGGGAAAAGAAAGCTGTATATGTTCATACCATGGAATTAATGTCCTCACACTCAGCAATTTAAAAGATGAATGAATGAATAAAAAGAATGAGAGATGTATTGATGCATATTCTAACATGGTGAATCTCAAAATGCTTATGCTGAGTGCAAGAAGACAGCAGTAAAAACTATACACCATATGATTTTATTTAGATAAACTTCTAGAAGGTACAACCTAATCTATGTGACAAAAAGCAGTTCAGTGATTCCCCTGGGGACAGATGGAAGGAGAAAAGAAAGAGAGAAGGGTGGGCATGAGGAAACTTCATAATCTTGGGAGTTTTAGTGATAGTTTCGTGGGTGTATGCATGTCAAAGCTATTCAAATGACGTTAAATATATTCCAAGTACATTAAATATACAAAGTTTATTGTATGTCACTTACACCTCAAGAAATCTGGAGATAAAATATTGCCATTTGTGTAAAACATGGATAGATCATGAGAGTATGCTAAATGAAATAAGTCAGGTGGAAGGAAAAGAATTGTATGATTTCACTCATATGTGGCTTCTAAAACAAAAACAACACATGAACAAGCAAAATAACACAGTCATTGATACAGACGACAGAATGGTAGAATAAAGGGGGTCAAATACATGGTGACGGGAAGAGACTCGGCTTCAGGTGGTAAGCACACAATAGAGTATACGCATGTCTCCTTATAGCTGTAACCCTGAAATTTATATAATGTAATGAACCAATGTAACCCCAATACATTTATATTTTAAAATGTGGATGTTTTTAAAGGAAAAATTAACAAAATAAGTATGATCACATTCTTCCTTTATTGAATACCTTCCAATGGGTTCCCAAATTACTCAGAGTGAAAACCAAAAACTCTACTATGTTGTTTAATTTTATGTGTCAAATTAGCTAGGCTTCCGTACCCAGATATTTTGTCTAGATGTTTCTATAACAGTATTTTTTTGAATGAGATTAACAGTTCAACCAACAGGCTCTGAGTAAAGCAGATTGCACTGCATAATGTAGGGAGGACTCATCCAGACAGTTTAAGGCCTTAAGAGGACCTCTGATCTCCCCTAAAAAAGAGACAATTCCGTCAGAAAACTACCTTCACTTCAAACTGCAGCTTTTCCCCGGGTATTTGTCTGCCCGCCCACCCAGCAGATTTGGGATTTACTAGCTTCCACAATTGCACAATCATATGAGCCAGTTCCTGAAAATACATCTCTCTTTCTACACACATGTGGATGTGCGTGCACGCGCGCGCACACACACACACACACACACACACACACACACACACAGCTTATTGGTTCTATTTCTATGGAGAACATTGGCTAATAGGTCTACATTTACCATAATTCCCCACATATTTTGTCCCCTGATATCTTTAAACTTATTGCCTACCATCCCTCCCCCACTTGGCCCTGTCCAGAGGCCCCCTTAATTCGCCAGGGGCCATCTCACCTCAGGGTATTGCTAGTTGCTGATCTTCATGCTTGAAGTGCTTTTCCCCGGATATCCCCATGCTCCCTCACCTGTCCTCATTTGTGCTGTTATTGGATGTTATCTTTCCCATTTTGTATTCCTAGAACTTAGAAATTTGTCTGGCACATAATAACCATGCACTAAGTGTTTTCCTGTGTGTGAGTTGTGACGGCATGCACTCAGCTTCTCCCCATGAGGAGTGGGAGCGCTCAGTGTGGGAACAAGACAACACTCCTTTCTCCAGACTAAAATTAGGCCGATATAGGTTGTATTTGCCACAAAAATCCAAGTCAGAGGAAAAACTTAGAGTCTTCCTAGAAGGAAGAAATTCGATCACTGGATTGATGCTGTGCTCTGCCTTGTTAAGTCCTTGTCACAGGTCCAATCGAATTAAAGTTTATTTAGATTTTAGCTGCCCTCAAAAGCACTTTATTAACTAGCTACTACATTAAGAAGGTAAGCATTCTGGACTTCATTAAAATAAACATTGGAAACTTGACTGAATATGTGTTGCTTTGGAAAACAATAGGTAAGGAAGAGGAAATGAGCTGATTTATGTCGCATTTACTTTAATGCATAGAAACTGTGAGTTATAATTAAACGTTATGTCACCTAATGATGAGGAGGGTTTTTTTATGCCTATCAAAACA
>NW_011888842.1:7644658-7647109 GCF_000151845.1 Pteropus vampyrus | reverse complement strand
GAATGAATAAAAAGAATGAGAGATGTATTGATGCATATTCTAACATGGTGAATCTCAAAATGCTTATGCTGAGTGCAAGAAGACAGCAGTAAAAACTATACACCATATGATTTTATTTAGATAAACTTCTAGAAGGTACAACCTAATCTATGTGACAAAAAACAGTTCAGTGATTCCCCTGGGGACAGATGGAAGGAGAAATGAAAGAGAGAAGGGTGGGCATGAGGAAACTTCATAATCTTGAGGGTTTTAGTGATAGTTTCGTGGGTGTATGCATGTCAAAGCTATTCAAATGACGTTAAGTATATTCCAAGTACATTAAATATACAAAGTTTATTGTATGTCACTTACACCTCAAAAAATCTGGAGATAAAATATTGCCATTTGTGTAAAACATGGATAGATCATGAGAGTATTATGCTAAACGAAATAAGTCAGGTAGAAGGAAAAGAATTGTATGATTTCACTCATATGTGGCTTCTAAAACAAAAACAGCACATGAACAAACAAAATAACACACAGAGTCATTGATACAGACGACAGAATGGTGGTTACCAGAAGGGAAGGTGCCTGGGGGAAGACAAGTAGAGTAAAGTGGGTCAAATACATGGTGGCGGGAAGAGACTCAACTTCAGGTGGTAAGCACACAATAGAGTATATGCATGTCTCCTGATAGTTGTAACCTGAAATTTATATAATGTTATGGACCGTTGTCTCCCCAATACATTTATATTTTAAAATGTGGATGTTTTTAAAGGAAAAAAATGACAAAATAAGTATGATCACGTTATTCCTTTATTGAATGCCTTCCAAAGGGTTCCCAAATTACTCAGACTGAAAACCAAAAACTCTACTATGATGGTTAATTTTACCCAGATATTTTGTCAAACACTATTCTAGATGTTTCTATAACAGTATTTTTTTTTTGAATGATATTAACAGTGCAATCAACAGGCTCTAAATAAAGCAGATTGTCCTCCGTAATATAGGTGGAACTCATCCAGGCAGTTGAAGGCCTTTAGAAGAACTCTGATCTCCCCCAAAGAAGAGACAATTCCGTCGGCAGACTATCTTCACCTCAAACTGCAACTTTTCCCCAGGTATTTGTCTGCCCGCCTACCCAGCATATTTGGGACTTACCAGCTTCCACAATTGCACAACCGTATGAGCCAATTCCTTAAAATATATCTCTCCCTACACATGCACACACACGAATGCACACTCGCACACACAGACGCACACACTCGCACGGCTTATTGATTCTTTTCTCTGGAGAACATTGCCTAATACATCTACAATGACCGTAACTGCACCGCGAAATTTCTCCCCTGATACCTCTAAACTTATTGCCTTCCATTCCTCCGTCACTTGGCCCTGTCCAGAGGCCACCTTAATAGGCCAGGGGACATCTCTCCTCAGGGTATTGCTAGTTGCTTATCTTCATGCTTGAAGTGCTTTTCCTAGATATCAAAACACTGTCACATTTCGTACATCTAATGATGTCTGAAAGCAGAACTGCTTTTGTCTTTAAAAAGGGAATGGAAAATGCTGGTGCCGTTTTCCTTCTGAGAGGTGGTTGGTGTGTTCTGTGTCTTAGCAAGTCTCCTCGCTCTCCAGGAAGATACAAAAAAAACTCAACCCATTTAGAATTGTGAACCACACACGTGACTGATAAGTAGTTTGGTGCTTTGAAGACTACAAGATAAACTGATATTGTGGGCAATGCCATATTTAGGATGATTGAAAAATAAATGGACAACTGATATGATTAACATGGAAGGGATTAGATCCAATAACATAACTGCCTCTGAAGGACTCTTGGGAGGCTGCTAGCGACATAGGTGACAGACACACAATTTTTCGAGGCCTCTATGACAAAACCAGTGGGTGAAATAAGAACACGGTTAGGTGATTCTCACTTGGTGACTAGCATGTTGTTTCTGAACAGAATCCCCAGAGCCAGTTTTATGTCTCTGTTCCTTAGGCTGTAAATAAAAGGGTTTAACATGGGAGTCACCGCTGTATACATCAGAGAGGCTATCATGGCTTTGTCATTCGAATTGCTTAATGAAGAGAAATAGTGCAGTACTATAATTGTTCCATAGAAGAGAGACACCACAGAGAGGTGGGAGCCACAGGTGGACAAGGCTTTGCGGAGCCCTGTGGTAGAGGGGACTCTCAAGATGGAAGTGCCAATACGACCATAAGAGACAAGGATGGCAATAAATAAAAAAATGACAACTAGAGTGCCTAAAGTGAATATGACGAGCTCAGTGACAGAGGTATTTGAGCAGGACAGCTTGAGGAGGACGGGAAGACTACAGAAGAAATGGGGAATGATATTGTCAGCACAGAAAGACACCTGGGCCAGGAGGAGAGTGTCTAAGAGGGCACTGCCACAGGAGACAAGCCAGGAACCAGCCACCAGCAGCACACACAGCCCCTCTCTCA
>NW_011888842.1:7641002-7642150 GCF_000151845.1 Pteropus vampyrus | reverse complement strand
ACAAATCTTCATTTTATTATAGGCAAAGTGACACGTAGCACATTGAGGATTCTGACCAGCTACCACCTGAGGGTCGGGAAATTGGGTATGAGAAGGTGCAGCTTAATCCAAAATACCATCACATTTCATACCTCTAATCATGTCTTAAAGCAAAACCAGTTTTATCTTTAAAAAGTAAATAAATGCTGATGTCATTTTCTTTCCGAGACGTGGTTGCTGTGTTCTGTGTTTTAGCTAGGCTCCTCGATCTCCAGGAAGATAAAACAAAGCTCAAGTCATTTAGAATTGTGAATCACACACCTGAATGATAAGTACTTGGGTGCCTTGAAGACTACAAGATAAACATGTATTGTGGGCATTGCCATATTTAGGATATTGAAAAAAAATGAACAATGGATATGACTAATAAGGTAGGGAGTTGATCCAATAATGTAATTGCCCATGACAGTTGGGAGGGTGCTAGTGACATAGGTGATAGACACACAATTTTTCGAGGCCTCTATGACAAAGCCAGTGGGTGAAATAAGAACACAGTTAGGTGATTCTCACTTGGTGACTAGGATGTTGTTTCTGAAAAGAATCCCCAGCGCCAATTTTATGTCTCTGTTCCTTAGGCTGTAAATAAAGGGGTTTAACATGGGGGTCACCGCTGTATACATCAGAGAGGCTATCCTGGCTTTATCACTGGAATCACTTGATGAAGAGGAAAAGTACAGAGCTATAATTGTTCCATAGAAGAGAGACACCACAGAGAGGTGGGAGCCACATGTGGACAAGGCTTTGCGGAGCCCTGTGGTAGAGGGGACTCTCAGGATAGAGGCCCCAATACGGCCATAAGAGACCAATATACCACTCAATGGAATAATGGCAAGCACAGACACTACAGTGAATATGACCAGCTCATTGACAGAGGTATTTGAACAGGACAACTTGAGTAGGAGGGGAAGGTCACAGAAGAAGTGGGGAATGATATTGTCAGCACAGAAGGACACCTGAGCCAGGAGGAGTGTGTGCAAGAGGGCACTGCCACAGGAGACAAGCCAGGAGCCAGCCACCAGCAGCACACACAGCCCCTCCCTCATGACGGTGGTATAGTGTAGAGGGTGACAGATGGCCACGTACCTGTCATATGCCATCACTGCAAGAAG
>NW_011888842.1:7631958-7638964 GCF_000151845.1 Pteropus vampyrus | reverse complement strand
TTTGACTTGGAGGCTGCTGGGCATTCCAAGCTAAACCCAAGACAAAAGCTATCCAGTGTGAAAAAGACAAAGATTCGAGTGTAGGCATATGGGACGCCAGGAGTGAGCATTTAGTTTCTAAACTATGCCAATAAAGTTGAAGAAGAGTGTCAGAAATAGTGGGTTTCCAGGTGCTCAATTATTCAAATCACTGAAAAATGGTCTCAACTCTTCTTCAAAAGGGCCCTTTTTCTTATCTTTTCTTTTTCTTTTTCTTTTTCTTCTTTTTTTTTTTTTTTCTTTTTTTGGAGCTGCCTGTGTGGATTCTGGTCTCTAGCAAGTAGAGAGACAGAATATGAGAATATTAAACACACACACACGGACATGTATTTGTAGCTTGATTTTAAGTCTCTATCCTACACATCATCTGAGTAGAGGAAGTCAGGATGTGAGTTCATTACACACAAAAGCAGTTATTGTGACAGATACACACTTGTCAAAGGGAGACTTATAGATTTCTCTATCTTATATCAAGGTAGGTAAAAGCAGTCAAGATATGAGTCACCTTCACACAAATTTATGCAAAACTCAAAAACAAAGTACAGTGTCACGTGCACCTCACAGCAGCACACAGAACTATCACGCACCCTCTACCGCATGCACTGAAGTCGTAAGTGGTCATATATATTGAAATCACAGGTGATGCACAGTGTCTTACACACAGCACACAGACAACAAAAACAAGGAAACGAAGTGTACACTTTACAAGAGGAAATTTCCAGGCGTCCATGACTTATATATATTCTAGGTGAGAGAACTCAATATGTGAATCAGTGGAGTGTGCGCGCGCAAACACACACATGTGCACATGTGCACACACACAAATATGAACATTTCTGGGACCCAGCTGATCTCTACCAGTACTGGAAGTTCAGATACCTTCTGCTTCATGATGTTACCTGAATCTTCACTTTCTGTGCAGAAGACCCAGGATTAAAGGAAGGAAAGCAAACATCGGTGGACTGAGGACTTTTACAGGATTTCATACTGTACACTAGATTCAAAACAATGGGCAGACAACCTCTTTTTACTCATCAGAAAGAACCCCGAGAGGAAAACAGCCCCAAATCCCTGAGTGGAGCAGCAGTCAGCTCGGGCTAATTACCCTACTTCCTCCTGGGCCCTTGGGAAGGAGCACGTTTAGGGTCCAGAGGGCCTGAGCTGCAACTGGAGTCAGTGGAGAAGGTGTCCATGATGTTTGTGATATGTCGGGCTTCAGGTCAGTTCTCCGGATTGGAAGCAGGAGGTTCCCCGGTCACCGGCAGCCTCGCATCACAAATTCGGCTTCTCTATTCAGCTGCGTATGACCCAGGCAATGCACAGGCTCCAGCAGCTGCTGCAGGCTCCCACAGCACCTACGCAGACCTGTTTCAGACCTCCATTACACCCTTACTAATCCACAGGTCTCCCCCACGCCCCTGTGAGGTTCTGAAGTATAGGTCCCTGCCTTGGTGAGGAGTAGAGAGATTGAAACTGTATGCTCTGGGGAAAATGATTATGAGCTCGCTGCTTACTAAGAGCATACCTGTGTATTTTGCCAAATATCTCAGAGACTCAGATTCTTCAATGTGGAAATAATAACAGTTCTCGTTATGTGGGTTTGAAGGATGGTTAAATGAGCACATAACGAAAGCTTAAAGGGTGTTAAGGTTTATTGTCATTGACGGTATCAGCAGGGATCAACCATGGCTCACACGAGGTGCTTGCTTACTTTTTAATTAATTCTTTTGTTCGTTCATTCACTTAAATCATTATTAAGTTTCTCACAAAAATAAGATAGTGATACATACTTTGGAGATATAGCAGTGAGTAACAGAAACAGAAACCCCTCTTGGGGAATACGCATTCAAGTAGGAGGTGCAGAAAAAATGTTAACGCATAATAGTTTGTAGGAAAATGGCAAACAGTCTCGGAAATAGTAAAAATCAGACTTGGAGCTAGGGAGAATACCACACAGGTGAATGGGGAAAGAAAGCTGTGTATGTGTATACAATGGAATAATACTCAGCAATAAAAAATAAACAAATGAATAAAAAGAATAAAATTTGTATTGATGCATATTCTAACATGGGTGAGCCACGAAATGCTTATTCTGAGTGCAAGAAGACAGCAATAAAAGTATATACACTGTATGATTCCATTTAGATAAACTTCGAGAAGATGCTACCTAATCTATGTGACAGAAAACAGATCAGTTATTCTCCTGGGGACAGATGGAAGGAGCAAAGAAAGAGCAGAAGGGTGGGCATGAGGAAACTTCATAATCTTGACATCTTTTAGTGATAGTTTTGTGGGTGTACACATGTCAAAACTATTCCAATTGTATACTTTAAATATGTAAAGTTTTATACTTCAGAAAATCTAGAGATGAAATATTGCCATTTGTGCAAAACAGGAATAGATCTTGAGAGTATTATGCTAAATGAAATAAGTCAGGTGGAAAGAAAAGAACTGTATGATTTCACTCATATGAGGCTTCTAAAACAAAGCAAACACACAGACTCATAGATACAGACAACAGAATGGTGGTTACTAGAAGGGAAAGGGTTGGAGGAGGACAAATAGGGTAAAGGGGGTCAAATACATGGTGACGGAAAGAGACTCGACTTCAGGTGGTAAGCACACAATAGAGTGTACGCATGTCTCCTTATAGCTGTAACTCTGAAATTTATATAATGTGATGAACCAGTGTAACCTCAAACATTTATATTTTAAAACATGGATGTCTTTAACAGAAAAAGAAACAAAATTAAGTATGATCATGTTATTCCATATTGAATATTCCATATTGTCATATTGCCTAGCTACTGTACATAGATATTTTGTCAAACACTATTCTAGATGTTTCTATAACGGTATATCTTTGAATGAGATGAACAATGAAATCAGCAGGTTCTGAGTAAAGCAGATTGCGCTCCATAATGTAGATGGGACTCATCTAGTCAGTTGAAGGCCTTAAGAAGAATTCTGACCTCACCTAAAGAAGAGACAGCTCCGTCAGCAGACAGCCTTCACTTCAAACTACAGCTTTTCCTCAGGATTCGTCTGCCAGCCTACCCTGTAGATTTGGGACTATGAACCTCCACAGTTGCACAATTGTATGACCCAATTCCTTAATATACATCTCTCTTTCTACACACACGTGGACACACACACACACATACACATGGACACACACACAAACACACTCAAGGCTTATTGATTCTATTTCTCTGGAGAACATTGGCTAATGCATCTAAAATGACCGTAACTTCTCCACCAAATTTGTCCCCTGATATCTGTAAACGTATTGCCTTCCATGCCTCCCCCTCTTGGCCCTGTCCAGAGGCCCCCTTAATAAGCCAGGGGACGTCTCACCTCAGGGTATTGCTAGTTGCCGATCTTCATGCTTGGAATGCTTTTCCCCTGATATCCCCATGCTCCCTCGCCTGTCCTCACTAGTGCCTTTGTGTGGATGTTATCCTTCCCATTTTGTATTCCTAGAACTTAGAAAATCACCTGGCACATAATATTCACACACTAAGTGTTTTCCTGTGTGTGAGCTGTGACGGCATGCACTCGGCTTCTCCCAATGAGAAGTGGGAGCCTTCAGTGTAGGAACAGGACAACATTCCTTTTCCAGACTAAAATTAGGCCGATATAGGTTGTATTCACCACAAAAATTCAACTCAGAGGCAAAAAGTACAGTCTTCCTGGAATGGGGAAATTTGATCATTGGATTGATGACTCTGTGCTGCCCTGTTAAGTACTTGTCACAGATACATTCAAACTAAAGTTCATTTAGCCCTCAGAAGCACTTTATCAAGTAGCTACTACATTAAGAAGGTAAGCATTCTGGACCTTATTCAAATAAGCATTGAAAACTTTACTGAATATTTATAGCTATGGAAAACAATAGTAAGAATGAGGAAATAAGGAGCTGATTGATATTGCATTTACTTCAACGAGTACAAACTCAATTATAATTAAAAGTTATATCACCTATTGCTAAGGACGGTTTCTTTACCTATCAAAAATATATTCCACAAAACTTAAACTAGCTCCACTGTAACGTACAAATCGTCATTTCATTATAGGTGAAATGAGACATACAGATTGAGAATTCTGAACAGCTACCACCAGGGGGTCAGAAAAAAGTCTAGCTTAATCTAAAACACCGTCACATTTCGTACATCTAATCATGTCTTAAAGCAAAAGCGGTTTATCTTTAAAAAGGGAATAGAAAATGCTGTTGCCGTTTTCCTTCTGAGAGGTGGTTGGTGTGTTCTGTGTCTCAGCAAGTCTCCTTGCTCTCCAGTAAGAGACAAAAAAGGCTCAACCTATTTACAAATTGAATCACACACCTGACTCATAAGTAGTTTGGTGCTTTGAAGACTACAAGATAAACGCATGTTTCAGAAATGTCATATTTAAAATGATTGAAAAAGAAATAGACAACAGATATGATTAAAGATGAAGGGATTAAATCCAATAACGTAACTGCCTATGAAGAACACTTGGGAGAGTGCTGGCGACATACGTGATAGACATACAATTTTTTGAGAAGATCTATATGACAAAGGCCGTGGGTGAAATAAGAACACGGTTAGATGATTCTCACTTGGTGACTAGGATGTTGTTTCTGAAAAGAATCCCCAGAGCCAGTTTTATGTCTCTGTTCCTTAGGCTGTAAATAAAGGGGTTTAACATGGGGGTCACCGCTGTATACATCAGTGAGGCTATCCGGGCTTTGTCATTGGAATCGCTTAATGAAGATGAATAGTACAGTGCTAGAATTGTTCCATAGAAGAGAGACACCACAGAGAGGTGGGAGCCACATGTGGACAAGGCTTTGCGGAGCCCTGTGGTAGAGGGAACTCTCAGGATACAGGCCCCAATACGGCCATAAGAGACCAATATACCACTCAATGGAATAATGACAAACACAGCCACTACGGTGAATACGACCATCTCATTGACAGAGGTATTTGAGCAGGACAGCTTGAGTAGGAGGGGAAGGTCACAGAAGAATTGGGGAATAATATTGTCAGCACAGAAGGACAGTTGGGCCAGGAGGAGGGTGTGCAAGAGGGCAGTGCCACAGGAGACAAGCCAGGAGCCAGCCACCAGAAGCACACACAGCCCCTCCCTCATGATGGTGGTATAGCGTAGAGGGTGACAGATGGCCACGTACCTGTCATATGCCATCACTGCAAGAAGGAGATTATCAAGACAGCCAAAAACTATGAAAAAATACATCTGTAAAATGCACCCTGCATAGGGGATGAACTTGTCCTTAGAGTGCATGTCCCTCAACATCTTTGGGACGGTGACAGATGAAAAGGAGACATCAGTGAAGGCCAAGTGGCTGAGGAAGAAGTACATGGGCGTGTGGAGGCGAGAGTCCAGCCTGATGAGCAGGATGATGAGCAGGTTCCCCAGCACCGTGGTCAGGTACATGCCCAGGAACAGGGCGAAGAACACGCCCTGCTGCTCTGGCCGGATGGGGAGTCCCAGGAGGAGGAAGCTGGACACGCTGCTCTGGTTCTCCCTCCTCATGCTGCTCCTCTGTCTGCAGGAATGAAGGGAGTAGGAATTATCAGAGACTTTAAAAGTCTCATTATGGCCACCACAATAGGGACCCTTACTTTCTCCTAGAGAAGAAGAATAACTGTTTGAACTTATATCGTCAGCTAGTGCTGCTAAAGCAAGCAACATGCTCAAATGTCCTACACGATGTCTTCCAAATAAATGCATTCTTCTTATTCTTTCAACCAACCAGGTTTTGGCATTATGATACTAATTGGAGTTACAAGAACAAATGGGACACACAGGACCCCTTCCCTTGGAGTGCCAACCCTCCGGGGAGCACCTGACAGAGGGCTGACCAAAGGTATGGATCTGCAGCCAGGGCAGTGCTGTGATTCTGGCCCCATCTCTTCTTAGCTGATGACTTAAGGAGCCACACTTCTCTTGGCTTCATCTTTTTCACTGTAGTGTGAAGATACCAAATAGCACACGTTCACATTTAATAGGAGGATTCTAATTCAATACACGTGTATATCTAAGAAGAGAGTCCTGAATAAAATAAACACACAAAATTTAGCAATTGCTTTTACGCCAGGATAAGTATCCAAATAAACCAGGATCAAGTTCAGAAATTTAATAAAACAACATTATGAGATGGTCAGCATGACGGACAAAGAATTTGACCATCAGAGCTCTCACACTCTCAAGGGAAGTTTCAAAGCTCACATCTTATTACTGGAATAAATCTGATGGACCTTGACATAGTGCAAGTTCATCTTTTGCCAAGATATAAAACGTACGTCATTTCGTGTCTCTGTTTATATCTGGTGATGCAAGTTGGCTCAGAAATAGTAGAAAGAAAGACACGTGAGATTGTGATCTGAGAACTAGGGATGCCAAAGGATGGGAGGTGTCTATTAGAATTCACAGTTACCTGGTTGACAATGGCTATTTCCCAATATTGATCTTCACGCTTATAGTAATTGACCTTTAATGAACACTATGTTAGACAAACACATTTTTGCATCAATGCCTCATTGAATCTTCAACAGTCCTAGCATAAAGCTGTTATTAAAGCTTCGTTGTAGACATACTCAGAAGGAATGAGAACTATCATGATGTTACACAGTAACTGCTGTACTCACAATTCTCTCACTTTTTCACATTTTCTAAATTCATCGAATCTCTGCTCTTATGACCCTACTGTTTCTCCCTCTCTTTAACTCGACAACAGAGCCAGCACCTTAAGAAATATTATTTCAGGATTTGAAAGCATCTCCTTGCTTACATAGCAGTCAGCACTCACAGTCCTATAGGCCTTTAGTTTGCAAATGGCTTTCATAAACCTTCAAGTTCATTCAATTCTTCGATGTTTAATTTGGGTCTGGGAAGTAGGAAAAATAGTGATTTTTTTTCTTTCATTTACTAAGAGAAGCAGTGAAATTACTTATGGGACTTC
>NW_011888842.1:7622640-7627388 GCF_000151845.1 Pteropus vampyrus | reverse complement strand
TCTCCCCTGATATCTCTAAACTTATTGCCTTCCATCCCTCCCCCACTTGGCCCTGTCCAGAGGCCCCCTTAATAGGCCAGGGGACGTCTCACCTCGGGGTATTGCTAGTTGCCGATCTTCATGCTTGCAGTGCTTTTCCCCGGATATCTCCATGCTCCCTGACCTGTCCTCACTAGTGCCGTTGTGTGGATGTTACCTTTCCCATTTTGTATTCCCAGAACTTAGAAAATCGCCTGGCACATAATATTCACACACTAAGTGTTTTTCTGTGTGTGAGCTGTGACGGCATGTACTCGGCTTCTCCCAATGAGAAGTGGGACCGCTCAGTGTGGGAACAAGACAACACTCCTTTTTCCAGACTAAAATTAGGCCGATATAGGTTGTATTCACCATAAAAATAAAACTCGGAGGCAAAAAGTAGAGTCTTCTTAGAATGGGGAAATTTGATCATTGGATTGACTACTCTGTGCTGCCCTGTTAAGTACTTGTCACAGATACATTCAAACTAAAGTTCAATTAGCCCTCGGAAGCACTTTATCAAGTAGCTACTACATTAAGAAGGTAAGCATTCTAGACCTTACTCAAATAAACATTGAAAACTTTATTGAATATTTATAGCTATGGAAAACAATAGTAAGAATGAGGAAATAAGGAGCTGATTGATATTGCATTTACTTCAACGAGTACAAACTCAATTATAATTAAAGTTATATCACCTATTGCTAAGGACGGTTTCTTTACCTATCAAAAATATATTCCACAAAACTTAAACTAGCTCCACTTTAACGTACAAATCGTCATTTCATTATAGGCGAAATGAGACATACTATAGCACATTGAGAATTCTGAACAGCTACCACCAGGGGGTCAGAAAATAGGCTGTGAAAAAGTCTAGCTTAATCTAAAACACCGTCACATTTCGTACATCTAATCATGTCTTAAAGCAAAAGCGGTTTTATCTTTAAAAAGAGAATGGAAAATGCTGGTGCCGTTTTCCTTCTGAGAGGTGGTTGGTGTGTTCTGTGTCTCAGAAGTGTCTTGCTCTCCAGTAAGAGACAAAACAGGCTCAATCTATTTACGAATGTGAATCACACACCTGACTGATAAGTAGTTTGGTGCTTTGAGACTACAAGATAAACGCATGTTTCAGAAATGCCATATTTAAAATGATTGAAAAAGAAATGTTCAATGGATACGATTAAAGATGAAGGGATTAAATCCAATAACGTATCAGCCTATGAAGAACACTTGGGAGGGTGCTGGCGACATAGGTGATAGACATGCAAGTTTTTGAGAAGATCCATATGACAAAGCCCGTGGGTGAAATAAGAACACGGTTAGATGATTCTCACTTGGTGACTAGGATGTTGTTTCTGAAAAGAATCCCCAGAGCCAGTTTTATGTCTCTGTTCCTTAGGCTGTAAATAAAGGGGTTTAACATGGGGGTCACTGCTGTATACATCACAGAGGCAGTCATAGATTTGTCATTGGAATCACTTAATGAAGTAAAACCAAACAACACAGGAACAAACAAAGCAAACACACAGACTCATAGATACAGACAACAGAATGGTGGTTACTAGAAGGGAAAGGGTTGGTGGAGGCCAAGTAGAGTAAAGGGGGTCAAATACATGGTGACGGAAAGAGACTCGACTTCAGGTGGTAAGCACACAATAGAGTTTACTGGTGTCTCCTTATAGCTGTAACCCTGAAATTTATATAATGTAACGAACCAATGTAATCCCAATACATTTATTTTTTAAAATGTGGATTTTTTAAAGGAAAAAAATAACAAAATAAGTATGATCACATTCTTCCTTTATTGAATACCTTCCAATGGGTTCCCAAATAACTCAGGCTGAAAACCAAAAACTCTACTATGATGCTTAATTTTATGTGTCAAATTGGCTAGGCTTCCATACCCAGATATTTTGTCTAGACGTTTCTATAACAGTAGTTTTTTTAATGAGGTTAACAGTTCAATCAGCAGGCTCTGAGTAAAGCAGATTGCCCTCCATAATGTAGGGGGGACTCATCCAGGCAGTTTAAGGCCTTAAGAGGAACTCTGATCTCCCCTAAAAAAGAGACAATTCTGTCAGCAGACAGCCTTCACCTCAAACTGCAGCTTTTCCTCGGGTTTTCGTCTTCCAGCCTACCCTGCGGATTTGGGACTTACCAGCCTCCACAATTGCACAATCATATGAGCCAATTCCTTAAAATAAATCTCTCTCTACACATGCACACACACATAAGCACACACACACATACAGACACCCGCACACACACACACACACAGACACACACACACACGGCTTATTGGTTCTATTTCTCTGGAGAACATTGGCTAATACATCTACAATTACCATAACTGCCCCACCAAATTTGTCCCCTGATATCTCTAAACTTATTGCCTTCCATCCCTCCCCCACTGGGCCCTGTCCAGAGGCCCCCTTAATAGGCCAGTGGACGTCTCACCTCAGGGTATTGCTAGTTGCCGATCTTCATGCTTGCAGTGCTTTTCCCCTGATATCCCCATGCTCCCTCACCTGTTCTCAGTCCTGTTTTCGTTTGGATGTTACCTTTCCCATTTTGTATTCCCAAACTTAGAAAATCGCCTGGCACATAATAGCCACGCACTAAGTGTTTTCCTGTGTGTGAGCTGTGACGGCATGCACTCAGCTTCTGACTATGAGACGTGGGAGCGCTCAGTGTGGGAACAACACAACACTCCTTTCTCCAGACTAAAATTAGGCCGATATAGGTTGTATTCACCACAAAAATTCAACTCAGAGGCAAAAAGTAGAGTCTTCCTAGAATGGGGCAATTCGATCATTGGATTGACTACTCTGTGCTGCCTTGTTAAGTTCTTGTCACAGGTCCAATCAAATTAAAGTTTATTTAGGTTTTAGGAAGCTCTCAAAAACACTTTAACTAGCTACTACATTAAGAAGGTAAGCATTCTGGACTTTATTAAATAAACATTGGAAACTTTACTGAATATTTGAAGGTTTGGAAAACAATAGTAAGAAAGAATAAATAAGGAGCTGATTTATACCTCATTTACATTAATGGGTAGAAACTGTGAGTTATTATTGAAAGCTATATCACCTATTGTTGAGGAGGGGTTTTTTTTTTACCTATCAAAACAAATTCCACGGACGTGGTTCCATAGTGTGGTGGTTATATATCTGCTTTACACGCAGAAGGTCCTGGGTTCACGCCCTAGTGGAGCCACGGTCCTTGATCTACGGCCATGCCACCCTGAACAAGCCCAATATCTGATATCGGAAGTTAAGCAGGGTCGAGCCTTGTTAGTACTTGATTTGGAGACCATCTAGGAAGACTGGGTGCTTAGGCATAAATAATAATAATAATAATAAACATTCAACAAAACTTAAACTGGCTCTGTTGAAAGGTACAAATCTTTATTTCATTAAAGACAAAGTGAAACATACTAAAGCATCGAGAATTCTGACCAGTTACCACCTGGGGTCAGAAAAATCAGGTGTGAGAAAGTCCAACTTAATCCAAAATACCATCACATTTTGGATCTGTAATCATGTCTTAAAGCAAAACCACTTTTATCTTTAAAAAGAGAATGTAAAATGCTGGTGTCTTTTTCCTTTTGAGAGGTGATTAGTGTGTTCTGTATCTTAGCAAGTCTCCTCGCTATCCAGGAAGATAAAGCAAAATGCAACCCATTTAGAATTGTGAATCATACACTTGACTGATAACTAGTTTGGTGCTTTGAAGACTACAAGATAAACATGTGTTGTGGGCAATGCCATATTTAGAATGATTGAAAAATAAATGGACAACGGATATGACTAATGTGGAAGGGAGTAGATCCAATAACGTAACTGCCCATGAAGAACACTTGGGAGGGTGCTGGCGACATAGGTGATAGACATGCAAGTTTTTGAGAAGATCCATATGACAAAGCCCGTGGGTGAAATAAGAACACGGTTAGGTGATTCTCACTTGGTGACTAGGATGTTGTTTCTGAAAAGAATCCCCAGAGCCAGTTTTATGTCTCTGTTCCTTAGGCTGTAAATAAAGGGGTTTAACATGGGGGTCACTGCTGTATACATCACAGAGGCAGTCATAGATTTGTCATTGGAATCACTTAATGAAGAGGAATAGTACAGTGCTATAATTGTTCCATAGAAGAGAGACACCACAGAGAGGTGGGAGCCACATGTGGACAAGGCTTTGCGGAGCCCTGTGGTAGAGGGGACTCTCAGGATAGAGGCCCCAATTCGGCTGTAAGAGAACAGGATGCCACTCAATGGAATAATGGCAACCACAGCTCCTACAGTTAATATGGCCAGCTCATTGACAGAAGTATTTGAGCACGACAGCTTGAGTAGGGTCGTAAGGTCACAGAAGAAGTGGGGAATGATATTGTCAGCACAGAAAGACACCTGGGCCAGGAGGAGGGTGTGCAAGAGGGCACCGCCACAAGAGACAAGCCAGGAGCCAGCCACCAGCAGCACACACAGCCCTTCCCTCATGATGATGGTATAGTGTAGAGGGTGACAGATGGCCACGTACCTGTCATATGCCATCACTGCAAGAAGGAGACTGTCAAGACAGCCAAAAACTATGAAAAAATACATCTGTAAAATGCACCCTGCATAGGGGATGAATTTGTCCATAGAGTGCATGTCCCTCAACATCTTTGGGACAGTGACAGATGCAAAAGAGACATCAGTGAAGGCCAAGTGGCTGAGGAAGAAGTACATGGG
>NW_011888842.1:7621428-7622590 GCF_000151845.1 Pteropus vampyrus | reverse complement strand
GTTTCTGCTAACTCATCAGAGCTCTCACACTCTCAAGGGAAGTTTCCAAGCTCAGATCTTATTACTGGAATAAATCTGATGGACCTTGACATAGTGCAAGTTCATCTTTTGCCAAGATATAAAACGTACTTCATTTCGTGTCTCTGTTTATATCTGGTGATGCAAGTTGGCTCAGAAATAGTAGAAAGAAAGACACGTGAGATCTGTGATCTGAGAACTAGGGATGCCAAAGGATGGGAAGTGTCTATTAGAATTCACAGTTACCTGGTTGACAATGGCTATTTCCCAATATTGATCTTCACGCTTATAGTAATTGACCTTTAATGAACACTATGTTAGACAAACACATTTTTGCATCATGCCTCATTGAATCTTCAACATTCCTAGCATAAAGCTGTTATTAAAGATTCGTTGTAGACATACTCAGATGGAATGAGAACTATAATGATGTTACACAGTAACTGCTGTACTCACAATTCTCTCACTTTTTCACATTTTCTAAATTCATCGAATCTCTGCTCTTATGCCCTAGTGTTTCTCCCTCTCTTTAATTAGACAACAGAGCCAACACCTTAAGAAATATTATTTCAGGATTTGAAAGCATCTCCTTGCTCACATAGAAGTCAGCACTCACAGTCCTATAGGCCTTTAGTTTGCAAATGGCTTTCATAAACCTTCAAGTTCATTCAATTCGTCGATGTTTAATTTGGGTCTGGGAAGTAGGAAAAATAGTGATTTTTTTCCTTTCATTTACTAAGAGAAGCAGTGAAATTGCTTATGGGACTTCGCATAGATATTGTATGGTGGAACCTAATCTCAAAGGTAGATTTTCTGATAACTTTCACCAGAGAGAGAGAGAATCTACCTATTTCTTTCCAGGAATGGTAGAAGGGTAAAGTTAAATGTTCAAATACTCATATGCTTAGGAGAGGAACTCGACATTCACATTGTTGTGTAAGTATCTGACCGGGTAGGTCATCTCAGTAGGTAATCCGGGACCTCAGACATCTCCTGGAGGAGACCCAGGAGAGACGATCCCTAATAACACTGCGGAGCTGCAACTTGAGGGGAAGGAAACAATACAGAAACGGCGCCTTCATTCAGTCAGCACCACGTGTGAAAGAGGTGGCTGGGAAAATGCTCAGTACAGAGAAGAGGAGAA
>NW_011888842.1:7613423-7621378 GCF_000151845.1 Pteropus vampyrus | reverse complement strand
GAAGAACACGCCCTGCTGCTCCGGCCGGATGGGGAGCCCCAGGAGGAGGAAGCCGGACACGCTGCTCTGGTTCTCCCTCCTCATGCTGCTCCTCTGTCTGCAGGAATGAAGGGAGTAGGAATTATCGGAGACTTTGAAAGTGTCATTATGGCCACCACAATAGGGACTCTTATTTTCTCCTGGAGAAGAAGAATAACTGCTTGAACTTATATCATCAGCTAGTGCTGCTAAAGCAAGCAACACCCTCAATGCCTAACACGATGTCTTCCCAATAAATGCATTCTTCTTATTCTTCCAATCAACCAGGTTCCTGGCATTATAATACTAATTGGAGATACAAGAACAAGTGAGACACAGAGGACCTCTTCCCTCGTCATGCTGACCCTCCAGGGAGGAACTTACAGAGGGCTGACCAAACTATGGATCTGCAGCCAGGGTAGTGCTGTGATTCTGGCCCTACCTCTTTCTAGCTGATGACTTAGGGAGCCACGCCTCTCTTGGCTTCATCTTGTTCACTGTAGTGTGAAGATACCAAATAGCACACATTCACATTTAATAGGAGGATTCTAATTCAATACACGTGAATATCTAAGGAGAGAGTCCTGAATAAAATAAACACACAAAATTTTAGCCATTGCTTTTACACCAGGATAAGTATCCAAATAAAACCAGGATCAAGTTCAGAAATTTATTAAAACAACATTAGGAGATGGTCAGCACATATGACCTAAAGTTTCCGCTAACTCATCAGAGTTCTCACACTCTCAAGAGGAGTTTCCGAGCTCATATCCTATCATTGGGGTAAATCTGATGGAACTTGACATAGTGCAAGTTTATCTTTTGCCAAGATATAAAAAGTACTTCATTTCATATGTCTCCGTTTATATCTGGTGCTTCAAGTTGGCTCAGAAATAAGTAGAACGAAAGCCATCTGAGACCTGAGATCTGAGAACTAGGGATGCCGAAGATTGGGAGGTGTCTATTAGAATTAACAGTTACCTGGTTGACCATCACTATTTCCCAACACTAATTTTCACGCTTGTAATACTGGACATTTAATGAACACTATGTCAGACAAACACATTTTTGCATTATTGCCTCATGAATCTTCAACAGTTCTAGGATAAGGATGTTATTAAAGCTTTGTTATAGACATACTCAGAAAGAATGGGAACTATCATGACATCACACAGTAACTGTTGTACTCACAATTCTCTCACGTTTTTTAAATTTCCTCAAATCTCTGCTGCTACGACCCTACTGTTTCTCCCTCTCTTTAATTAGACAACAGAGCCAACACCTTAAGAAATATTATTTCAGGATTTGAAAGCATCCCCCTGCTCAGATAGCTGTCACCACTCATAGTCCTATAACCCTTTAGTTTGCAAACGGCTTTCGTAAACCTTCAAGTTCATTCAATTCATCAATGTTTATTTGTGTCTGGGAGTTAGAGAAAATAGTGATTTTTTTTCTTTCATTTACAAACACAAACAGTGAAATTGCTTACAGAATTTCACATAGATACTGTATGGTGGAACCTTATCTCAAAGGTAGTTTTTCTGATAATTTTCACGAGAGAATTTCTCCATCTCTTTCCATGGGTGGTAGAAGGGATAAACTAAAGTTAAATGTTAAAATACCCATATGCTTAAGAAAGGAGCTTGACATTCACATTGTTGTGTAAGTATCTGACCGGGTAGGTAATCCCAGTAGGTAACCCAGGAACTCAGACATCTCCTGGAGGAGACCCAGGAGAGACGTTCCCTAATAACACTGCAGAGCTGCAACTTGAGGAGAAGGAAACAATACAGAAATGGCGTCTTTCATTCAGTCAGCACCATCTGTGAAAGAGGTGGCTGGGAAAATGTTCAGTACGGAGAAGAGGAGAAGCTGTGACCTGGAGGTTTGCATAGGCCTCCCTCCTCATGCAGTCCTTCTTTCTTCTGGGGGCGAAGAAAGTTTGGGAATCTCACAGACCTTAAAAGGGTGACCAGGACCAACACATCTTTGGGAAAATCACTCATTTTTAATTACACTCTTGTTAATTTCTCACACCTGTGGATGCATGCATCTTCACTCTACCCCAATGTGGCTCCAGGAAAACATCACACCCCAGAGCAGCCAACAAGACTTCATTGCACAGAAGCAAGAGGGTGTTCACTGTCTCATTTGGCCATTGCTCATTGAACTTCGGGTCTGTATCAGGGCCTCTAAGGACTGAGAGTCAACACTGAATAAGGACTGAGAGTCAGCACTGAACAAGGCACGGTCCTTGCGTTTTGTGAGTGTAGATCTTGATGAGTGTGGAGGGATATATCATACGTCAGGCCAGAGCCCAACCATAATAACTCACTGTGGCAGAAATAGTAGATGAGCCTCGGTGAACTAGTATCCATTGTTTCTGCTTTAAAGCACCCTGAGACTCCAGAGCTGAGCCTGGAGCATTTTTATACTTCTGTGAACCTGCCAGCTGTAAACTCATGGACACTCTAGAAGTGGGTGCTCATTTAAAGCCAGAATAGTTCCCAAATCACAATAATCCACAAACTGTATTTCATAATAATGGTGAACATTTGGGTACTAGGCTAAGGACTTTACGTACGTTTCCTAATTAAATCCACCCATCCGCCTTACATTCCCAGATTTTAAAACCTCTTCACAGCTGCATTAAGAATTTGTGTTCTTTCATTTTTGTATTTTAGCTTTTAAGAAATAGAAACCTGAATGATACAAATTCCACAGGCACACAACAGTTCAGTAGGGGACAGAATGGCGCACACACACACACGTGTCTATTTCTGTATTTAAAATATATGTGACATATAATATGTGTAAATTGATATATATATTACCATCTTCTATAAGTTAAAAATTACCAAGTATTAGCTACTTCATGGGGTGCAATCTAATACGTCTATGTGATAAGAGCCCATACTCTTAATCACTACACATGAAACTTCTCTTTTGTTGGTTAGGAGAGTCAAGCACAATATATTATTTTAGAGCCGTGAGAGCCCAAAGTTGTCCAAAATTTTCTTAGTCCCCTGCCTAGATAATTTCATTCCTTCATGCTAATATACTTTCCAACTGACAGAAAAAGTCTCAAATGCATTCACTTCCATTTTTACAGGAATTATTTATTGAGGGCCTCCGTAGGATTTGCAAGGCAAGTGTAATTCCTGCCATTTCATACATGTAAAAACTGAAGCCAAATAGTTCAGTAACTTTCCCGAGGTCTCACCACTCATCGATGGTGATTGTGCCCAGTAACTTCACCCAGCATGATGCCTGGAGTTTTGTTTGTTTGTTTTTTGCCTGGGATGTTTAATGAAAGGAAGGGGTTGCAAAACTCTGAACAACTCAGTCACACTCAGATACATGAAAATGATAGCAGATCCAGTCAGGAAACAGGGAGATGCTTGGAGTTTGGCTCTCTCGGCCAATGGTGCCCCAGAAGGACGGCACTTAAGAAAATAATTGATGTCATGGAATTAAATCCATGGACACCCACAAACACACCTGCACACCCAGCCACACACTCACGATAACAAGCAGCACACACACTTTCATTACTTCGGATCCATCCCCTTCCCAGGGGAAGGCAGTCAGCATGGGGCGATTAAGCCTATTCAGTCAAAGGCACAGTCATTAAACCACCACCAACAACCCATGCCCGTGGTAACATACACACAGATAAAACCAAAACCAAACCATACACCTTCCTGCTCTGACACACGAGTGTGTCACCCACAAACAGCTCACACGTGCACATGCTGCCGAGCAGAAGTTCGAGACTTCTCTGACCTCGTTTCCTTGGTGAGGTCAAGCCTCTTCTCTTCCAGCAGCTGAGACAACAGTCTCACTCCAGACGTTCAGCTCTCATCGCTTGGCTGTCATGCAGATATTTAAGATCGCAGGCATGAATCAGGAGTCTCTAATCACATGCTTGGAGGCTGGTAACTTGGTCTACACACACTAAAGCAGAGCCCAGATTTGATCTAACTCAGGAAAAGAGTCAGGCTGTGAGTCAGATACAAAGTACACACAGAGTCTCATCTATAAACCCACAGGTACACAGGCAAATCCATTGTCAAGTGCAGATTTCCAGCTCTTCTGACCTTGTCATTTGTGACCTCACCTTGTGCTCCAGACTTCTGCCCAACTCCTCAGCGTCTCTTCAGGAGACTTAGTGCCCAAATGTAAAGAAGAAATATCTATGGCCTCAGCTCATCTCCAGATGTTCACGTTCCTTAAAAAGCTCCAGAAGAATGAGCAAAAAGATACCGTTTTAATTACCAATGAGAGGACCGAAACAAAGTCCCCAAGCTTCCGGGTCAGGGAGGAACTGCCACAGGCTAATTGGCCAATTTCTTACTGCACTATAGGGAACTGCGTGTCCAGGAGCCAAAGAGGACTGAAGCCCCGGGGGACGATGTCCCTGATGCCAGCAATGCATTTCTTCTTGGAATGCTTCCAGCTGAGACACAGGATTTTTTAAAAGAGGTTGTAATAGTGGCTTGTTTAGATGGTTTTGGCGAATTTGAGGGAAACTATTAAGGGATGGTGAGGCACCCAGGGCTAGCAATGTGGGAAAGGGGTAAAAGAGGAGGGAGTGGTTATTAGAACCTGGTAAGACTTGTAGGTGTAAGAGAGGACCCCTAAACAGGAACTGTGGACAGCCACTGTCAACCCATGTCCCGGCAAGGAGGAAAACAGGAGAGTAAATGCCCCAACCTCTCTCTCCTTCTGCTTTTTTATCTCTAGCTTGTGCTTTCTGTTGGCCAAATCTAAAGGGCCAGGGAGCCGAGTTAGTGCAGCCCATAAAGGTCAAACTTCTGAGACAAAACAGGATGGAGAAGGCTAGAGAATGGACCTGGAGGGGCATATGGAGAATATCTAGCATACGTCAGCATGGATAGGATTTTCTGCATTCTACAGACATGCTTCCTTTCTTGGTTTACATTTGTCATCACAGTTTTATCATAGAGACTATAACTCTTAAAGATCAGGGCTGGCATTTTATAGAATTACCTTCCTGTGTCCTGCCCATGGCTCAGCTGTTCATAGTCTGTCTCTGACAAGGGCTACAGGGAGAATATTTTGGAATGTCATAATTATTTGCCTGGTTGCCAACTTTAAATTTAGTGGTATATCTGTAGGATGGTTTAGTTTCTTATTGAATAATGATGAACAAAAGATGTTTTTTTTTTAACTTTTTGATTTGAAATCATTTTAAAGAGACTTAAAAAGAAGTAAAATTATACCAAAAAATGTCCATGTACCTTTCACTCAGATTCTCCCAAAGTAAATATTTAACCACGTTTGCTTTATTATCACGCAGGATACAGATGTTTGGCAGGTAGAACTCAGTACATATTATCGGAAGGTGGCTGATATCAGTTTTTCCAATTACTGGAGATTTTAACCTCGGTCAGTTGATTAAGGTAGTGTCTGCCAGGTTTCTCTACTGTAAAGTTACCATTTTTATCTTATAGAAATTAATAAATATAATTTGGGTGGATATTTTGAGGCTATATAAAAACATGCTATTTCTCATTAAAATTTCAACCACTGTATATAACATCATATTTAATAAGAATCAGGTGATTCTTGCCTAAAACAATTATTGAAATCGTGGTGGCCAAATGGTAATTTTTTTTTTTCATTTCATCAATCATTCTACATGTACAAGTACTTTGTAAGAGAGGTTTCCCTTCTCTACAATTTTTAATCAGTTTATTTATATCATTATGAATTCATAAATTCTCATGTTGTCTCTGAGTCATAATCCATTACAGTTATTATCCTTTCGAAACTCAAATTATTCCAGATTTGGCCAGTGGGAGCCCTTTTGTGCAGGCTCCTGTGTCCCCATAATTCATTGAACACTTTCTTGCTCTCAGGCTCAGCAAAATTTTTCAGATCATCTTCGTATTTCCTGACTCCGACCCTGAAATCAGCCGTCTTTCTAAGCAACCCAACTTGGGTTGCTTTTAGAGAAGCATGGTATTTAGAGGGAAATTTTATTGGGTGTGTTCATTGCTTACAAGGCTTCTAGACTATCTCAGAAGATGCAGCTAGGGAATATATGTAAGAGAAACACAGGAAGTATGAACAAACAACTAATAAACTAATAGAAAAGAAAGGGGATTAGGATAGTACAAATATTGACATATAATACTTAAATTTCAACCTATTTATACATGTATTAAGAACCACGAGTTTATACTGATACCTCCAATTCCAGTTTGACACCATAGAGTTCTTTCTAGCCTTCTTTTTTTCTATGTATGTGACACTTTTCCCCAATAGTGAGAACTCATTCCCTTTTTCAACAATATTTTTACTCGTTCACTGAATCCTAGAATATGTTACTAAGTAATTTCATAATTCTGAACCCATATTGCTATGGATGACAAAACTAGTAACTGCAGCTTAATATTTTTTCATGGTTAGCTTTTTTTTAATTGTAAGATAGACAATATATTGTATGCAGAAATTACTTGGGTTAGTTATTTTAATTTCTCCTTCAGTTTAATCATGTTATTCACTTGAAGTATAGTTCATTTGTTTTGTTTTTATCTTATTTTTTGTTCCTCATCCTTTTTATTTATTTTTGAGCACGTAAATGATAACATGGTCAAAACAAATAGATATACACATCTCCCCATTCCTCCCACATATTCATGCCCGGCCCTTGTAAGAAACTAGTCATTAGTTTCTGACTTATTCTCTGTGTTTCTTTTTGCTCAAATAAGCCAACACATGTATATTTTCTTATTTCTCTTTCATATTTACACAAACGGTAGCATGCAACCGATTCTCTTTGACACATTGCTTTTTTACATTAACACTATATCCTGGAAATCATATCATATCAATTTACAGATATCTTCGTCACCTGCAGAATAATAATATAAGAGCTAAAATTACAAATTATAAAAGTAGAGTCTATTAATTGCTTTAGATTATGGACTGTTATGAAATATTTGACTTTAGTTATTAACACCTTAAGGAAGAATATTCTTTAAAAGTTTAGATGCCTTGTCTGGAAATTTGAAAGATGTTTACTTGTGTAAGGCAAGATAGGGTGATAAAGGAAGGTCCAAGGGCCTGAAGATAGTTATTGATACATTGGAAAGACAAGCCCAGTTGTAGAAGAGATTCATCCTTAATAACACTAGTAGTCTATGCAGATTACTGCAGTCTCTCATGTGAATTCAGTTGGCATCCGGGTCCAAATACCATGCCCAGTGTGACATAGTGACTGAGCTTATAGGAATTTTTTAAAAAGAATCTCTTATACATTTCACAGCCGGAGACTTACTCAATGGAGCAGGACATAAGCTTAAATTCAAGGGCAGAACACCAATATTTTTTCAAATTTATTTATTTAAATTAGTTTCAGCCTCCACCTAGGCATCATATCAATGCTAACTGGATTCCCTCTGCCATGCTTCCCCTCCCCATGACCAACTATCAACTACTAATTTGTACTTCTTTAATCCTTCACCCCATTCTCCCAGCCCCCAACCCCCCTCCCCACTGTTCATCACCAAATTGTCCACTACATTTGTGAGCGTTTTTGATTGGTTTAGAATACCGATGTTTTTGAGAAAATTTTGAATAATATTGTTGGACTGAGCCCAGGTCAGACATTTATTCAGTAAGGTACCACAAATGGAAACTTAGAATGAGGCCTTAAACGAATAAATAAAGTAAAACTCATTTTACAACAGTAATTGCACAGTGGGAATGTGATGAGTTAGGAGAGAAAGATGCTGCAAATCAGATTATATCACAGGAAAACAAGACCAGGGTATTGAACCCGAATCAGTTTAACTGTGAAGATGACACACAACTACCCAGTTTGGGAAGGGGACTGGGGAAGATGACTTGGTCTGTTTAAGTGTTACCCATTTTATACTAAGATTGAATTCTAAAAATGGAAGAAC
>NW_011888842.1:7609795-7612638 GCF_000151845.1 Pteropus vampyrus | reverse complement strand
GCAGGCTGGGGACCAGATACCAGGAAAAAAATGGGGATTTGAGGCCAGTGAAGGGAAACGTGTTATCTCTTTAGAGTAGTGTATTAGTTCCTCCCTCCTTTCTTGTTCATTTCCTTGTTAATCAGCCCAGAATTTCATGGGAGAAACATGAGGGAGCTGAGCTTTAGCTGAGAAGCAGACTTGGAGCTGATTAGCAAGGAGCTGATGGCAAGGAACGACAAGTATCTGGGTATGAAGGTGAGCTTCTGGAAACTGGCCAACCGGTTTGGTACTGATTCCTTCCTCTTCGATAGTTTCAACTATTTCCCTTATTAAGAAGTGACAGGGTCCAGTTAAAACTTTCACTCGGTTTTTGGTTTTAAGTTCATTCAGTTTGATCTCTACATCATATGTTTTGGTGGAAACAAAACCCCATCGGTAGGAAAAAAAAAAAAAAAAAGCTATTGTATTCCCAGCCTAATCCACTCACCTTGTGCTTTTAGAACTGTTCTTCCTGATTCTCTGATCCAAAACCTTCTTCCTTTTTTTCTAGTCATCAGCATGGCTGACCCTCAGGTCTACAACCTGGAACACTCATTCTCCTTAATTAACCCATACCTTCACTAATATTTTTGTATTCCACATTCTCCAGGCGTCCCTTTCATGAATGACTCATTTTTGAACCGATCCGTGTTTGAAAAACTGTTTTTCAGACATAGAATCTTACTTGCTATTCACAAAACATCAGGCATCAGCTCGTGGACAAGTGATGGAGGACAAATCAATCTTTTGTCTTCGGTCCAGGGCACTGTCCACTGTAGGACCATGACTCCACGCACCAGACACATCTCAGCCATGCATGGCCAATTTTTTTCTCCCTGATTTTGGCCAGTTAATCATGAATATTCATATTTTCAAATTCCACCATCTGTACAACACAGAAAAATAGGTCACCTCTGAACTTGGGAGAAAGAAGCTTATCTGCTAAAGGGGATAGAAGGGTAGTTCGTGAGGGAATGGTCCCAGTGAGGAAAACAGTGCCCCTGCATGATTGTAACAGACAGGATATAGACCATCGTGTGAGGAGGTGGAGTATACGGGCTAAGAGCTTGAGATTCAGAGTTCAAATCCTGGTTGCTACTCACTTCCTTAGCGACCTGGAGCAAACCACTTCACCTCTCTAAGCCTCAGTCTCCTGATAACATCATAGGACTCCTAATCCCTTATGAGGGGACTTAGTGAGATGCTTAGCATAAGCTTACATGTAATACATTCTCAATAAATATCGGTTGTTATTATTAACTTCAACTGCTGATTCACTCACATCATTCAATGCATAAATGAATATCTCTTTTATAAAATCTTGCAAAATCATGAAGTCAGTCTGGCAATTTGGCAGTGATGGGTATGATACATTAAACGTGGGAATTAACTGATTTTGAGAATAGCAGATCAGGGAAGGTGACACTGGGACTGACAAGATCGCCAGCTTCTCCTAAGTGTTTGTCATATGCTTTTCTCTTCTAAGTGCTTTAAACGCATTATCTCACGAGATCCCCATCAGAATGTGGATATCTGTGTCCAGTATTACATGTGAAGAAACTGAGGTCTAAAGAAAGAAATCTAACTATGGGAGGTGAACACACAGTGTAAATATATATATATGACTTACTGTTAAAGTGTACAGCTGAAACTTATTGGATTTCGTTAAGCAATGTCACCATAAAAAATTAATTAATTAAAAAAAGATGCTTAGCAACTTACAACTGAAACATAAGCATCTTTTTTAAGATTTGCTCTCTCAGCAACTTTCAAATATGCAATACAGTCTTATTAACTAGTCACCAAGCTGTACATTGCATCATTTAATTGTTAATGAAATTAAAGCATTTAGCTGTTAAATGAGTTAATTTATTAATGTCTCAATGTTAAATAAACTAACATATTAATATATAAAGTAATCTATAATGTTTTTAAATGTGTGAAAATTTCAGTATAATAAGCCCATTCAAAATGTACTAAATAATATGCTGACCCTAAAGAAATTATTTCAAACAATTTGGTGATAAAAGTATGTTTATTGTAGAGATTTTTATGGTAACCAAGAATATATAAATAACTAATATCCCAAAATGTTGGAAAATCCCGACGTAATACATCCACCCACAAGGTATGGATGAATATGCTGACTCTAAAAAATTGATTTAAAACACTTTGCTTGTACCAGATCTCTTATTGCAGAGTTTTTCGTAGTAGCAAGAAATGGAGACTGCTTTGATGTCCATCCAGGTAACTGGATATGACTGAAAAGAACCCCATAAATTTTAAAAATTAACATGTTTCTCATAGATATTTTTAGATACATACATGAAAGATGAATTTTTAAAATATTAATTGCATACTCAACAATCAGTGCTTATCCTATGCAAATTTGATTTAAAACAGGGGATTAAAGAGAGGAAAAATGATTTACAAAAAAGGGGAGACTTGCAACGACTAATGATAGAATGCCATGAGCCAAGGAGGATGAACCTTTAATTCTGTACCCAGACGAGGGGAAAAAAACACTGTGTCGAACTGGGTTCAACATTCCTCTTCGATTCACCCCGTTGGTTACTTTGGCAAACTCTTATTTTCTTCCCAGACAATGCTCAGATGAACTTTCGAATGACACAGTTGAATTTACTTTGAAAGAGAATGAATGTCCTGTGACCTTTCTATCTAAAATACCTCCATCCCTACTCCTCATTCATCTCCATTCCTTCCTATTATTCACAGGTTTTATATTGTTCTCAAGTTTTACCCCTACCTGATATTATATCACATGTCGATCTATCTCTCCAACTGGAACATAAACTAAGGCA
>NW_011888842.1:7603413-7609745 GCF_000151845.1 Pteropus vampyrus | reverse complement strand
ACTAATGATAGAATGCCATGAGCCAAGGAGGATGAACCTTTAATTCTGTACCCAGACGAGGGGAAAAAAACACTGTGTCGAACTGGGTTCAACATTCCTCTTCGATTCACCCCGTTGGTTACTTTGGCAAACTCTTATTTTCTTCCCAGACAATGCTCAGATGAACTTTCGAATGACACAGTTGAATTTACTTTGAAAGAGAATGAATGTCCTGTGACCTTTCTATCTAAAATACCTCCATCCCTACTCCTCATTCATCTCCATTCCTTCCTATTATTCACAGGTTTTATATTGTTCTCAAGTTTTACCCCTACCTGATATTATATCACATGTCGATCTATCTCTCCAACTGGAACATAAACTAAGGCAGGTATTTGCGTGTTTATTGCCATGTCCCCAACAGGGAAACATTGTTTTTCAAAGAATAGGAACTAATGAACTTGAATCTCTGATGGTTTCTAAAGGAAAACTCTTACCTGTCCCTCCAGCTTTCAGTCTAAGGCTCTTGAGATGCCCATGGATTTCGGGAAGGGAGAACTGCATCGAGGTTGACAAGCTGTCCCTGCATAGCGGCTAATTGTGATTAAACAGGAAACCAAGACTTGCTGGGTTCTCACGATTTAGGTTATGAAATTGGAGCATATTAAATAACAAAATTTCTGTGTATTACTAGACTCAAGTCGATGGAAAGAGTCAACCAAACCAGCAGTGTCTCTGAGTTCATCCTCCTGGGATTGTCCTCCCGGCCTGAGGACCAGAAGCCACTCTTTACGCTCTTCCTCGTCATATACCTGATCACCATAACTGGGAACCTGCTCATCATCCTGGCCATCTGCACTGACCCCAAACTCCAGACCCCCATGTATTTCTTCTTGAGTTTCCTGTCTTTTATTGACATTTGCTTAACAACAACCGTTGTCCCCAGGATGCTAGTTAACTTCCTGTCGGAGAAGACCATCTCATACGCTGGGTGTCTGACACAGATGTATTTTTTTTATGCTTTTGGCAACACTGACAGCTTCATTCTAGCAGTCATGGCCTATGACCGCTATGTGGCCATCTGTGACCCCATGCACTACATCACCACCATAAGCCATCGGCGCTGTGTCCTGCTAGTGGCCTTCTCCTGCTCATTTACACATCTCCACTCTCTCCTACACACACTTCTGCTGAATCATCTCACCTTCTGTAACTCCAATGTTATCCATCACTTTGTCTGTGATCTCAGCCCTCTGATGAAATTGTCCTGCTCCTCCACATTTCTCAATGAAATTGTGATAAAGACAGAAGGACCTATCGTTTTGGTTACCCCCTTTCTATTCATTACTTTCTCTTACATACGAATCTTCATAGCAGTTCTCAAAATCCCATCAGCTGCTGGGAAACGCAAAGCCTTCTCCACCTGTGGTTCTCATCTCTCTCTGGTAACACTCTTTTATGGAAGCATCTTCTATGTCTATTTACAGCCCCTCTCCACCTACACTGTCCAGGACCACATAGTAACAATTGTCTACACAGTTGTTTCCTCCATGCTAAATCCGTTTATCTACAGCCTGAGAAATAAAGATCTGAAACAGGGCCTGAGGAAGCTGATGAGCAAGAGGAAACCCCAGGCAGCACCATCTTGACAAACCCACTGGAATCTGCTCCACTGGAATCCGGGTTCTCTTGGTTCTTGGAGAACAATCAAACTTTTGGGAGGTAGCATTTTTAACCCATGTGAGACAAGGTTATTGTGGGCTCTTGCATCCACCAATGACAGCCCCACCAGTTGGCCCAACCTCTGCTTAAATCATCATACTCTTCCTCACTATTCCTCACTTTCCTACAAAGACTCATCACTTTCTCATATTCTAAATACTGCTTTAATTCTTTTCTCAAAAAGATTTCCTGAACAAATTTCTCTCTTTTTATTAAGACATCTTCCAAAACCTTTCACATTTAAGTATATTGCTGAAAACCATTACTTAATTTATAGCTGTCGAATGCCTTTGCAAATACTTGAAAAGGGAAAAAACTGGAGGGGGAAAGGGAAGAGGAGGAAAAGAATTAAGGTTATATTTTAACTAATTATATAATTTGAAGGATTTTTATAATTCCTTATTTTTCTCTTTTAAAAACTTTTCCTATCCTTCCTTTATTATATTGCTGTGACTTTATTTTTTTAATTTCCTCTAATTTTTTTAACCATACAATTTAAAAAAATGCTAAAAACCAGGAAGAACAAGAACCAAGAGTTATAACATGAAAATTATTCATATCACAATAGGGAGGTTGGGACCTTTCTTTCCTCCATCTATTCTTAAAGCTATATGCCGAAATATATGTGATTTAATACTTCATTCTAGAAACCCTCACCCTTAGAAGTCTAACCCATAGATATTATCATAAATGTATACTGAATATATATATAATCCCAGTTTATAACAGATAAAATTTGCAACAATCTAAAATCCTATCAATGGGGAGTGCAGAAATTAATTATGATTATTTACATAGAGTTTAACAATATGCAGCAGGTTCAAAGAATCAAATGGGTCTCTATTACTTCCTTGAAAAGCTATTAAGTAGAAAATTCAAGGTAGGGAACAAAGTATAAAAATATGAATTTATTATGTTTAAAATATATGTATCAATACATAGGTGTGTAGTCAATGGAGTAAGAATTGAAGTTCAGTGGGGACAGAGAGAGAATGTCTACTTCTTTGTACACATTTGTAATGTCTGAATTTGTTCCAATAAACATTTATAGCTCATGGAATTTAAAACTGTTAATAAATCACATGACATTGTCCTCCTGCATCAGGTGTTTTCAGTGAGAAGCAAGAGGTCATTCCAATTTGTGTTCATTGTGCTCTCTTCCCCTAACAAGTCTATAGATACCCTACACCAAACGTAGTCACGATGCCACTGCGTAGGCTTTGGAAGAGTGGACCCCAATTCTAACCACTTTACTCAAAGCCTGGGCACAGGAGCCTGATCATTGTCCTTGGAAATTGACAAGCCAATTCTAAAATTTAAATGGAAATAAAAATGACGTACAAGAGCCAAGACAATCTTGAAGAAAAATCACAAAGTTAGAGGGCACGCATTACCAAATTTCAAGATGTACTACAATGCTAAACTAATTAAGATGATGTAGCATTTGTCTAAGAATACATAAATAGATCAATGTGACAGAATAGGGAACCCAGAATTAAATCCTTATTTTTATACAATCACTTGATTTTTGGCAAAAGTGCCATACAATTTAATGAGGAAAGGAGGACCCATTTACTACATTATGCTGAAGCAACCAAATATGCACATAAAAAACAATTAAATCTTGACTCGTTACTCCATACCATACACAAAAATTAATTCAAAGTGGCTCATAGAACTAAGCGTGAGAACTAAAACTATAAGATTTCTTGAAGAAAATAATATATATATATATATATATATTTACTTAAAAAAAAGGACTAACTACAAAAGAAAAATTAAAATTCGATTTCGTCAAAGTTTAAAACTTCTGCTCATCAAACGACCTTTTAAGAAGTGAAACGGGAAATATTCACAATGCATATATTTGATAAAGGACATATTCGGAATATATAAAGAGCTCATACAAATTTGAAAGTGGGCAGAAAACTTGAACATTTTGTAGAAGAAGATATTCAATGGCCAATACCACATGTGAATGATACTGAATATCATTACTTATCAGGAAAATGTAAATTAAAGTCACAGAACCATTAAGAAGACAATACAAAATTTTGGTAAGTTTTGGAGGAACTGAAACTCTCGTATATTGATGGTGGGAATGTAAAATTATAGAATTGCTTTGGAAAATAATTTTGCATTTTCTAATAAAATAAAGCATACCATTTTCTTATTTCTATTTTTAAAAAAAAAACTTGTGCAAAAAAGTTTGTAGCAGCTTTATTCATAAGCCAAAACTAAAAACAACCCGAATGTTTGTCAATAGGAAAACAAACAAATCATCAGTAAAAAGCTATACACTTAAGATTTAAATCATTTTACTATATGAAAATTATTTGTCAATTTTAAAAGAAGTTGGATGGCCTGGAGATGATGAACAAGGTTTCTGGGACTATTTTGCACTGGTGCACAATATAGATTAATACCAGGCAAATGTGTGCTTCCTCTGAATATAAAGGGTAGTATAAGGGGAATATCTTTGGGAATTTGGGGAGGTGCAGAGGTGAGAATGAGAGAGTCAGGGATGACACTACCTATCACCTCACAAAAATTATCTTCACCTCACGGATTTTCTCTAAGTCTTGTGAAAGCAGTTGACTTGAGTCCAGGATATTTGCATGTCCAAATAGGAGACATTTCTGCTCAGAATTCTATTTAAAGTTCTCTAAATTTGACAGTGCATATTCCTAGAGGAAAAGTAGGCTAGATAGTGACTTCACCTAGTGGAGCTAAATTTAGACTGACCACAGGTGATGGTTCACTCCCTCCTGGCAGAGATACTATAGTCCCATCATCCTTCGCCTTTCTACTCCTTCCTAGAAATGGACAAAAGCAGCAGCTCTGTAGAGCTTAATCCTGCTACAGGCCAGTAGAGGGCAGTATAGCTGAACCAGAAATGTCTACCCAGAAAAGCTCCATCTGTGTAGTAATTGGAAAGCAGGTAGTAATTGCAAAAAGAGGAAGAACTAGGGCAGTTGAAAAGAGATCACAAATGGGAAATAATGGTAGAAAAGGGAGTTGTCATTCTTAAGAAACTACCTCAGTGCAAGAGATTAATATTCTTAGCTGTCTCTCTCATATGTGGTGCTGAGTAATGGCCAATACGAGATGCCCTGGGTTTCATTTTTCCTGAGAAGGAGAATTGAACTCAAGCCATAGTACAATTTCTTGAGGATTTATGCATACAATTTGGAGCCTTCATCAGAGTTCCTTGATGATCTGCCCAGATAATAGTAGCTGGGATTATCATTTTAGTCACATTTTGTTGTTATATTTATCTGTTATATTTATGCTGCTTCTCTGCAGCTCTGAAAGGGTTCTGGCCTTTGAACCTCGCTGGGCATACTGTGACTGTTAGCTGACAATTGTTACATTACGTGTCTGTAAACCAGGACCACACCCTAGTTAAAGCAAGTACCTGGCTATGAGGGAGACACATTGTTGTTGTCTGCACAGTATGTTGGAATATAGAATTTGCTCTTTTGACTACAACAGAAATGAATTTGGATGGAAAACTATGCTGGCAGGCATTCATGGAATCACTGTGATGTCCAAGAAGGGGATATTGGTGTGGCATGGTTGTCACATATCAATGATGACATATTAATGATGATTTCATTCTGGAACTTTCAAAAAAAGAAAAGATTATGGGAAGCCTTTGGGACAATTGACCTGAACTGCACCTGCCAAGTGACTATGCTCATCTGGTAATTTCTTGAGGACACAATATCTTTTTGGTGCACGTAGAGTACTTGAATTAGGCTTTCGCCGCAAATACTCAATGGGAACGATACCTGTGATCACATGACATTGGCCCAGAGGATTATGAGGGACCTGGGGAGCTGGGAGCTTGATTCAGTGTGTTAAGTCAAATAGAAAGTACTTTCCTGGAGAATCACCACTATAATCTAAATGACCACTAGAGGGAGTCATCTTCCAGGAAACTGGCTAAACTTGGCATTTAACCTAGAAATATGATGAAGTCATATTTGAATGGAACATGCATTCGCTAAACTGACTCAGCATCTTGCTTGCCAATGACTCTGGAAGAGAACACATTGCTGCATTGATAGTGATAGCATCTGATGTATTTAAACAACCGTAGCCATTTATGCTACAGGCTCCAGGAAGAGGAGATTCACTTGGGGGAACACTGTGGCCAGCCTAAACTATAGCAAGAAGTTACTTGTAAGCATGGTATTTACTGATATTTAAGCCAAAACTAACTTAAAAAGAACAAGATGGAATATTTATTCTACAAGATATCAAGGCTCGTTATAACAAGACAGTTATATTAAGTTAGAGTGATACTGACTCAAGTAGTCAAATAGAACAAAGGAATAAATAGAGACACCCCAAACAGACCCTAGCAATTATAAGAGGATATCTGTCTGAGAAATGGTTCTGGGTTACTTGCATATCTATGTAGGGAGGAAAATCCCTACCTCACATTATGCAAAGTAAGTAATTCATACTTGTAGACCTACTTGTCTAAACAATATATATTCTAGAAAATATCATAAAAGAATATCTTTATGACCTTGAAATAAGAAAATATGTCTTAAATATAATACAAAATGGAGTGACCACAAAGAGGGGGAAAAGATAAATTACTCCACATTAAAATTGAG
>NW_011888842.1:7597681-7602428 GCF_000151845.1 Pteropus vampyrus | reverse complement strand
TATTTGCCCTTCAGCTTGTAATGATTTGTTAAGCAATGCTATAATATTCATCAGGGTTTAGGAAACTTTATCTGTAAAGGGCCAGATAGTAAATGCTTTGCAGGCCATATGGTCTCTGTCACAACTACTTAGCTTTGCCATCGTAGAACAAACACGGTCACATACAATACATAAGTGAATGAATGTGTTGTGTTCCAATAAAAAAAACTTAATTACAAAACCAGGTGGCAGACCTGATTTGGCCAGCAGGTCATCGTTTACTGACCTCTGAGGTATATAGTTTAGTTGAGTTAGACATTAAATGGACATATATATTTTTATTTATAAATCTATAGTAGTATTCCAGTTAAATAATTTTAATGTCAGCGTTGTCTATATGCACTGATATAATATTAAATAAGGAGAAGTTGTAACCATACAAATAGCATGGCTTCGTTTGTGCCATAAGTATGCACTTATCTGTGCGTAAATGAAAGAGTTCTACCAGGATAGGGAGGGGAGACTTTCACTTTTACTAAACATCGAATTATTTGAATAATTTACAATGAGCATGTTCTACTTTTAAATTCAAAAACAGAGCTACAAAAGGAAAGTTCCAGGGTAAAATTACGGTTAAAACAATGTCTATCACCCCCCAGAAGAAAAAAAAAAAAAAAGCACATTTTTACATATGTATAAAAAGTGCATGCCATGTCAGAGGGTGCATAGTACCCTGTAGCCCATCTGACAATGGGCTTAAATGACACTCTAGGAGAATCAGGGGTATCTCTACATTAAAAATCACCATCCTACATAAAGACTAACATTGAGGTGAGCCCAGACCATCAGAGAGCTGCATACCTGCATACATTACGAGCCCTCTTGGATCACTTAGACCAAACTGGATCTTGGCAGGATGCCCCCTAGGCCTCCACTGAGGACCTTTAGGAGAATTTGCTATGTCTCCTCTAAGGATGCTGCTGAGAAGGCTTTTCTTTGCATTGCACAATAACTTCTTCATAAAAAAATCCACGATAGATATTTGTCTCGGAACACAGAGCCAGAATTGGTAGAGCATCTCCTAAACGGCAGGTGTTTTTATCACTGTAACTTTCAGGAATATAACATAGGTTAACAGAAAGTCTGGTCTCTCTCCCGGATGTGCTCCCACCTCCTTTGAAATGTACAGAAATTCTTGAGGATTCTCAGCATCATACGAGCGAGGCCCACATTCTCCTCTTTGACCCAGGAGCCAGAGGTGCTCCCTGGAGGACAGATGACTCTATATCAGCTAACAGAGGCCAGGAACTAGAGGGAGCTGCTGGACCAGTATTGCAGCTGAAACTGGAACAATTCTAAGAGCTTCCCCAATGGATAAACCATGCAAAACATTGTTCTGACTCCACACTGAAAATCCAATGCTAAGGAACCCCTGATGTCAGCATTCCTTGAACCCAAAGAAACCGATACTACCTCATAAACCAAGATAAAACTCTAATCTACCTTCATCACTGTCTCTAGACACCACAAACCACACCTTTCCATTGCCTGAAAACTGTTGTCCCCCATACTAATCTGTCCCATCCACACCAAAAAATAATACCAATTCACCTCTATTGACATCCCCTTCTTCCAAAATACCTACCATTATTTCTCCACCGTTAGTTACCTAGTAATGGGGAAGCAGAGTCACACCTGTGAGACGTGACCATGAACGCAAGGAGGTTCTGGGAATATTCTCAACACCAAGTAGGAAGGACCTAACATTCTTCACCCCCTTAAGCTGTGCTTTGCTTTCTAACCTTGGAGAAGACACAGAGCAGAGTTCCCTGAGGGAACAGCAAGGAGAGAGAATACCCTGTTCTCTCAGAGCACAAGGAGGCCCAGGGAGGCCCGATGAAGGAAGGGTAAAGCTTTACGGGCTGGGAGACGTCTCGGGACACAGACGTCCTCAGCTTGGTGACTCTGGATAACTTTGTCTTCTAAAACGAGGAGTCAGGATGGGGCACGGGACCAGATGGGTCAATGAGAAAGGAATTTGAAAGTGTTGGGGACCTGTGACCCCAGTGAGTATGCGTGCTGCCTTCCTCGTTCTCCTTGGTTTCCTCCGAGACTGAGAGACTGCAGTGGAGAGAAACCTTCTGGAGGTAGGATGTAACCGGGACTAAATATTCCACGTTCACCATCCGCACCTCTCAGGTCTGCCTCCCTTCCTGCCCGCCGGCCGAGAACAGTGAGTTCCTAAGTGTCCATGAATCAAACCTTGTCAAAAATCACTTTGAGTGTTTCGATAAGATAGCGGTGAATAAGGAAAGTTTTGCCCACATGTGATTGTCAAAATTAGTCCAGTGAAGTCGGGGGCTATCTATGTGTACAGAAAGGAATGGGTGGCCATTATGACTAAGCCTCCGGTCTTCGCATGTTTGGTTAACCTAAGTGCAGACCAGGCAGACGTCCAAGATTTAACCATGACTGGGTACTTACTTCATCAAAATGTTTTTCTCTGCTTCATAGCATAAATAGCTAACTTTGGGGGGAGGGGCGCTCCCCACCTGCCAGGTGTTGTGTTTTTACATGCTTTAGTTCACTGAGTCCTCCCAACAACTCTGCAGGAGAGGCGCTCCCATGACCCCCACTTCACGGATGGAGAAACTGCCACAGAGAGGTTCAGTAGCTTGCCCTAGACCACTCACTTGATAAGGACAGGACCCCTTACCTAGGAAGTGGACCGGAAACCATTTTCTTAGACTTCCTGAAGTATCACCTCCCTAACAGGCAGAGCATTTTCTCTCTTCGGGGAGAAGCTGAGAGGCCTGGGTTCCAGTCCTTGTTCTCACAATAAAAAACTTCTTTCCACAAGGCCTCGATTTCCCCCCTCTTTAAAATGAGGGGGTTGGACTACATGATTTCTGAGATTTCTCCAGTTCAGAGCTCCTATGAGTCATTTTAAAGTTGAAGCACTATTATTCACAGTGGCCAGGACATGGAAGCAACCGAAGTGTCCTATGATAGATGATTGGCTAAAGAAGCTGTGGTACATATATACAATGGAATATTACTCCGTCATAAGAAGAGATGAAATACTGCCATTCACGACAACATGGATGGACCTTGAGATAATCATGCTAAGCGAAATAACCTAGACAGAAAAAGTTGAAAATCACATGATACCACTGATATGTGGGATATAAACCTAAAAGCAACAAATGAACAGGACAAACAAACAGAGACTCAGGGACATGGACAATGGACTAGTGGTTACCAGAGGGTAGGGGGTGGGGCAAGAGGGATAGGTAGATGGGGTAAAGGGGGTCAAATATAGGGGGAGAGGGGAAGGGTGAAGTGGGTAAAGGGGATCAAATATATGGTAGCTGAAGGAAACTGGGCTTTGGGTGGTAAACACACAATAGAATATATAGATGTCAAATTATAATGTACACCTGAAAATTATATAATTGTATTAACCAATGTTACCCCAATAAACTTGATTAAAAAAATTTTTTTTAATAAAATAAAAAATAAAAGTTGCAGCACTAAGAAACCAAGAGGCATCTTCCAGGAAAGAAGGCCCCTGCCATTCCTGGCAGGTCTTAAATGGAGCGTTGCTCTTCAGACGGTAACTTGAGGTTCACTGTATTTCTTCCTTACATCTGTTCAGACTCTGAAGTGACCATCAGGCATTCTTTCATTCTACAAATATTTATCAAGGGGCTGTTATGTTCTAGGCATGGCTCCAGAGGGGAAGAGGGCATGTAACAAAGAACCAGACACAGTCCTCATACTTGGGCAGCTCACGGTCTCTTGGGAAAGACAATGTTGTAAGTACTAAGATTCAGTGTCATATTGTGTGTACGAGAAGGGAGCCTGATCTAGAATTGGTGGAAGAATGGCAAGCCAGGCTTCCGGAAGGATGTGATAGCTAATCTGAGCCTGAAGGGTAAAGATTTATCACAGGGGCTGACCGAAGCGGGAATGAGCATTTCAGGCAGTGGGAATACTAGTCCCTAAGGCAAGAAGAAGCAAAAAATGTCTTATGGTTGGAACATGGGATGCAAGAGAGAAACAGAGGGAGACAAGAGATGAGGTCACAGAACTCAGCGGGAGCCCTGTCACGGGAAGCTCAGTACATCACAGAAAGAGCTGACCTGTAGTCTGTGGGTAACGGAGAGGCTTATGTAGCTGGAAAGTGACTGCTGTGGGTTGAACTGTGTCCCCTCAAAAAGATGTATTGGAGCCCTAATCCCCAGGTCACCTTATTTGGAGAGAAGGTCTTTATAGAGATCATCAACTTAAAATAAGGTCATCAGGGTGGGTTTTAATCCAACGTGGGTGGTGTCCTCATAAACAGGGGAAATTTGGACGCAGAAACATGCATGAATAATGGAAGAGGATGTGAGGAGACACAGGGGGAATGCCACCACCTACACACCAAGGAGAGAGGCATAGAGCAGACCCTGACCTCACACAGCCCGCCGAAGGAATCAACCCAGCCGGCACCTCGACTGTGGGCTTCTAACCTTCAGAACTGTGAGATAATACATTTTCATTGTTTATGCCTCTCAGTTTGTGGCACTTTCTTACTGAAACCCTAGCAAACTAATATAGCGACTTATTCGAATTTGCATTTTTAAAAATTAATCTGCCTACAGTGTAAAAACTAACTTGGAAGGGGACAAGAATGGGTGTAAGAAGGCTGTTTTTGAGGCAGGAGATGATAAAGCTTTCTGTGATGGCAGAGACAGAGTTTGGAAGGCTGAGAGATTTTGTA
>NW_011888842.1:7593980-7595801 GCF_000151845.1 Pteropus vampyrus | reverse complement strand
TCAGTCACTGAAATAAAGCTGTTAGGGTAGAAATTTTCCACAGTGAAAAGTAACTCCCCTGTGCCTTTGTTTCTGGCAGAAACTTTTGAAACTTTACGAAAGTCTCAGGAAGCATTGATTTGTGTTCAACACCATCTTGGTTGGGATCCAGGCTCTGGCCCTTCCGGGCTGCATGATCCTGAGAAAAGCACTTAATGCCTTTAACCTCAGTTTTCTTATCTGTTTAAAGAGAAGGCTGTTGAGAGCCAGATCAGAGAATTATTTTGAGCCACGTACAAAAAGCATTTAGCGCCGTGCTTAATATGTAGTAAGGGCTCAACGTATCTTAGGCCTAACTATTACTGTCTTCATTGAATGCTCATTTTCAAATCATACAAAGCACAAATAAATGTTTCCCTTACAAAGTCTCACAGATTGAGATGAAGGGTGGTCGAATCATGAAAAACAGGAAAGCTATGAGATTTTGCAAAGAAATACAGAATGATTTTTGTCAAGAGCATCCAGGAACACCTGAAAGAAGAGAGAATTTTGGCAGGAAGAAAAGGAAGAAGGAGCGGACGTGGTGGAGAAGGGAGAGAAGAGGAGGTGGAGTTGGCAGGTATATACTATCTGCATATTACAAACAGGACACCAAGAACCAGAGTTGTTAAGTAATCAGCCCAAGACCACACAGCCAAAAGCGAAGGAGCTGATTTCAAAATATGTGGTCTATGCTTGTTGCTTTCCAGTGCATCTGTCACTACACTTGTAGCATTTTATTCGTTTAAAAGTTTGTCTTCCCCACTAGACTATAACCACCTTAAAATTAGGAACTGAGAATCACTCATCTTCGTAACCTCATTATCCATTCAGAGTGGATTTCCTTTCAGTAAGAATCCTACCTGGATCTCGGCGATGCATATTTCTCTAGTTCCTCATAAATACGTGTTCAGATATGTCAGGTTGAGGCTCATCTCTCTACTACCCTTGCAAACAAAACACATAAACAACCTGGCAATTAAAAGCTGGCAAGAAAGCTATGTTGTATATGGACATATTTATAAAATACTCCTACACATTGGGGATTTATGTTCTAACAATCATTCAGTACCATGGTACTAAATACTCGCGGTGTGTGCAAACACGCGCACACGCATGTGTTAGTCGTCTTCCCCATGTGGACATCTCCAGGTTTCAATGAAAATGTTGGCTCTGAAATGGTGACCATGAACACTATGTGCCTATGTCAGCATTCATTTTATTTATCTGATCTACTTAGTTGTTTGTTTGTTGTTGTTGCCAACTCAAAATAGGACTCATCAATATGCAATTAACAATAAACACCAGCCATAACTGAGGCACCAACCAGGGAATATTTAGAGCTCAGTGACACTAAGTGTTTATCAAAAGTTTAACTAAAAGAAAAATTATTTAGAGAAAATTGCCCAAAGGACATGCAGCCTATCCATACTTCCTTAAAAATGTAAAATTCAATACATTGTCAACCTAGATCACTGGTGACCTGAACACCTAGACACCACTGTTTTTGCCTACAAACTAAATTGCTTATGTGAATTTTTATGCACCGATGTGATTGCTAAAAGCCTATATTGAGGCTAATTTAAAGAAAGCCCATGCAATGTGCCTCTTCTTAGAACACAGATGTTGTTCTTTCACCTAAACAACCCTTTTGTTTTCAGCTTTGTTCAATGAGAACTCTCTGATCAGAAAGCTTGGAGCCAAATCTGAGGCCGACTCATAACACAGGTCATTACTATCTGCATTTTCAGTCATTCCTGGCTCAATTTTATGTCCCCACCCTTGTTTATTCCCTCTTTTTTT
>NW_011888842.1:7587950-7593930 GCF_000151845.1 Pteropus vampyrus | reverse complement strand
CAATACATTGTCAACCTAGATCACTGGTGACCTGAACACCTAGACACCACTGTTTTTGCCTACAAACTAAATTGCTTATGTGAATTTTTATGCACCGATGTGATTGCTAAAAGCCTATATTGAGGCTAATTTAAAGAAAGCCCATGCAATGTGCCTCTTCTTAGAACACAGATGTTGTTCTTTCACCTAAACAACCCTTTTGTTTTCAGCTTTGTTCAATGAGAACTCTCTGATCAGAAAGCTTGGAGCCAAATCTGAGGCCGACTCATAACACAGGTCATTACTATCTGCATTTTCAGTCATTCCTGGCTCAATTTTATGTCCCCACCCTTGTTTATTCCCTCTTTTTTTTTTTTCCTGTTTAACATTTTCAGTTCATTTTATCTTGTATTTTATGTTATTTCAAGCTTCCTTAAACTCTCCAGAAATAAAACTTACTATAAATATAAATAATTTTAAGTCACCAAAATGTAGAAACAAGGGTTACCTAAAATTTGCTGCTTCATAAAGAGTCCCAACTCTCTGACCATAAGCATTATTTCTTTTATAAATACAAAAGAATATTTTAAAATTACAGGCAAACTGTAAAATTCTATTTAATGCTTTCTGTTTTGAATATTGGTAAAAGTGTATTCTATCAGTGGGGGGTGAAGATGAAGATAGAGATATTTGTGAGGAGGGGGACCATGATAGTTTATTTTACGTGTCAACTTGGCTGGGCCACAGTGCTCAGGCATTTAGTCAAACATTGTTCTGGATGTGTCTGTGAAGGTATTATTTATTTTTTTTTTTTTTGGTTGAGACTAACATCTAAATCAGTGGACTTTTGAGGAAAGCAGATTATCCTCCATAATGTGATTGGGCCCTATCCAATCAGGTGAAGATCTTAACAGAACAAAGACTGACCTCCCAAGAGCAAGAAGAAATCCTGTGAGCTGACTGCCTTTGAACTAGAACTGAGGGCTCTTTTCTCAGTATCCAACCTGCCTGCCTACCATGCAGACTTTGGACTTACCAAGCCTCTACAATCATGTGAGCCAATTCCTTAAAATAGAATTTTAAAATCTCTCTTTAAAAAAAAAAAAAGATATATATATATATAGTCTTGTTGGTTTTGTTTCTCAGGAGAACTCTAATACCATGTTAGTGGATCCGAAGACTCAATATTGTTAAGATTTCAATTATTCTGTAGTTGATCCATTATAGGAGTCAGCAGTTGTTGTTATTGTTGTTTCTGTAAAGAGCTATATATAAATAATTTAGGCTCTATAGGTCATATGGTTTCTGTCACAACTACTCAATTCTGACATTGTAGTGCAAAGCAGCCATAGACAATACATAAATAAATGAGCATGACTGTGTCTCAATAAAACTTTATAGAAACTGAAATTTGAATTTAATTGAATGTTCATGTGTTACAAAATATTATTCTCCTTTAGATTTTTTTCAACCTTTTAAAAATGTAAAAAATCTTCTTAGCTTGCAGACTGTACAAAAATAGATGGGTGACATTTAGGTCATGGGTCATAGTTTGCCAACCCCTAATCTATAGCTTCGATGCAATCTCAATCAAAAGTCTATCACGTTAGAATTTTAAGGATGCACATCTTAAATGTATGTCATTTTTATTTGTCAAAAATAAATAAAAATATCAAAAGCCAAAAAATTTATTTTAAATACTACCTGGCCTTTTTATAGAAATTGAAAACTTATTCTAAAATTTATATAGAATCACCAAAGAATCTAGAAAAACTAAAATAAATTTTTTTAGAAAAGAGGACTTATACTACCCAATTTCAAGACTTACTAACTATAATTATCAAAACAGTTTGCTATTGGTTTTATAGATCAATGAAACAGAAGAGTTCAGAAATAGATTCACACATATATGGTCAATTGATTTTTGACAAAACTGCCAAAGCAATTCAATAGAGACAGTGTTGTTTTTTCAACAGTTTGTGCCAGAACAATTGGACATGCTAAAAAAAAAAAAAAAAAAAGACTTCAATCTTTAATTCACATCATATTCAAAAATTAATTCAAAATGGATCATAGACTTCAATTTAAAAGCTAAATCTAAAAAGTTCTAGGGAAAAAAGAAAAACAGAGAAAAAATTTCATAACCTTGGATTGGGCAAAGATTTTTTCAATAAGAAACAAAAAGTACAAACCATAATAGAAAAAAAATGATAAATTTGGCTTCATCAAAATTAAAAACTTCTGCTATTTGAAAAACACTGTTTAGAAAATGCAGACAGTCACGGACTGGGAGAAAATGTTTGCAAAAATAAATATCTGATAAAGACTTGTATCCAGAATAAAGAACTTTCAAAATTAATAAGACTAACAATCCCATTAGACAATGGGCAGAATATCCAAATAGATATTTAGCCAAAAAAAGTCATACAGAAGGCAAAGAAGCACATAAAAAGATGTTCAACATCACTAGTTATTAGGGAAATGCAAATTAAAACCACAAGATACCACTATACATCTACTAAAATGACTAAAATTTAAAAATCCAATAATACCATGCCCTGATGAGGGGAGCATCTGGAAATCTTATCTACTGCAAAATGGAATAGCCACTTTCCATTTTAGAAGTTGCTTACAATGGAAATGTCTTAAAACATTTAACATACACCTACTATACAACCCAGCAATCCCGCTCCTAGGTATTTACCCAAGAGAAATGAAAACATATGTTTACACAAAGGACTATGTGTCAATGCTGATAACAGCTTTATTCATAGTAGCCAAAAATTAGAGACGATCTAGCAACTGATGAATGAATTAACAAATTATTGTATTTTTATACATGAAATATTACCTAGCAATAAAAAGGAATAAACTCCTGATACATGCAACAACTTAGATGAATCTCAAAAGCAAAAGCAGAAGAAGCTAAACAAAACAACACAAAAGACTACATACTATATTATTATATTTATATGATATGCAGGAAAAGGAAACAGGGAATCAAATCAGTGTTTGCTTGGAGCTGGGAGTGCAAGAAGGGTAGTGACTACAAAGGGACAGGAGAGAAATTTCCAGCAAAATGAAAATATCTATATCTTGACTGTGATTGTTACTTAATAACATACATTTGTCAAAACTCATCAAATAGAATATTTAACACAGATATATTTTATTGTACATAAATTACATTTTTATGTACAATAAAACCTGACTTAAAGAAATAAAATACTTTGTAAGAAATAAAGGTAGTTATATTTCAGACCTCAGGGCTAGGAAAATATTTCTTAAATAAGATCAAAATGCATTGACAAGAAAATATTGATAAAGCTGGCACAGTATTAAAGCGACAATCTTCGCAATATTCTATAAGGTTCCACATGAACTGGCCCTCTGACCTCTCTGGCCTCATCTGCTGCCTCTCTCTGCTAATTCAGTCCAGTCAATTCGCCCTCAGATATACCAGGCAAACTCTGCCTCAGAGCTTTCACCAATCCCATCTTTTACTTGTACACCTCTTTCAACACAAAAGCAATTACTAGGGATGACTATGGCCATGCAAGGCTCTCCAACTTGGTGCCTCAATTCCAGGTGTAGTTCCAGACCAGATTCTAGTAGGCCCTGCTTGCCTGATTGGCAAGTGGGATGAATGAGCTTGAGAAAGAGTCTCTGTTCTTACAGTACTTGGAGTTGGTGATTGCCAAAGGCTATATTCCCAAGGGACAGACTGATCCACTGAGAGACTGTGCTTCATTTCTAGTCACGGCTCACCTGGGAGAAGCCAAACTTTTAACCAGAGATGTCACTTAATTACATCACAAAGAACTTCCCTGCATGGCTAATTAGTGCCAAAGCAGGGTAGCCAGGAGATTTTCAAATGGCGCGTCCCTGGAGCCTCATCAATAAGATCATACAATAGAACTGGCTCCACAGAGGCAGCTCCAAGAGCTCTGAAACTTTCCTGATTATTTCACATTCGAAGCCTCCTGGCATCCTCAAGAGACTATAGTCACTGATGCCATCATCAAAAGCATCTTCCTAGTCTGGGTCCTGCCTAACTCCCCAGCCTCATGTCTCTTCATGACTTATTATTCTCTCATTCCCAGAATAACAAATAGGTTTCATCTCTTATGCCACCACGATTTAATTAAGTGCCCGGAGTGGTCATCTGAAAATAATTCAAAGCCTCTGCTCAATCCCAGTGAGAAATAATGGTCTGTGATAGATTAGCAATGTCTGCCATAGATGCAGAATGGGGGAGATTGTAGCATGCTGGCTGTGCATTCACCATCTATGCTGTATACAAAATCCTGAACCTTGCTGCAGTCCCAAACGCTTAACGTGCTTCACACCTCCATGTCTTTATATGTGATTGTAATACCTTTACTTCTCTTCTTCACTTAGTTAATGCCTAAATGCCATCCTTAAAAACTTGACTTCTCTATAGCTTTCTCTGAGCATTCTTCCTTATCCTTGGGTCCAAATGCTATTGATAACTCCACTGTGCTTTTCACATCAGCTTATCATTGCAAATATTGCACCGAATTGGGTAGTTGGGATGCTGCACAAGAATAACTTCTAGAAGGACGTTCTTGATGGGTGGGCTGAGAAGACAGGTCACAAACAAGACAGGTGCTGACCCTCTAGTGAGAAAAAGGAAACAAAAAGAAGAGAGATATTTGTAGGAAGAACAGGAAGACAAAACATAGAATCTATACGAATCGCCAAAACAAAAAACTCAAAAAAACCTTCCTTAAAGATACCCATGAGGGTTTCACTACATAACCGCCCAGGATATTGAGAGTAGAGTGAGTAATCAGTGAAGAGAAGAGCATAATCATATGTAACTAGAAATCCCGCACTAAAAGGAAACACTGAAGGAAGCAGAAAAATTATCCCAGATGAAAGTGCAAAATGCAGGAAGAAATGACGTGCAGTTATGGGTAAATCTGAATGAATATTGCCTTTTAAACTGATAGTAAGGATGTCTTATGAGATTTAAAATATGTGCTAAATTAAAACACATTAAAACTATAGCTCAAAATGCAAGAAGGAAGGAAATGGAGTTCTGATGTTCTAGGGTTCTTGCATTTATCAGAATATGGTAAAAAATATTAATATATATTGGACTTTAATATGTAAATGATATATATTATAATGTCTAAGGTAAGCATTAAGAGGATACTTTAAAATCTATATAACTAACAAACTAATAGAAGGGCAAAATTTTAAGACTAAAAATAATTAATCTAAAAGAAGACAGGGAAAGAGAGAAAAATGAACAAAAAATGGACAGAACAAATAGAAAATATATAGCAAGATGGTCGAATTCTGATTCTAGTAATGGCAAAGCAGCTTGTCTTAGACTAACCCTCTTCTATTAATAATTATAAATTATTAGGAAGGAAACTCTGGGGAAAAATATTTATTTTAAGGTTCTGGAGTGTAAGCAAAAGCAGGTAGAAAATCAAGAGAAATTAACTTTACAAGCAGAGATCACACTGAGTGAGATTCATATTTAATTAGCTTTTCTCCTGAAAGTACTTTCTAGATTGCAGAAGGCAGGATAGCCAAAACTCAAGCAAAAAGCCAATTCATCAATATCCAGAATGATGGGGGAGAGGGGGACCTCCCTACATGTCCAACAGACATTAAGAGTCTAGTAAAGGAATAATATGAACAAATTTATGCTGATAAATTCAACAACCTATGGACAAATTCCTTGAAAGACACAAATTACAAAAACAAACTCAAGAAAAACTACATACTCAAGAAAAAATGGAAAAATCTAAATAATTTTATATCTCTTTTAAAAATTAAATTTGTAACTTAAAAACTTCCCAAAGCAAAACCTCCAAGTCTAGATGACTTCATCGATAAATTCTACCACATATTTAAAGAAGCAATAACACCAACCTTACATAAACTCTTTCAGAAAATAGAGATGTGACAGGTTCTCAATCCCTTTTATGAAACCAGTATTACCCTTATTTAAAAAAAAAAA
>NW_011888842.1:7561060-7587900 GCF_000151845.1 Pteropus vampyrus | reverse complement strand
CACCAACCTTACATAAACTCTTTCAGAAAATAGAGATGTGACAGGTTCTCAATCCCTTTTATGAAACCAGTATTACCCTTATTTAAAAAAAAAAAGATATTGTAGATATAGATATCTGCAGGCCAATGTCTGTCATGAATATAAACAAAAATCTATTTAAAATATTATCAAATTGAATTCAACACTATATAAAAAGGATAAGACCTCATGACCACAGGTAGTTAATCCCAGGAATGCAAAATTGGTTCAGCATTCAAAAATCAACCAAGTAATTCACCATATCAACAGGTTAAAAAGGAAAAACATAATTACCTCAATAGATACAGAAAAAGAATTTGACCCCAAAAATTCAAACATCACACTTAACGGGCAAAGACTAAATACAGTCACCCTAAGATGGGAACAAGGAAGGATGTGATCCTTTACTGATTGTCTTAAATATTGTACTAGAAGTCCTAGCCATACAGCATAGCAAGAAAAAGAAGTAAAAGGCAAATGAAAAGGAAGAAGTAAAATTGTTTTGATTCAAAGATAAACTATTAGCTACATAGAAAAGCTTAAGGAATCTGCAAAAAGATCTGCTAAAACCAATATGTGAATTTAGCAAGATTATAGGATCCAAAAATCATTTCTATTTCTATGTACTAGGAAAAAAAAAAAAACCCATGAAAAAGAAAAAGAAAAGAATCAAGCCATTCCTTTTCATTCTCTTAATGGTGTCATTTGGTGGACAGAAATTCTTAATTTTAATGCAGCCCAATTCATCAATCTTTGTTCTGCGGTTAATACTTTTGATATTCTAGAATAGCATTCCTTATTTAAAACTGTATTGATTTATCTTTCCTGTTTAGATCTACAATCTATCTGGACTTATTATTTGTATTATTTGTGTAAGGTAGGGAAAAAGTTTCATTTTTTCCCTATGAATATACAATTGTATATTTGGCCCAGTATCATTTATTAAAAATACTGTGTGGTTACAACTACTCTGTAGTGTACCACCTTTGTCATGAATAAAGCATATATGCATGAGAAAAAAATCCAACTCAAATTAAATTTAAAAAACAATTCCATTTACAATATCATCCAAAACTTTTAAATATTTCTGGATAAATTTAACAAAATCGTGCAAGACTGTACACTAAACACTACAAAATAATACTGAGAGAAATTTAAAAAGACCTAAATAAATAAAGAGATACACCAGCTCCTGAATTGGAAGGCTCAATACTAAGATGTCAGTTCTTCCCAACTTGATCTATAGATTCAACACTGTCCCTGGCAAAATCTCAGCAGATGTTTTTATAGAAATTAACAAGGTGACCCAAGATTCGAATGGAAATGCAAAGGACCTAGAAAAGCACAAATGATCTTTTAAAAAAAAACAACTTAGAGAGATTGTGTTAAACAATTTCAAGACTTACGAAAAACTACTTATTATAAAGCTGCAAGCCAGTGTGATGTTGTCATAGGGATAAATAAATCAGTGAAACATAACAGAGTCCAGAAATAGACCCACACATATACAGTCATTTATTTCTGTACAAAGATGCCGGTGCAATTCAATGAGGAAAAGAACAGTCTATTAAACAAACGATGCTAGAGTAACTAGACACCTAAATGCAAAAAATAAACTTTGGCTCTATCTCACATGATACACAAAAATTAAGTTAAATGGGCTTTAGACCTCAAATCTATAGAGCTTCTAGATAAAACGAGGGAACTATCTTTGTGACTTTGCAGTGAGCAAAATTTATTGAATAAGAAAGAAAACACTAACCATAAGGGAGAAAATGGTAAGCTGGACTTTATCAGAATGTTTTCTATTATGTTCTTTAAAATTGTATTAAGAAAATCAAAGGGCAAACCACAGACAAGGGAAAACATTTGCAATACCTAAGACTTATAATAGTAATAAGAAGACAAACAACCTAATAAGAAGTGGGCAGAAGATTTGAACAGACACGTCATGAAAAAAGATACAAATGATTAACAATCCTCAACATCATTCATCATCAGAGAAATGAAAATTCAAAACTACAGTGAGATACCACTTAAAACCCACCATGAGAATGGCTAAAATTTGAAAGTTTTCTAATAATCAACGTTGCCAAAGATTCAGAACAACCGAAATTCTCATACTTTGCTGATGGGAGCGCAACATGGCGCAACCACTTTGGAGAACTATTTAGCCATTTCTTATAAAGTTAAATAGATACTTACCATATGATCCAGAAATTCTGCTCCAAATATTTATCCAGGGGAAATGAAGACATGTATCCAGAAATGCCTTGTATCAAATGTTCATAATAGTTGTATTCATAATAGCTGAAACTAGAAACAATCCAAATGTCCATCAACAAGTAAAAATATAAACAGATTCCTGTATATTTACATGGTGGAAAGCTGCCCAGGATTAAAAAAGAACAAACTGTTGATAAACACAAAAATATGGATAATCTTATAAGACACTACGTTGAGCAGAGGAAGCAAGAAACAAAAAGTACATACCATATGATGCCATTCACATAAAATTTAAGAACAAGATTTTCACAATATATACAAATATTGAATCATGTTATACACCTAAGACTCATATGATGTTGCAATTATACCTCGATTTTCTTTACGAGTTTTAGATTCACTTTAATTTCATTACATTAAACAGATATTCATCGAATTGTAATAATTAGCCAGACATTAGAAAAGATTCATTACACTCGATAAGAAAATTCGGTTTGGGACCACAATATCATTGAAAACCAATCATGCAATTAAATACAATAAACTGCTGAAAGTGTTTTTTAGTGATTTCAGAATATCCCTCAGTTTTTTAAGTGGGAAGAAATAAAGTGGAAAATAAATAAACCAAGAAAGAGAAAAAGAACACCCTAATCTATGGTGCTAGGAGTCAGAATAGTAATTACAGATGGTTACCTGTCCCCGCTCTTTCACTAGCAAGCTTATGCTCACAGGCACTCCTACATTCTGCAAACTTGTACACTGCTTAAGTCCGTTCAGTGAGACTCCCTACTTTCTTCCTGGTTTGTCAGCAGTGAGAAGTGTCCAGACCAGCTAATGCGTAAGAGATGGCTGCCATTTTGAATGGCAGCCTCCAGTTCAGCTGCATTTATAAAGCAGGATGTGTAAAAATATTTCATTGGAGACACTCAGTCGGGAAACTTATGTCCATATTTTTCCAAATCAGCAGAGAACTCACCTGTGATCTCTTGTCTAGCTGCATGAGAATGGTCAGATTTAGACCAAGGAGAAGAGAAAGAGGTTACTGAATAATAATGCTGCAGGGTGATCCAGAGAGGCCACGAAGCAAGGTTATTCGGTAAACCCTGGGATGCAGCACCTGATGGTCGTTGAGTTTTTCAAGGGCTTATGGAATTATTTAAAACTTAGAAGAGATAATGTCTTGTCAAAAATACTAAAATAAAATAGTAAAATTGAAATTACAAACGGCTATAAAATGCAATATGTTACTTAACTAGTCAACTAAAACCCACCTTGGCATACATGTAAATTATACATATGTAAATTATATTAAATGTGGTATATGGATGCCTTTTAATATGTTTGGCATGATGAAGGATGAGGTATTCAAAAAAGATTTGCCTTAATAGCACATAGGCCAGGAAAATATTACCTTGATTATATGCCGTACTGTAACTTTTCTGTTAAGTCTAATAAATCTCCCTTTCTTTTTGTGGACAAGGAGATTGCAATTGCTTCTTTCATTTCTGGAACCACAAGGGAAGTCAGTCTACATGGTCCTGGGAACCCGGAGCCCAAGCTCCTGACAAGAAACCCCTAAGTGACCGATAGATAAGAACCAGATATCTGGCACTTGTTAGAGTCTATCTCTGCATGAAACCCTTCAGCCTGGGGGACATTTGGATTCGCTACATTTCTTCTTATTCTGCTGCCCTGCGTGCTGTCTCAAGATTTGTGGAAGGCAACAGACAGTATTTTGCGTCACATTATCTGGGACCTTGCCATCAAGCTGCTTCCCTCAACCCAGCATCCTAGCTCCTGGAAAATTCCAAGAGCATAAGTCATTTGAACATGTGCTAACCACATTTTTTGTGACCGATGACTTTCAGAATGGAAAGAACAGGGGCTTAGGCATCACCCCGGCCTATGCTGTGTTTATCATCCCAGGGAAGGCCTCTTAGATCTCGGTCATCAGTTAGCATGGACTGGACACAGCTCCTGATTGTGAGTTCTGGGTCCAGGTTCTGCCATTGACAGGTTTTCTGACCTCACAGAAATTTCTCTCTGAGCTTCCATCATCTCATCTATGAAATGCAAGAAAGAATCCCAATTTATGTGTATTTTACCACAATTAAAAAAAAACAAAAACAAAAACAAAAAACCATGCCAGATCCCCCACTCCATCCCATAGGGTGACGAGGGAGGAGGCGGAAACTAGGATATGTCTGGGGTCCCTCCTGTGGAAGCAAGAATTGAGAACCAAGACAAGAATGGGCACTTGGTTACCCTGTGGTGGGGAAGGGGAGAGCTTGGGATTGGAGCTTCAACGAGTGTGGCTAGAGGGGAGGGAGTAAAGGGAAGTCCGAAGCAGATGGGGAGATAAAAGGCAACAGTTTTTCAGACTTCGGGGAACCAGTTTTCAGTGAACATCATTGTGGTGTGTAGAGTACAAGTCACAGAGCAGAAAAGAGATAGCAAGCCTCAAAAAAGCGAGTCATGGGAGAGGAAAGAAAATGTCACTCGTTTAAACAGGAAAAGAAGGACCGAGAGACAGCATGATACGGTGCAGAAGTCTCCATCTGAGGCTTGTTAACAGAATCATCTGGAAGTAAATTAACATCACCAACGCCCACCACATCACTGCACCTTCCACCCTCCATTTCCCCCATCCCTACTGTGATTCTGGTTTTGGGGATCTTGAACAGGGCGCAAGGTGGAAATTGGCCACGCATAGGAACTTCACCGCTGCCTCCCACCACTTTGTAGCTCTGGACAAGTCACCTAATTTTTCTGAATCTCAATTTCTTCCTTTGTGCAACGGGAGAAACTCGTCATACGGCTGTTAGTCAGAGTTAATGAAATAAGCAGGAAGGTCCATGCCACGGAGTAGGCTCTTGATAAATGTTTCCTTTTCCTTCTCTAATGGTGCCTGTCATGCTCGTGCATCATCTTCTCTTTCCATCAGGCCATTAAGCAAGAGAAGATACAGCAGGGGATTTTGAACAGAGAACAGGAACCATTTCCCATAATAAATGTGTATAAAAGTTGATGTTTCAAATAAAGCCATTTATAAGGGTTAAAATCTGCCAAAGAGGCACCTTAACTTGTAACAGTCAAACAATGGAAACAACCCAAACGTCCATTGACAATTGACTAGATAAATCGATTGTGGTATCCATTAAGTACTTACACGCAGTGAAGAATGTCAAACTGCTGATACATAGCAACTTGGATGTCAATAGATACGTTGAGGAAAAGAAGTCAGACTCCAAAAAGGATATATTGTATGAAATTAAAAAGCAAACAAAACTAATCAACGGTGACAGAAGTCAGAATAATGGTTATATTTTAGTGGTTTTTAGACAGGGAAGGGGCACAAAAATGCCTTCTGTGGTGCTGGAATGTTCTATATCTTGATTTCTTTGGTGGTTACTTGGGTTTATACTTACAAAAAAATACATGCACTTAAGATTAATGCACTTTGTTGCATGTTATATTCCAAGGTGGGGGGTGGAGGGAGGTGAGGGGAATCTGCCACAGAAGTCTGCAAGACTGTCCTGCCATATTGTCCTGAAATGACCAAGGCTGACGTTGTGCAAATGGCTCAAAGCCCTTTTGACCAAAAGTATAGAGATTGAGAGTACAAAAAAGTATTTAGACCCAGTCTGGAAGGAAATCAAACACGAATAACAGGTAAGATAGTAAGGAAAGTGTTTCATTGTTGTTCCCTTAATAGTGCCCTACAAAAGCTTCTTTTAATATTCATTGCTGTTATTCACCCAAAGCTATTTCAGTTTAAAGTCCATTTTTATAGGAGAGCATGATTAAGTAGAAAAGTGGGCTGTGTGCATGCCTAACATTTTTGACACTTCTTTACGCAAACCTTATTAGCAGAGTGGACGGTGTGTGCCTACGGTCTTTGCGTCTCTGCTATTCTGTACTTCCATAATTTGGCTTCTCGTGTTCTTTGCTTGTAATTATTTGGAGCTGTTGCCAGGTCAACAGTGGTGCCACTGTGATATTCTTTATGGTGTTCTAGGGCACGGGCCCGCAGAAGCAAAACAGAACTGAAACAATAGATCCATTGAGGTAGACCATCCAGGTTTTCCCAGCCTCTTTGAATACTTTTCCCAGATATGGAGAATTTCCCACCATCTGGTTCTTTCCGAGGTACAAGCCAAAAAAATCACTTTCCCATCCTCTCTTGGAGCTGGAATTCGGGCATAAGAATGACTTTAATTCCCAGTAGACATAAGTGAGGAAACAGGTGCCAGGCTGAATCCATTTTCTGGCTAAGGTGGCTGTAGAAGCAGCCAGCTTTCAGGGGCAGCAGTAGTGGGGTTCGGCAGCAGAGGTACAATCCGAGATGCCCGTGTGCGGTGGCGGTAGCAGAAGCATCTGCACTGGAGCAGTAGCCGCTGTTCCTGAGCAGGAAGCCTTAGAGCCTAATCCTCTGGTCTTTCCAGTGTTTCCATGAGCTACGCCATGTCCTATAATAAAATCCTTCCTGCTTAAATGGGCTAGAGGATGTTCTGTTGTTCTTGCTGGGAGCCCTGAATGAACCACCCGCTGTATCAGTCAGCCTCCTCCAGAGAAAGAGAACAAATGAGATATATGTATGTGTGTATGCATGGATGTATATGGGGGGTATATATATGGCTTTATTTTTAGGATGGCCTCACACAATTGTCAGAGTTGGCAAGTCGAATCCATTGGGCAGGCCAGCAGGCTGAAAACTCAGGTAGGAATTGATACTATAGTCTTGAAGCAGAATTTCTTCTCTGGGAAACCTTCGGTTTTTGTTAAGAACCTCAGCTGATTAGATAAGGCCCACCCACGTCATCAAGTGTTCTCTCCTTTGCTCGAAGTCAGCTGATTATAGATATTAACCATGCCTGCAAAATACACTCACAACCACATCTAGATTAGGGTTTGATTTAATAACTGTAGCGCAGCCAAGCTGACACACAAAATTAACCATCACACCTGCCAAATCAAAATTCCGGGAATGGGCATTCATATCATGGGCATTAAGATCTTCCACTCTGAAAAGGCCTTCTTGGTGCGTTTGACCTAATTTTCCATTTGCAAAATTTCATACACAGTTATCCAGGCAAAACCAAGTCCAGCTGCATTCAGGAAAAGACGATCCCTAAAATCCATCCCATCCTCCTGACCAACCCTACAGCCCTTCTCCTGACCCCGGCAGCCAACATCTCTCAGCTGGACCACAGCCACTGCTTTCTGAACATTCTGCTGGCCTCTGGTTCTTGCTGCTGTACTCTATTGTCCCCCGACCCAAGGGTACTCTTTCTAAAACACTAGTCTGATCGTGTCTCTGCCGATTAAAATTCCAGAGCCATTGCAGTGCTTTTATCATCTCAAAGTCGTTCAGGTTTGGTTGCAAACAACAGACCCCAACTCTGACCAGTGAAAGAGGGATTCATGGAGCATCTCTCAGGATGGACGGAAAAGCTAAAGTCTTGAGGTCAGGAATCCAGGCTTCCCTGGTGATCTTGGAAGCGGGAACTCATGGGACAGGCTTTTCAGAGTCCAGCTGTGGGGATGAGTCAGAGTCAGTCATCTGAATCCCCATGCGACTCCACTCGGGGCCAATTTATAAGGAGAGGGTGTTGGATGATTGGCTGGAATCGATTCACAGGCCAACCCTTCGGCCAGGACAAGGCCCTTGATGGAACCACCAAGACTGAAAATAATGAGGGAGGATTCTCAGGCAAAGTAGGGATGTTAGCAGGAGAGGAGAAATAGATATGGGCAAGCAAGACAAGACACAAGCACGCCATGCCTGCTGCCAGCACTCGAAGGATCCTTCCAGATCAGAGCAATCGGGGGAGACTGCATTCTCTGTATTCAATAGTCCAGGAGGGAGTGGAGAGGCAGCTCCAGACAATGCAAAGAAAAACAAGAGCTTTCTGGATTGTAAGGCAAGAAGCCCAGCCTCAGGGACCCCCAGCCTGGACCCCAATTTCCCCCATTATTTCTGGGCCATCTTCCTTCCCCAGGCTCGCTAAAGCCCAAAGCACAGAGTTCTTACCTTACCTTTCTGACCTCTACTCTCTTTGCTGGCTATGGGGGGTCCACGTGGCTGGGCAAAGGGTCTATGTGCTCAGCGGTGAAGCAGTGGAGGGCAGAACAGAGTGAGTTAGAAGGATGATCACACCTATTGTTTGCTTGTTTATCTTCTACTCTTCCCCCACTGGAATGTGAGCTCCACCCTTGCAGAAGCCTGGCCTGTCTGGATTGCTCACTGCTGGAGCCCCAGGCTGTGACGATAACTGGCATGTAGTAAGCAGTTAGGAAGATAAATATTCGTGACTGAATGAATAGAATACAAGTAAGTGACTGAATGAATAGAATACAAGTAAGTCGTATGAATAGAATACAAGTAAGTTGGAGGCTATCCCCCAACTTCTGCCTTTGACCTTGAGCCAGACAGGCAAGATCCGGCCTGGAACTGAACCAAACCAGGAAGCAAGAGGAAGCCGAATGGGGGAAAGAGCGCAGCTCTAGACTTAGTTAGACCCGAGTCCCAACCTGGCTCTGGCACCTGTGGGGCATGTCATATGGCCACCTCGAGTCTCAATTTCCTTGGTTTTGTAATGGGGATTTTTATACCACTTCATCCATACTGTTGAGATGAGAATAAGAATCAAATGTATAAAACCGGTACAGTTAGTGTTCCCCTCCCCAGATGTCTTTCATCTCGGTTGTCTGCTCAGTAAGGGAGGAAGTTGTTTTAATCAGATGGTGGAAGCTGCATGCTGCATCTCCTGGGCCTAGGAAGTCGTGTGTTTTAGGAGCACAGCCTGGAAGAGGTAATATCTGACCCATTATGGGTAAATGAAGCATCTGGTAGATCTGGACAATGACAAGCCCCAGGGACCTGGATGGAAACACCCATGCTGCATCCTCTACCACATCTAGATTGTGGCTGGGAGAAAGGTTACTTCAGTCTTGCCTCCGCTCCTGGGGACGGGATCAAAGGAGACACATAGCAGCAATTTGGAAAAAGAATTTTATTCGCTTCATGAGAAACAGCTGCCATGAGTCAAGACCCTGGATGGAGACAGAGCTCTGGTGGCTTCCAGACAAAGGCCTGGAAAAAGTTCACCTGTTCTCTCTCTATCCGCCAACCAGGGTCTAAGTTGGGGGTCCCAAGAAGAACACCCCACCTCCTTGCCCCCTCAGTGTAGGCATAGATTCAGGCAGTGCATTCTTCTTAGACATCAGATTCTCCTGCTCTGCAGATGTCTCATGGAACAGGAAAATGAACCAAATCAACATTCTAGACATTCAGACCAGAAATGACCTGGCACGCCAGCCACTGTTCTGGATCAGCAACCAGGAACACACATTCGGAATCACCAATTGGAAAGTCAACATTCCAGGGAAGGGGGGCATAATTCTAGAATGCAAAACAAACACCTCCTAACTTTCTAGATGATTCCATCAGGAGCTCCATGTTCTAGAATGCCCATATTCCAAACCAACCAGAAATCTGACATTCTAGGCTGTCAACCAGGAATCCAGGATTCTGGCATGCCCATGAGAACCACTCCTAATGTTCTGGGTGGTTAACCAGGCATTCAGTATTCTAGAATGACAAACAAGACCACAATATTCAAGATAATGGGCGAAAGACACAAAGTTCTAAATGTCATCCCTGATACTCTTGATGCCAAACTAGAAACCGGACGCTTAAGACTAGGAAGCCTGGCCTCGGCATTCTGGAAAGACAAACACAAAGCTCCACCCTCCAGCATGCTGCTGCCCCACCCCCTCAGAGTTCTGTGGACGGCCGCTCCACAGCAGGCTCCCCATCCTGGTGGGGATCGGGCACACGGAAGGCAACGTAGGGACAAGTCTTGGTGTTGAGGCAGACCAGCTTCTTCAGTGTGGCCGTTTTGACAATGTTGAAGCCCATCTCGCCACCAAATGTGCTTGACTTCCAGTACTCCGGAGAACAGATGGGATTCCCCAAGAGGCCCTTGAGGGAAAAGGGAGCCCCAATTTCTATCATACTTTCCCCAAAGATGGAGTTTGGATGGCACTTCTCAAGAAGCAGTCCCGGATAGAACTCCAAGGCATCAATGTCTCCGTACAACTCCTCCAACTCAGCTGCCATCTCCTTTTCTCCTACAAGGGAGAAAAGTTAGAGTCAGAATCACAATGCCATTCATTAAGGTTAATCTAGGGAGGGAGCCTTCTAGATCCACCTTTTCCTGGGGTGAATAAGCAACTTCAGGAGAACGACTTGAGCAATTGAGCACAGGCCCTCAAATCTGGCCTGGCGGACAGACCCTTCTCCAGGGCTGCATCCAGGGAAAGGAATCTGCTACTGAGGAAGGACTCAAGGGCCTGGATCTGCCACCTTGGGCCACACATCTCACTTCTCTGTGCCCTAAGAACCTGATCGTTAAAACAAGGGGAAGCGACTCATCTTGTTTCCTTCACAGGCAGGTTTTAAGGCCTTATCACCATCTAAGACCCTGAGTTCTACTGGCGCTCAGAGAGGTAGTGTAACTTGTCTAAGCTCACACAGAGATTGAGTAATGGTGTTATTTCAGCCCCTCTGAACGATCACAGGACGCCGACCTTGAGCTTCCCTGTTTTTTCAAATCCACCCTCCGTAGGGCACTAGTACACGGGCATGGGTCATGTCACACCCTTGTCAAGACCCTTTAGTGGCTCCCCATTGTCTGTGACAAGGGTTTCCAAACTTGGCTGCCCAGTAGCTGGGGATCATAAACAACAGCAACAACAATAACAATACACACACACACACATGCACACACGCACGCACACACAGTCTTGGGTACTACCCAGGCCTACTGAATCAGACTCTCTAGGAGAGACATCCAGGATGTGATATTTTTAACCAGTTTTCTAAGTGATTCTCAGGTCACTGGTCTATAAATGAGTATTTAGGAATCACTAGACAGAATAAAACCCAAAATCTTTAGCATAGAATCCAATATTCTACACAGTTGAGCTCCAACGTCCCATTACTAACCCCCATCCCATCCCCACAGAAGCCCCTTGCTCCAGCCATACCTATAACTGTTCTCTCTAGTAGATTCATTCTTCGTGAGCTCTGTGCTTTTGTACTTTCTGTTCCTCTACCTAGAATACTCTTCCTTCTATTCTTTATCTGGAAAAATCCCTATTTATCCTTCAAAACCAGACAAAAGCCACCTTCTCTCCCCAAGTGGAATTATTTGCCTTCCCACACACCCTATAATTGCAGTCCCAGTGCCGGCTCCATGTATTGGCCCATTCTGTTTCCTCGCTGTCTTCCTCGCTTTAGTGCAAGTCCCGCGAGGGCAGGGACCGTGTCCGGGAAACAGCTGCTCACCTGTGAACTCCTGGAAGGAGGTATAGGGCTTCATGCCGAACCTCTTGCGGTACTCATTGAAGGGCTGCAGCCGCAGCTCTCGGGATTCCTTGATGACTTCCACCGCCACGTGCAGGACATGGTGGTCTATGTTCCTACCCCCACCGATCTGCCAAGACAGAAACACAGCCATGCTCTGAGAGCCGGGCCACACTGTCCTGGAAAAGAACTGCGGGTCAGGAGTCCTTCCCGAGCCAGGACAGAGCACACGGCTCAGCCTGGCCCCTCACTCTGCTGGGGACCTGCCATGAGGTCTGCCACTGCCATGCCTTCTTGGGGATCTCCTGTGAGTCTCGGCTTCCTCTTTGTTAAAGTGTGAAATGGGCCAGGAGGCCACTGTGCTGGCTCATCAGCCACGCCGGTCCCCGACCCTTTGTGAGAAGCCCCCAATATCCTGTTAAAGAAGGTGCTGAAACTCTTCGGTTCAGCAGCTAGGACTCTGCCGAGGAGAAGGCCAGTATGGCCACAGCCAAGAGCTCGAGCAGAGGGGACAGGCATTCCAGCTTTGGAAACGAAATTTGGAAGGACAGAAGGTTCTCTGAGCCAGCAAGGGTTGGAAACGGGGGGATGGACAAATATCAGCTCGTGAGGTTAAAATTTAGGGCTTTCCTAAGATGTTTTTAAAATTATACCTGGCAGAACTAACATGTATCTGTCACTCTCCAAATCAGTTCTTATTATAGAACAGAGATGTTTGATCTTTTCAGGGATTCTGCTAAGGAAACTATTTCTATTGCTTTCCTTTCCCTTATCGTAGTATTGAGATTCAACAAAATTTACTGAGAATCTAAGTATTAAACAGTGGACCCCTAGTAATCAGCCACCACTAGGACAGAGAAACTCTGACCTTGAAGGTAGGAAGACAGAGTGTCAAGTCACTCCATTCAGACCAGATAAAGCCATTCACGGGGATATACGTGACTTTGTTTCTCCTTCCTTCTGCCAAGTTTTCTGAGAAAGGAGCGGTCATAAGCTAGCAACAAGGGAGCTAAAACCTTGCCAGGAAAACTAGAAAATATAAACAAATTTAGCTTAACTAAACTTGAAGTTTAACTCCAAGACCAATGGGTGGTATAACATCTTGTCAAAGGAATGACAATAGGGTTCAAAGTCCGGGAAACCTGGTGAGATAAGGAAGGACTCAAAAAATTTTCTCATTTGTAACTATTAAGGAGCATTGGTCTAAAGAAAGCTCTATTGTTCGAGATGAATTCATAATGTTAAAGCTTAAGAAAGAATTCTGTTTGGATAGAACGAGTATGACTGGATGGGAAAGAGGAAAAGCAAATTTGGGTGAAATCATATACCTTGGAGCAAAGCTAGCAGAGCCTGGTGCCAATCTCAGTTCTACCATTTAAAAGCTGTGGGGCTGTTGTAGTTGACTTGTGTGCTCCCAAAAAGATACATTAAACTCCTAACCCCCAGTACCTAGGAATGTGACCTTATTTAGAAATAGATGTAATCAAGTTAAAATGAGGTCATATTCCACTAAGGTGGGTCCTGATCCAATGACTGGTGTCCTGATAAAAAAGAAAAACCAAAGGTACAGGAAGAACACCATGTCGGAGAGATGCTTCCACCAGGAGCTGAGAGAGGCATGGAACAGAGTCCCGCTGGAGCCTTCAGAGAGAGCCAGGCTCCGCTGACACCTTGATTTTGGACTTCTAGCCTCCAGACTGTGAAAAACTACATTCCTGCTGTTTAAAGCCACCTAATTTGTGATCCTAAAACAGGGACCCAGGGCAAATTACTGAAGCCAGCTCTCAGCTTCTTCCTGAGCAAAAACGGGGCCGGTAAGAGCATCCGCCTGATGGAGTTGTGGCAAAATAAGGGAGATAAAATATGCAGAGCAGTCACCGCAGTGTTGGTCACATGGTAACCCAAAACGATGGTGGCCACGGGTGGTGATTATCAGCTGAAGCCCCATTTCATCATCTCTCATACTCTTTTTAATATGCCGAGAGTCGACAGCTTCTGCTGCCCTTCCACCCTGCACCAGAAAATAGCAGGGCTTTTCATAGGCCCCCCCCACAAAAGCCGCTGCCTCTGCTCACGCCTGTGTCCCCACAGAGAAGACAGACCGTAAGGCAGCCAGCAGCTGCCCACTGCTGGCAGCATATTGCAAATTTCAGTTAAAATACCAGAAAGAAACCTGAACTCCTATGGGGCCACGACTTCATGACAGGGCTTAGGGACGAGGATTAGAGCAAAACGGGGGATGAGGGGAGCTGAGATGGAGGAGATGAAAGCTTCCGAATGTGCGAAAGGGAAGATTTAGGAGGGAGTCGAGTAGGCATTTCAGGGGACAAAGCTATATTCATTTTCTAGGCCCGCCGTAACAAAGTACTACCAACTGGGTAATTTAAACGACACAAACTTATTTCCTCACAGTTCTGGAAGCTAGAAGTCCGAGTTCAAGGTGTCAGCAGGCTTGCTTTTATTCTGAGGCCCCTCTCCTTGGGTTACAGATGGCCGTCTTCTCCCTATGTCTGCCTCCTGTACATGTCTATATCCTAATCTCCTCTTCTTAAAAGGACACCAGTCAGACTAGGACCCACCCAGTAACCCCATTTAACCTTAATTATCCCTTTAAAGACCCTGTCTCCAAATACAGTCAAATTCTGAGGTCCTGGGAGTCAGGACTTCAACACATGAATTGATGCGGGGGAGGGGTCATTCAGCCCATAACAGAGGCCTCCCCTTTAATGAAGACCTACTGTGTGTAGGCACTTCCACATATATTATCGTACCCCGCAGGTACACCTGGTCCTCAGATTGCCATGTCCTCTGACTTCCAGGCCTTTCTCAAGCTGTCCCCTCCATCTGGAACACGATCGTATCCTGCCATTGACACTACCTCTCTCCCTGGGAGATCCCCATCCATTCTTCGGTTCTCTGCTCAAACATCACTTCCTAATCCACAATCCCCAACTCTGGCTCAGAAGACCCCTCTCCGAGTCCCCAGGGCCCCGTGGGCTTTCTGTACTTTGGTTCCAAACATGTTCTTACAATTCTGATAATACCCGAGATGCACCTGGCACAGGGCCTAACGCACAGGAAGTACTCAAGTGACGTCAGCTGCCATATGACTGTTGTTCCTTTCTAAGGCATAAGTGCCAAAAAGGACAAGGCCCCAAGAACCACACTGATCTTATTCATCGCTATATCCCCAGCAGCTGGTGCGATACCCAGCATTGCTGAATGAACGAAAGAATGAGAAAATGAAGGAAGGAATGCTTACGACCGCCCTGTAGGAATGACACTGTCCCCGTTTTACAGAAAAGAGAACTGGGGCCTGAATCCAGGTCTGTGGGATCCCAGAGCCCACCCGTCCCCACCGAGGCCCCTCTGAGACTCACCCGGCCGGCGCTCTGGCGAGAAAAGGCGTCCACCAGGGCCTCCACCCCATAGTCCACCAGCATGGAGGTATTGAACAGGAACTGCTCGTAGCTGTACTCCTGGGAGCCCACCTTGAAGGCGTCAGGCATGAGCGGGTGCCAGCGGTAGAGCTGGTTGAACTCCACGGCGATACGATTGCGATACTGGAACTGGGCGCTGAACAGCAGCTCTGGGTCGAACTTGAGTTGCAGGAAGTAGCCGCTCAACTGCTGCACGTATTCCTCAATCACAATCTTGATGGTCTCCCCTGGGAGGGAGCATTGGGGAAAGGGTCAGCAGAGCACAGCCATTGAGTCACCCGGCCTGGGAAGCAGGCCAGTTCGTGGAAACTGCTTGCTTTTTGGCTTCTTCGTGGCTGTGGACGCTGTTTCATTGTATTTGGTCCACGTTCACTCTGTCTTTTTGTGTAGAGGTGTGAAGATGGAATTTTCTGTTTCGGGTTGAACTGACGTCCCAAGATTAGATCTACCATCTGCTCCTACTTCCACAGAGATGTGTGGGCCCAGCTAAGCAGGACATGCAAAGGAAGTGTCTGAGAACTGGTTCCCTGACCCTCGGGGACCCCCCCTCCCAAAGCTCATTAGAAGAAGTCGCAGAGGCCACAAAATCTGGGGAAATGGAAGTTGCTTAATGAGGGCTCTCATCGTGACTGCGAGGCGGGCTTCAAAAAGACCCCTCCGAGGGTGGCCGCTGCAGCATAACAAGAAGGCTGAAGACAGAAGGCTACTCCAGTCCTAAATATATTTCTCACATGTTCCTATAAATCAGAATTCTTGTGCACTGAGTTTTCCTCTGCTCCCTCAGTCAACCAGCTACAAAGCAAAGAGCCAGAGGAGAAACAAATCGAACATTCCACAACAAAATGAAAACCGGTCGCCTAGATATTAAAGGAAACAGATATTTTAGCCAATCAGCCCTTAGCTAAATTGGCTTTTAGCAAATCGGTCTGGAGCCACTGGATTTGCGATCAGCAGACCTGGTCCAAATCCTGGCCTCACATTTCTAGCCACTTGAGCCAGGGCCGCGTGCGTGGCTTAAGCTCTCTGAACCTCACTTTCCTCATCTGCGAAATGTGTGTTATAATAATATCAGTTTGTATTCATAGGGTCATTGGGAGGAGTAGAGAATAATTGCATCTACACTGCTTGGCCCAAGGCCTGGCATAATATAGTAGGAAGTGTCAATACACGTAGCTGGGTCGAAGAAGCAGGGGAAGTAAGTGCAGGTGTGAGGGGAGAATCCCCTCCCCATCCTCACACATCGGCAAAGATCGGGCTAAGTCTTGCGATCCCTCCCCACTCAGGGACGAGCTCCCCTTGCAGTGGGGTGGAAGTAGCATGAAACTTGGTGGCAGCCAGCCCTGGTTCAAGTCTTCCTCTGCTGAGCGGTCTTGGAGAATTCGCTTAACCTCTCTGAATCTTAATTTGCACCACAAGAGGAATCATATCTGGTCCATAAGGTTGTGGGGGAGGGTTAAATGCAGTACTGGATGCACAGCATTAACACCTTTGGTCACGGCTTTATCACCAGTCAGTATGCTGGGCAGCCTCCTCCCATGGACTTGCCCTCTCTGGTCAAGGTCTCTGCAGTGCTGGGACTTCAGATCCGGCCCCTTCTTCTTTAGGCTATTTCTATCCCCGATGCCTGGCTCTTACAAGCTCCGGCGAATCAGGAGCTATAATTGGGACCAGCAGGGACTAGCCATGCCCAGGATGCCCAGAGGCGGGGGCAGGGGGTTACTGGTGACTCAGAGTGAACACAGCCTGGACACGAGTGTCAGGGGCCAAGCTTCCAGGCAGGAAACCAAATGACATTTTAGGCTGCAGACTCGCCCCCGTAAGGGACACGAAAATATCCTGTCCCTGAGTCACTCAGATGCTACCAAACTCCAGGAAGGCAGATACAAGAAGGGCAGGAAGCGTGAGCATCCCCAAAGGCTAGGCAAGCTGGACTTTGAGCTGCACATGCTGGGGATGTCACTGTATGCATCTGGGTAAAGAAACGTGGGGAAGCTGAGACTTGGGATGGCTAATGAAATTGGCTGTGAGTTACCCAGCTCACAGTCAACCACCATAGCCATCCACTTTCTGAAGGCCTACTATGTGCTGAGTGCTTTCCCATTCATCATTTCAACAAGTCCTTACAACTATCATCATCCCCAACATCCAGATTTGGAAACCGAGGCTCAAATAGGGGAAGGGGCCTGCTCCCGGTCTCGTAGCTAATAAGCGGAAGAGCTAGTCTTCCAGTTCCAGCTTTCTGTCCCCGAGCCCTCCACCCACTGCTTCTCAGGACAGAGGGGATGACCTTCCGGGTCAGGGCCGGTTTGGAGTCCTCACCGATAAGGATGAGGCGGGTCGTCTGGAAGAGCTGCTCGTCGCCCCAGGTAGGGTGCTCAGCCTTCAGCAGGTCACACACGCGGTTGTGCTCACGCAGCCAGAGCGTGGCATAGAGCATGAGCCCAGGAAGCAGGCCGAACACCTCCTGGCCCACTGCCATCTGGCTCTGGAGTGGAATGCCCCGTGGGTAGTGCATCAACACGGGTGCCTCTTCCACCGACGGCGGGTACACCTCTCCATCCAGCACCTGGGGGATGGGGCCACCTGGCAACCTGCGAACGAGGCAGGGCACCTGCGCCTGCCACAGCGGACTTCCTCCCGCTCCTACTTACAGCCACCCCTCCTCCCTAACCAAGGCCTGTTGATTCTACCTCCTAATCAGGGGCCATCCTCGGCACTGTGGCCAGAGCAGTCCTTTAAAACGCTCATATCTAAGATCACCTCCTGGCTTATCACATATGTGGTTCACATCATATTTCTATGGGACAGTGCTAATTTAGACAAAAAGTCTGCATGGAACTAGCATCTTCACGTTCGTCCGTGGTCCCTGATCGGCTGTGAGTTCCCTGAGGGCAGGGCCCATAATTATCGCCGTCACTGCTCTATCACCTGTGCCAGGCACATGATAGCGTCCAGTAAATATAGTGGAATTATTAAAAGGCAACTGGAAACGCCCATCATATCAAAGCCACCTCCCAGGAGGACACGAGAGGTCATTTCTGCTCCTCATCTGCTCCTCTTGTCCGGCACCTTCTCCACAAGATTTATTGTCTCTCCAACTTGCGCACACCTCCAGCTCCTGCAGCTGGCCCTCTCAGGACACCACCCAGCCACCACCCCTCCACCACCACCACAGCCTCTGCCTGGATGATGGTGGAGGCTCCTTCCCAATATCTCATCCCCGTGGCCGGCGCTACCTGGTACTTGAGTTTCCCATCCTTAAAGAGCCGCAGCTGATGCTGGCGTTCCAGATTGTCTCCATAAATGTGGCCGAGGTCTACCTGACAGCAGAGAAAGAGAGTCCACTCAGATCACTTGGCCTGCCCCACCGGTGACAACCTGCCTGTGCCGAGTGAGGTCCGGAGAAGCCCGGAGGCCCTCCTAGCGACTTACCCCGTGGCCCAAGGCCTTGGTGAAGCCAGGACCCATCTTGCCAGACGTTTTGAAGAACTGGTGGGTGAAGTGTTGCGCAAAGAAGGCGAACATGAGATTGGTGCCTTGGGGGTCGGGTATGAACACCCTCCTGAGCAGGAAGCGACGGCTCAGGAGCTGGGCATCTGGCAGCTGCTGCTTCCCTGTTTGGGGAGGTGAGAAAGAGCAGTCGCTGCCTCTTGTCTGCGTCTTCCCACCCCCAAGGACCTCCTGGGCTCACCAGACCCAACTGGTCCACGCAGGAAGCCCCGCAAGGCCTCCACAGAACCACCTCCCTCCTGCCGGCTGGCTCCTTGCAACTTCTCTGCCAAAAGACCCTAGAAGTACATACGCGTGAAATGGCACGCTGTTTGGACCTTGCTTGAAAATACTCCATTTAAAAATAAGGTGGGGGGAGATGAATGAAATAAGATTGGCAAATTGTAGACCAGTCTTGAACCCGGGGGATGGATACATAGGAGATCATTAGACTTTTCCTCTCAACTTTTGTGTATGTTTGCAACTTTAAAAAAAAAAAAAGTTAAACAAAAAGACAAAAAGGGGGAAGAAAAAAAACAGAAACAAAAGAACTTGGACTTCCTGGCCATAGAGTAAAGGAGCCTGTGTTTGAAACTGGCTGTGCCATTCACTAACCGTGTGAACATACATAAGTCATTTCATCTCTCAAATTCTTCATCTAGAAAACAGGGCAAAGGAAACCTATTTTATGCAGTGGATTTGAAGAGTGCGTGAAATAACGTAAGCATGACAGAGAACCGGTGACGTGGAATCTTTTAAATCAGGGGTCAGAGAACTTTTTCTGTAAAAGTCCATCTAGTCAATATTTAAGGCTTTGCCAACATACGACCTCTAGCACATCGACTCAGCGTGGCTGCTGCAGCAGGAAAGCAGCCACAGACAGTCCTTAATGTGTTCCAATAAAGTTTTATTTACAAAACAGGGAGCATTCGGCCCGCAGGCTGGAGTTTGTCAACCTATTTTAAGTGACGTCAGTCTTTTTATGTCTAGGGTAAAGACAAAAAGTCATCTTGAAGCAGGTTTCTGTCATGATGAGAATAAGTGTTAAAGGACCTTCCTTAAATTATGTCATTGTCAGAGGAGTCAGTTCCCATTGCCCTGGCAGCGAGGAATAATTAAATTTTTGTGTTCTCATCAAGGCATCTTTTCAGAAGACCTCACTTGAGGCCCAGTGTTGAAGGTCCAATCAAGATCAATAGATTAGCTCTTTGGATTGAAATGTCCGACTGGTTTCCTCTAGCAGGAAAGGATATCACGCACCCCAAAGGGAACTCACCAAAAGGGAAGTCGGAAGGAATGATCCGTACCCCATAACTTGGAATCGTCACTCAGAATGATGCTGAGCAAGGACTGGTCCAGCAAAGTGTTGGCAGAGTCCAAAAGGGCTGTGAGACGCAACTATCCTGGCAGAACGGTTATGCTTTGGGAATAGCAGCTGCGCACGTGAGTGCAAATCATCAGAGAAGTGCCCTTGAGGCCCAAGTCAGGACATCTAGACCTATGGGAGGTTCTGAGCCCTCCAAAGCACTCAACCCTGGGGCTGCACAGGACCAGTGCTCAATAGCGACACCACGTGGTGGGAACTGAAGTGACGGCAGTGGCGGGCTGATGCCTCTGGTCCTCTCTGTGCTTGAAGCTGAACTGATGATGACTCTGAACTGGGTAAACTCTCAGGTTTGGGGGCAACCAGGAGTGGGGTGGGAAGAAGGCCTTAGGAGAAAGATTCCTGCCAGTGAGACCAAGTGGGGTTTGGGCAACTAAAGAAAAAAAATCTGACTTTATATGTAAACTGCACTGATGAAGCATGGAAAACTATTTAGATTAGTGAAGAGCCAAATAAAAAGCCCACTATTACTTCCCTCCTACGTTTCAACTTTTAAGTCACTCCCATCCCAGTAAGATCCCATCCATTCAGTAGACAAGTTTCAGGCAAAGAGGGGCCCTAAAAATACGGCAGTGCTAGCCCGACTCTGCTACTAGCTTTCTAGGTGACCTCAAGCAAAACCCTCCACCACCCTTTCCTGTCTTCATTCCCCAGCCCCATCCTCATCCCTGGTTCTGGATAAGTCATACAATGTCTTTCCTTAGTCCACTCGTCTGCAAAATGGGTCGATAATTGCTCTTCTGCCTGCTTTTTCCCAAAGAGGACAACTGAGCATCCCCAGCCCCGCCTCCCACCTCCATTACCTTTGGTCCCCATGGGCGTGGGGCAGTCTCGGGGCACAGAGGGCAGAATTCGAGTGTAATAGCTCATATTGGAGAAAGACTCCCAGCTGAGGTAGTCATGCGCTGAGTCATAGGTCGGGGGACTGGGGATAAGGTTGGAACGCACTGCAGAAGGCAAAAATGTTGGTGACAAGAAGTTCCCCACCCCCAGTGATACCCCTTCCCTGCCTTCTCTTGGCTCGGACTTGTTTTATCTGGCATCACAGAGTCTCCCCACCCACCGCCCTTATCAGATGCCAAGAATTTCAAGAACTGGCAGTATTTCTTGCTTCTCCAGATTAAGGGGGGGCCTGCCCCCCACCCACCTGTGAGGACCAGGCGCATGAGCATTTCACGGATGAAGGTGGCATTGACAAAGTCCCAGAACCAGCGTCCATGTGTCAGCAGGAAGTGGATGGCAGAGGGGCTGGGCCGCAACAAATTCCGGAGCCAGGTCCATAGCTCAGCTGCGGGAGCAGTGGGGCTTACTCAGTTGGGCCCTCCTGGCAGCACCAGAGGTAGCCAGAGTGGGAGGTGGAACTGGTATTGGGGGCCAGAATGGAATAGGGCAGGACATATGGGGCAGGGGTAAGGACAAAACCTTGGGAGTGATGACACATGACAGAGCCAGAACCCTATGTGAGGACAGGGGACAGGACTAGAGAATGTGATCAGGCTGGACAGTGAAGACTCTCTGCAGAGACCGGAACCAGGAAGTGAGGACTGAGGTCAGGGAGAGTGTCCAAGATCAAAAGCTAGGCCAGGAAGAGAATGAGGCCATGGCCAGAAACAAGGGCAGGAAGTGGGGAGGTCTCAGAGGAGGAGCCCAGGGGAGCAGGAGGAGCCCAGGACAGAAGGAGTCGGGGCTGGAGGTGCAGCTCACGGATAGTGCAGTTGGGGCCGGAATAGCCCGTGCGGGTGCAGTCACACTGGTAGCGGTCAAGGCCGAAGCGGACACAGACGCCCTGGTGCTGGCACGGATAGTAACAACAGGGGTTCACTGTGGATAAGAAACAGAGATCAGAGACCCCTCCAGGGTGACCTCACATGGGGGCCAGAGACAGGGACTCAAGTGGCAGCTCTATCCTAACTCACTGGACTCCAGTGTTCCTCCCTCGAGTCCCACAGCTATGAGCAGAAAGGCCCCAGCCCTGCCGTTTCTGGGCCCTGCTCCAGCATGGCCCACATCAGGGCCCCCAAAGGAAGTCTCCCCTTCCTCCTTGCTGCCACCAAACGGGAGCAAGGGAAGAGTCCAGGCCCCAGGCCGTGACATCGGAGGTTGAGAAATAGCTGATAAGATGCTGCAGCCACCGGTTTCTAGAGTTTTCACTTCCTGCCAAGTCAGAGCCCAGCACCATGGGCAGGGTTTGTGGTGTTCAGAAAAGGGACAAGGATGGGAGCTCTCTCAGACCAGTCCCCAAGCTCTGGACACCTGGATCCTAGGAAGATGAGATCGCCCACCGCAGCCCTTTATTTGTGCAGAGGGAAAGGAAAAGCAGTTATTATCGATGGGAAAACTGAGGCCGGAGAAAGGGAAACCCGGATGGGTCACCCGACAAGTCGCACCAGACCAACCGCCTTTCCCTTCATTTCCACGCCACCTCACAGACCCAGAAGTCGAGTCCAAGGAAAGAAGTTTCCCAGAACCCTGCAGACAGAGTGTGGGCTTAAGGGGAGGCTCATCTGCCTCAGCTCCCATTCCTGACAGGCCCAGCTTTGGCCCACGTCATGGGGGGATCTGGGCTCTAAGGATCTTGAGGCAGGTCAGGGACCAAGGGAACAAGAGACATATGGCTGGAAAAAAATCTCCCGAGAGGGTACGTGAAGCTCTGGAGTCAGGCCCCTGTCCCCTGAAGGGAACCCCACCAGCGAGTCCGTCCTCATGTCTAACCCAGATCTTGCAGACCACAGACCCCTGGCTCATATCTACCCTGCTTTAGCAGATTCTTTGAGAGCAAAGTCGGAGACTCCTCAGAGCTCTCTCGGTGCTCATTCACTCCTCAGCGAGGGAAACTGCGGCTCAGAGAGCGGTGGCGGCTTGGCCGAAGACACAGGACGGAGTAGGATCTCCCACGGACTCAGGACCCCTGGCTCCTGCCAGCGGCTCCTTGTATAACCTCACACAGAACACACCAAGCACCCCACAGTTCCCCCTTATCTGGGCCAAGAGCCAATGTTACAGGGAACTTCTCTGTTCTTTGTACAACTGCTTATAGGAGGTCAAGAGGGGCTAGCGAAAGGCGGGAGAAGCCCGGGAAGTCATCTCAGGGTGCTGTGATCACTCGTCAGGACCCTGGGCAAAGCCTGACCCCTCCTCACTTCACAGCAGAGTCCCCTAGGCCCCACCTCAAAGAGGGACCCCAGCACCACCAACAACCATACACACACACACACACACACACACACACACACACACGCACATGAGCAAGCAAGAAGGAAATCACAAGAATCATGCAAATAGTTTTGTTTAAGCAACTCCCCACGCACGCCCCCACAATGGCATCTTTGTGGTACAGGAAGGAGGGGCCAATGGAAAGAAGGCTGGACTAAAGGCCTTATCGGGCCAACACAGGCGGACTGCCAGGCAGGCCCCAGGCAGGAAGGGTCGTGACAGGACCCAGCCTCCCCGTCCCACAGCCACAGCCGCAGAAGTGCCAAGCAGCCCAGGACCAACCCACAGCCGGCTCAGGGATCTGGGACTCTCCTTGTTGATCCCTCCCGCTCAGGACACTCTGCTCACCTGCCTAACTCACCTGCCGCAGAGCTCGCTGCCCAGCTCCCAACCCTGGCTCGCGAGGCACTCTCATCCCCATACCGCCCACAGCAGGGATCCCAGAAGGATCTGGAGAGGTCCTTCCAGCTTATTCCGCCCCCTCCCTTGATCCCAAAGTTGAAAGCTCTTCTTCCTTCACGCAGACTGCTGCTCCTCCCTAATAAACTCCTTCCAAATCTACCTGACCTTCCTGATTGGGCCCGCACTTTGCCTCCCCACCCGAAAGCCTCTCCTGAATAACCACACTCGACTCCTCCCGCTTTCTCTCCCCACCCCGGCTCCCTGTTCCAACTCGACCTGCCCTTCTCCGCCATAATCCTCCAAGAGAAGAGGCCATACACTGTCCCCAACTCTCTCCTCCAAGCACACAGTGGGGGCTCGACCCAGGTCCTGGAGAGATCCAGGCACCCAGGACATCCAGATAGGATGGCCAGAGCTCCACAAATGTTTGTAGAATTAATAAAATGAAGCGAGGAGACTGGCCACCCCAAGCTTGGCCAGAGAGACCTCTCATCTTCCAGCCCTGGGCCGCCGGCCTGGAAGTCTAGCTCTAAGACTCCCTGCCTGAGGGAGTGCTGCCCCAGGAGCATGGAGCTCCCTCCCTCTCCTGCCAAGAGAAGCTGCGTGCGGAGGCCCCTCCCTCCGACCTGCCGTCCAACTTTCCCTCCCTCCTTCCCCACGATCTTCCCCATAAACACCAGCTGGCCCAGGGCAGGAAGAGTTCTCCCCAGCAAGGACAACAGCTGCCACTGGGGCCCCGGGGTGTCAGGGTGGACAGAGATGAGCCCGGGAGCCGCTTCCCCAGGGGTGAGCCTGACCAGGGACCTCTTCCCAGCCTTGCACTGCTGACACTCAGGTTTATCTGCTCAGCTCTCCCAAGGAAGGGTGGGCGAGGAAGGGTGGGGAATGTGATGTTCAGGAGGCAGGAGACTCACCCAAACCCCACTGCTTCAAAGTCACACAGCCAAGATTTGCTCTTCCCCTCCCCTCCTCCTTCTAGAGGTTTCCAGGCCTGGATTCGGGGAAGGGGTGGGGAGGGAGAGTCACTTTGATCTAAAGACTGGGAATGATCCCAGGTAAGGTAGGTTTGTCACCCTTCCTTCTTAGGTGGATCCAAAAAAAAAATCCTAAATGAATGAAACCAGAACTCCAGATGGATCCCCTCTCCCTGCCACAACCAGAGCTCTGGGAAGTACTTACAAAGGAAGGCCTGCTTCCAGTCTAACTTCAATTCTGCATGCTTTCATGCCAGCCCAGTCCTGGGCTCAGCAGAGGGCACCTTGTATAATAAACCATCAAGAAAGAGAACTGGGGAGATGCAGGCACTAAGTCCAGGGCATCTTGAGTTCCCACACCTAGCACAGGGCCAGGCACCAAGTAGGTGCTGGGAAAAGATGAGCTCTTTGTTGGCTGTGTGTCCTTGGGCCAGTCCCTTCTACCCCCCGGGCCTCATTGACCTGTGTATCCCAGCAAAGGGAGGGAGCAGACAGGCTCTAAAGAGACCTCCTTTTATGCCCCCCTTCTCCTCTCCTCTCTATTATTTGCATCAATGTGACCCCCCTGCCCCATCAGCAAACAACCTTGTGACTTGCCCTTACCGAGCCACCCAGAGGTGGGCTTGATCAGCATGCCCACACAGCACACATCCCCACAGACAAGGACTGTTCAGGAGGGCCTGGCTCCAGAACCTGCTGAAGATTCAAGCAAGGAAGTATCTCCCAGCCCAGGAGTTCTCCAGACACAGTGGGGGAACACCAAGTCCTCCAAGATACAGAGGCGCCAGGCAGCAAGAGGCTGGACCAAAATCGTCTAAGAATAATACTTAGAGAAGCTCTAGGGGTCTTGGCAGCCACAGAGAATAAAAGGGCCCTGACAAGCCAGACCTGGGGCTCACCCCTTACACCCAGCTGGAGAGGAAGCCCCATCCCAACCCACAGACCCAGCTGGTGCTACAGATAGGGGGTGGCCTGCAGCTATAGTGGGGAGGTCTTGGCATAGGTCGGGTTCCTACCCCATACGCCAGAGTTAGCTGGCCTTAGGCCCCTCTGCCTGGCACGGAGGTCATGCTCAATTCCTAGCCTAAGAGAGAACACTAAGTCAAGTCCAGGAGCTGGAGGGGATGAACTTAAGCATGAAGGATCCCCTGGCACAGCCTTGCCTTCCAAGCTAGACTCCACCTCTTCCATCACACAAGAAGCAGAAGCAACATTCTCCCCTGCCACCTGCCCTCAGGAGCATCTGCGGCCATCACCTCCTTGGAGATTGGCCTTTGCTGCCCCGCTGGGGGAAAAAACACAGACTTCGACTTCCCACAGATGCCCAGGCACCTAGAACCTCAGTTCACCCATAGACTTGGAAGTACAGCCCAAACCTTCTGCTCCCACACCCAACTTGTCTCCCGTTCTGTCCTTGACCTTTACAGAGGCCTCCTTAATGGCTTCAGCTCCTGCCATTGCTTCTGTCAGAAAGACCCTTGCAGACTTTCATGGGAAAGCCTCACGCTGTTTCCCCCCACTGACCACCTCCTCAGGTTCCGGGTCCCACATCACTGCCTCCGAGAAGCCTCAGTTCCTCACACTTCAGAGGTAACTCCCCTGAGCCCTGCACACCCCTGTGTATCTCTCAGTCACAGCCCTGACCCCCCTGGCTGACAGTCTGTGGGCATTTCTGTCTTCCCCATCAGACCGGGCCAGCTCTGTGTCTCCAGGTTCCAGCCAAAGACTAGCAGAAAGCAAACCTTCAGAAATGTTTGTAGAACGAAAAAGACAAAATGACAACAAAATAAACATTCTGTTTAAACACATAGCAATATAAAGATAAGTAGAAAAGGCAAAAACCAAAAGGGCACAGACTATGACTCACTGGCTAGTAAACAGACACAGGAAGATAGGCAGGGTGAGCCCCCGGCACCCCAGGGGCCTGCGTGGGGCGGAAGAGGGCCGAAGGCAGGGCCGATCCAGGACCTGATAAGACCTGTGGCTGAGGCAGCCTGGTCAGCCCCGACTCTGCCACCGGGGTGTCAGACAAATGGGCTCACCCCTTTGGGCCTCGGAGTCCCCTTTTGTAGAATGGGTCTATCACACATCCCTGGCGGGGCTATCCTGAGCACCAAAGAGAACACCCACAGCCAGGCTTTGTAAATAAACTGTAAAGAGCTGTCCGCAGGAGACTTCCTCTTCTTCTTCCCAGAAACCAGGCCTTCGCTCATCCCCACGCTCTTGCCTGGAGCACCCTCCATCCTCTCCCCGGCTTCCTCAAATGCCACCCACTCCTACTCTGTCCTCTAGGAAACCCGATCGGATTCACAGCCCCCCTA